>NC_136999.1:55325221-55810221 GCF_032717465.1 Coenobita brevimanus | reverse complement strand
GACGGTCTCACCCAGTCCAACGCAGTTCCCGCGCCCGGGAGAGTGATGTGGTTGAGATGTTGTCCAATAAAATATTGGCATCTGGTCACGTGATGAGCAAGCAGGGGTTGCTTTTGTTTCTCTCACCAGGGCATCATGGACACACTGCATGTTGCACTCAGCATTTGCTCCTAGGTTATGGCCTCACCTTACGTAACCATGCCTAGGAAACCATCTGCTAACCCCTTGAAGCGCCACCATCTACCTCAGGCTACTTAATGGGACACAGTTCATTTTTTGATTGCAAATGAAATTATGCATCAATTTACATGAAATTTTACTGGATAATAGCTATATTTGGCAAAACTAATCCCTGAGCTTTATTTGTAAATGATTAATTTAATCACTGATATTTTTAAAATGATTATATGTTTACTCACTTAGGAGCAGTAGTCAGTGAAAGTTAGCTTAAATATACAGTAATCCCTGTACTTTCCGGACTCCCCACTTACCGGATATTGTGGGCCTGGACCTTGGGGGGGGGGGGTCCTAATTTTTTCCCACCCATTATCTGAAATTGCCACACGGCAACAAACAGCTGTTGCACCATGGCCCCTTCATCCCTTCCTTCCTCCCCCCTCCCCTGTCAGGGTTGCCATTTTTTATTTTTCATTACCAAATGTGGGCCAATTTGATAATGAAAAATTCATTTGGTAATGAATCAGAATAATGCATTATCAAACGGATTTTTCACATGTATAAGGATACACAGGATGGAGATGGTGGATTGTTTGCTCTCTCTCGTTAATCTGCTACCCTACATAGCGTGAAAATAATCAACATGCTGTTAATTATAAGAAGAGTGATTACATGTATTTCCACTTGTATATATAATTAGTGAAGAATAAATGCTAGCTTTATGAATTTGGTAATGAAAATTGAGGAGTTTGGTAATGTGGCTGTTGCGATCTGGCAACTCTGTTTCCCCGTCATCAACAGTTACTCCCTAACTTCGATTGTGAGTTGATGCTTATCGCAGTGGAAGCCACATGTGCTCATTCTTTGTGAATAAACAGTGAATAAACTGCAATACCTCGCCACTAGACCACATGGGAATTTACAGTGTTGTGCAATGTTAAGAAATTTGAACTTAGAATGCAAAGGATCAACTGTGGAGTGCAAATTGGCGGTTGAAACTGCTGTTAAAATTGGTGTGGTGCAGTTAAGAACAATGCGCAGTGTTAAACAATTATAACTCACAGTGCACAGAATTAAGTGCAGTACAACACTGGATTACTGTATGTGCTTCAAGAGCATTTTCACCACTGCCAAAACCTTAGAAATGCAGCCACAAACGTGCTGTAAGTACCCTGGCTGAGATAGTCACTTCTTATTCCTCATTCTTTGGTTCCTTTTCATTTATTTCATGCTTTGTGTCCGTTATTGGTGTGAGGAGGGTCTTAAATAGGTTTAAATAGGTGCTATGCATATCCGGTAGGGAGTTATTTAGGTGGCTTTCAAAGTTAGGCTGGGTTAGGGTCCTTAAGTACCAGTCCAGGAGCCAGGGCCTACTTTCCAGACGGGACCACTTTCTGGACAGGCCTTTGGCTCTATTACATCGGACAGTGGAGTGATTACTGTATTATGATTTTACTGAATATTTTTGTCTTTTTTTCATGTATCATCCTGAAACTTTCTACACGCTTAAGTAGATATCATAGCTATTATCCAGTAAAGTTTCATGAACATTGATGCCTAATTTCATTTTCAACCAAAAAATGAACTGTAGCCCCTTAAGTTGGAGATAACTGAGCTACTAATTTGGAGATAACAAGCTCAGAAACACACACTTTCAAGGTGAGTAAATTTGTTTTCGTGCCAAAATAGGTCTCTGTTGATGTTTTTAGGAGCACTTTTTGATGATTGTGTGACAATATTTTTTCCATAAAGTCTTGTATTGGTCCAAGATGTTTCTTGTCCTAGACGGGACCCTCAGGCGACAATGTTACCGTCTTGGACGCGAGGGTAATGTATATACATACATATATATTTACACACACACACACACACACATATATATATATATATATATATATATATATATATATAAAACCCTTATAGTTTATATACTTGGACCAAACAATGAAGGATGGTGGTGATACTGTCAAAGAAGAGGGAGAGTGGCCATGTGCGGTTTGCCACAAGGGAGTGGGAAGTACTGTACTGTAATTCCATTTTATGCAGAGTCTGTGAAAAATGGGTGCATAAGTGATGTAATAGCATTAGAGGCAGACTGCAAGATATGCTGATTTCATGTGTGCGGTGTTGGGGAGACCATGTGGAGATTGTCAGACATGAAAGGACTGATCTTGCTGGTGAGTTCCTTGAGTGTGTGGAAGAGTTTTCCTATTTGGGAGACATGCTATGTGCTGGAGGTGAGGCTGGAGCTAGCTCTGTGACTAGAATGGGGAGTGATTGGAAGAAGTTCGAGGAGTTGTTGCCTCTCGTAACATGTATGCGGCATGTTAGGAGTGTAATGCTGTATGGTAGTGAGACCTAGGCAGTAAAGGAAGAGGATACCCGTAGGCTCAAACATTTACAAATGACAATGATTAGGTGTTTGTGCAGTGCAAGCCTGGGGGGCTTGGTTTACAATGGAAGAGTTGAGAGGAAGGATAGGATTGAAGCATACTATGGTCTGTCTATTTTATGAAGAGCGTTTGGGCGTTGTCCCTCTTGGGAATTTCCTAGGCCGCCTCTCTGCCAAACGTGTACACCTATGTCTCATGTCAGCTATTTACTACTTCTAAATGAAGTTTATTTACAGTACATATATATTTAATTCTTTAATAAGGCTATATAGTGTTATAAATGCCTCTTTTTTTCTTTTAATAACAATGACTTTTTATAAATACCAGAACACTTGGCAACGTTACTTTCCAACGTTGCCACGCTTGTAAGGGTAGAGTGACCATGTTAATCCAGGTCATTTCCACTCTGGCCGCCAACTGAGATGGATGCTCTTACTCCTGCTACTCGCTCTCGTGTGCTCCACAGTAGAGAAAAAGAACTTATCTACAATGTAAATAAGTATTTTTTAGAAGAGAAGGCAAACAGAGGACCTATAATTGATCCCTCAAAAGCTGTTATAAACCACAAATAAACATCACACTTTAAGGAGAAAATCAGTCATAATAAAAAATAATGTTAGAGGGAGGGAGGGTGAGAGAGAGAGAGAGAGAGAGAGAGAGAGTAGGGGGAAAAGTCATGGAGAAAGGGAATTAATAAGAACGCAACAAGACAGACAGACAGTCAGTCTGGAGGCTTTTCCTCAAATTCTAATAATTCATGAAAGTGTATAGACTTTTTATAGAAATAAATCTATAAAAAATGCAATTTCTATATGCAGAGAGAGAGAGAGAGAGGAGAGAGAGTGGTGTGCTGGGAGGGAGAGTTGTCATTAGCACCTTGTTTCTAGTCCGATTACGTTGCCCAGTACAAAGTATGGCAACACTGGGACGGGGACTCCCCAAGAGGGACAACGCCCAAACGCTCTTCATAAAATAGACGGACCATAGTATTGTGACAAGGAGGGGTAGATTGAGATGGTTTGTGAATGTGGAGAGGAGAGGGGATGACAACTGGGTGCAAAAAGTGAAAAGTGTGAACACTGAGGGTGGGGTTGCAAGGGGCAGACCGTAAAAGACCTGGGACAAGGCCACAGAGTGTGACCTCAGGGATAAGGGACTGAACAGAGTGGCTGCTGGAAATCAAGCAGCATGGACAGCAGCCATTAGGCGACAAAGGCTGATGCATGCAAGCATGTTGGAGCCTTTACAAAAGAAACAACATGATATATACAGGCCTACACTTAGTTGAATATGAGGCCTGTATGGAAAGAAGCAAAAGTGACATGAATAGTAATATGTGCAGATTTGCTAACCTGCCTGTGTGGTGACGAAGCTGTTATGCCTGTACAGAATGAAAGTGATTCACAATCAGTAGAGTTGGCACTATAAGATGATTAAGTAAATGTTAAAAGTATAGCTAATAACAGGAATGTGCATGGACAGATTATGACAATTAATTCTGACTGATAGTAGTTACAGGTTTAATCCTGACCACCCTGATTTTTTTTAAGGTAGTTTACCTCCCCTACGTCAGTGCTTCATAAGCACTGTAAGTTGTACCTCATATGAGGCCTGCAACTTGGCTTGTGGGCCTTCATTGTGATCCATTTGAGGTCTGCAGCTGAGTAAGGATTATGAGCAGAAGCATTGCAAACTGTTGGGCTCAGATGGGAAGTGAAACGTTTGAGAAGGTTGATGGTTATAAAAATCAGGGAGCTAACAGCTACTTGGTGTAACTATGGCAAACTGGAATGTGAAATCAGGGAGCGATCATTACAAGGAAGAAGAGTAACTGGAGAGCTTGCCTTTATTTTAGAGAAAAATATTATACAGAAATTGAGAGTCCTGCATGAAAATATAATTCTGTAGCATTCATATGGAACTAAAACCTGGGCAACAAGTGACTGGGAGTTTTCTACGCTGCATGCAGCCAAAATTACCTTTCTCAGAACAACTGCAGGCAGAAGAAAGATGGAGTGTAACAGCAAATTATGATTATTATGAAATAGAAGAATGTGTGATACGAGTGAGATGTGTAATGTAATATAATGGAATACACTGAGAAGGTATGGAGACATACATAGAAACAGGATGTCAAGGAAGTTTCTGAAAGTGACATCAAGATGTTGGTAGGTGTAGACCTTTACAGAAGTTAATGGAGTTTTATATAAGGAAGAGAGAAGGAAGAGGAAGAAGAGTGTTAGGATTAAGCAGTCTACGGTATATGCAGCTTTTGTCATGGCCATCCCCTGCCTAGAGATTCCAAAGAGGGAGCAAGGCATATGAAATGATGATGACAATGATGTAGCTCTTATTCCTGTTCACAGCTCTTAAAAACACAAGTTCAGAACTGAGGACTATGTAGCGATCAACTTCAGCAAGAAAAGAGATGAGTTCTTTCTTCAAATTATTTCCTGAGTATATTTTTATCAGCTAATCCACTTTAAAATTATCCTATTGTATCTAATACAATGTTTGCACAATCTTAATTACATATTTACAACTTTTTCCGTATTAACTAGCTTACATGGACCCATACCCTGTTATCCAGCGCATTGATAACCGGCGCTTCGCTAGAACGAACACAAGAAATAGGGGAATATTCTCACAATCTAAATTTGAAAGTCTGTTGCCTCGCTAGTCTGACACCCTGCCTCTCCCTAGGTTTGAAACAAGGCTCTCCTGGTCCTCCCGCCATCCCCCCTCCTCTCCTCACCTCCCCGTCAAAACTCCAACCCCCACCACACTCAGCACTGCCAAGCATTTCTTTCTCCCTGTCCCCCTGCCCTCCACCACCTCTGATTGTCTCCTTCTCCATCCCTTTCCCACCCCCACTTGTATCCTGTGTGTGTGTGTGTGTGTGTGTGTGTGTGTGTGTGTGTGTGTGTATTTACCTATTTGTAGTATACAGGAATTGAGCAATGCTCGTGTTGTCCTGTCTCCATATCCACATTTATCAAGTCTACCTTTACACACATGAATGTTTTTCTCATGCACCACCTCTTTGTCTAAGTCGTTCCAAATATTTAAGAATATACCTACTTGTGATATACACGGAATGTACTATGCTCGTGGGTTTCCGTCGCTGTTTCTCAATAAGTCGAATTTAACTTTAAACTCGTTTAAGTTTTTAGACTGGACGATCTCTTTGTGCAGGCTATTCCATAAGTCTATACTTCTGTAAGGAAAGCTATATTTCTTGATATCCTTCAAGCAGCTTGACTTTTTCAATTTCATTCCATGTCCTCTTGTTGCTCTCTTATCCCATACAAACAGATCTTCTTTGTCAATTTTATCTACTCCCACCATGGTCCTGAACACCGCAATCATGTCTCCCCTCTTTCTCCTTTCCTCTAACGAAGGCAAATCCAGTTTTTCCAGCCTCTCTCTGTATGACAGGTCTGTCAGACTGGGGACCATCTTGGTTGCTGTTCTTTGTATTCTCTCAATCTTGTTTATATCTTTCTTTTTGTGTGGGGACCACACTACCGCTGCATATTCTAACCTGGGGCAGATCATGGCCACTATCAATTTTTTCATCATTTCCTCATCCATATAATGAAATGCTACTCTTATGTTAGTCAAGAGCTTATAAGTCTCTCCAACTATCTTGTTAATGTGCTTTTCTGGTGACAAACTATCTTGGACCAGCACTCCCAAATCTTTCTCTTCTCTCCTTTTTGTGATTAATTCATTACCCAAAAAATAATTCAGTGATGGTCTCCTGGTACTTTTACCCATTTCCAATATTTTACATTTCTTTACATTAAATTTCATTTCCCACGTCCGGCTCCAATTGTGTATCCTATCCAAATCCTCCTGCAGTATTTTACAATCCTCCTCAACCTCTATCTTCCTCAAGATCTTTACATCATCAGCAAACAGACTCGCATAACTGTTCACTCCATCTACCATATCATTTACGTAAATCAGGAACATTACTGGCGCCAACACTGAGCCTTGAGGGACTCCACTTGTTACTTCCCTCCATCCAGACATCTTTTCCTTTATTACTGTCCTCATTTGTCTGTCTCTCAAAAAGTCTCCCATCCATTCCAGAAGTTTCCCCTTTAGTCCTCCTATATATTCTAGTTCCCACATTAGTCTCTTATGAGGTACCTTGTCAAAGGCCTTCTCTAAGTCTAAGTACACACAATCCACCCAACCATCTCTCTCCTGTACCACATCAATCGCTCTTGAGTAAAAGCTCAACAAGTTTGAAACACATGACCTTCCACTTCTGAATCCAAACTGACATTCAGCCAAAATATTCATCTCTTCCAGATATGTGTGTGTGTGTGTGTGTGTGTGTGTGTGTGAGACTACTGGGGGGAGAGGGGTGTTGAGCAGTTTGGCTTTCTTGTATCCCTCCCCATCTCCCTGCCCTCCCCCACCCCTGCTTGTCTCCTTCCCTATCCCCCTGTCCTCCCCCACCCCTGCTTGTCTCCCTTCCCATCCCCCTGCCCTCCCCCACCCCCGCTTGGTGCACTGCCAGCTGCCTGCCTGGCTGTCACTGTCAGCTGCCCCCTATACCATCTCAACACCACACGTGCCACCACCCTACCCTCCTGCATGTGATGTTTGATGTGCTATTTTTCAGCAATAGTATTGTTTATGAGGATAATGACATTACCTATGGTGTTTCTGTGTCAGTTTCCAATGATGAAGTAAGGTATATGAGAGTTTAGGTTTGGGTCTGGAACACATCTCTGGCTTTTCTTCTGTATCTCATGGGGAAAATTGCTTCGATATCCAACATACTGGCTGACCGAACACTCCCACTGGTACACAACTGCCAGATATTAGGGTATGGGTGTACTGTAAACCGTATCTATCAATGGCATGTACAGCCACATACCTGAATCAACTGATTCATTCACATTATTTCATTAAAAAATCAGTAACATTCAATGGCTTTTGAGCCTATCAATACGGTACATCTTATTAAGGCAAATCTGATATAATACAGAATAAGGAGGAAGAAATACAGTAAATTTCACAAGCCAGTATACAATCTAACAGAATTTGAAAAATCCTGAACTAAAGATGCAGTTATGATGGGTCATATATAACAAGTGTACTGTAACTGGAGAGAACCGTTAAAAACAGGTAATGTAGGTCTGATGGTGTTAAATCAGTACAACAAAACTACTGTGCTGGCCAACATCACAAGAATATACTGTACTGGTGTTCCTTGAAATACATACATGTCAATATCATATGCCACGATTCTAACCATGCATTTCTTACTAGCACTAGAAATGACATGGAAATACAAGATACATACCTGGTACAGTATAAAGCAATACTGCCACTATAACTGTCAGTCAAATAGTACTGTGGTGAATTAAGCAATCAATCCTAATAAACTGTTCCCTACAACATAGAAAGTGTTGGTTGCAAACATGTGGAATTCTTTGATAAAACCAAAGATCTGTCTTACATGATAACCAAATGAATCAAACTTTAAAAATCCAACAAATTAATCAAGCACATTCCTACTGGACAGTGTCTATTATAGTACTCCCAAAATACGCTTGTACAGTGAGAAAAATAAATAAATACATAAATGGGATCTATTTTATTAAGTTAAGGCATTATTACATAATTATTTTCAGCTGGTTGTTGAGAAGTTTTTTTCATTAACCTGCTGTTCCTGAAATGAACTTAAAAAATGAAATCATACCCATACAGTTAAGCAAATTCCAAGACACTGAGTATTAACTTCAAAATGCTTTCGCTTTTAAATCTGAATGATGTATATTGTACCAGTAGATTTTTAATAGACTACTTTCCTGTTACATACAACAGAGATGGCAGAAATCCCCTCCCCCCCAGCCATGTGTGATGGAAGAAAACACAACCTGTCAAAACCAACCAGCCAACCAATGTCTTAAGCTGTTTAGTTACAGCAATACAGCACACGTCCCAGGTTCATGTTTTGAGATACCATATACCCAGTATAATATGTGAAGCAGACTATATTACACTTCAGAATGCTGACGCTATCAATGAATTTATATTATACAGTAATTACATCTTGCCTTCAAGATGAGATAAAATCTTGACTGCAAATGGCACTTTCTTATCCAAGGGAATCGTTAATTTATTTTTTGATAAACACACATATGGTATAAAATAATACACATCTTTTACAATCACAGCCTTGACAGAAACATATACATTTACTCATTTTGCCACACACACACACACACACACACACACACACACACACAAAGCACTGTACCCTTCACCAATATTTTTCATTATCTTGAGCTAAAGTATATATTTTATACATGTCCCAATCAGAGCAAGTTTAACTTTACTACAGTATCAGAATTTTAGGATATTCTGGTTGTCATACACAATTCATCAGCTGCAGTAGAACTGGCTCTGAATGGGATAAGCAGTCTCCTTTAACTTAGCATAACCAATAAATAGAGGCATCCAGCTCATCTTAACATGTTGTTTTTATAAATGTACATAAAATACTGTACTGTAAATTGCACCGTATCTTTGTTTTCAGGGAAGTTCCAACATACACTGCCCAGCCTTATATCTCCTTTATAACTCCATCCATATACAGAATAACCATGGAAACTTGACACATCCCTGTTTCAATCCAACATCCAGACAGAAAAAATCACTCAGTTCAGCAGCCACATGCACTGTAGCCTTAGCACCCTCACCCATACTCTTCATGGCATTCAACAGCTTCCGATTTACTCAATGTATTTTTAATATTTTCCACATTCCTTGTCTACCCACTGTCATATGCTTTCTCCAAATCCATGAAGGCTGCATACAACTTCTTTCCCTTCTCTAGAAACTTTTCCATTAAAGACCTGAGGATGAATATCTGATCTACACAATCTCTTCCCTTCCTAATATCTCCCTGTTCTTCTCCAACTAATTCCCCCGTTATTTCCCTAACTCAGTCAATATGTATCCTACCACATACTTTTCCTATTACACTAAGAAAATTGCCCCTATGATTACCACATTTCTTTTCCCCTTTTCCTTTGTACAGGGGAACATTTATACCTGACTTCCAATCCTCTGAGACTTTTCCTTCCTCCCAGGCCAATCTGTACATCTTCCATATCCATTCTACTACTATCTCTACCCAATGCTTCATCATTTCACCACACACTTCATCAATTCCTGGGACTTTCCCTATTTTGACTTTCTTCGCTGATTCCACTACTTCCATCCTACTGATCTCTTCCTTCCATTTCACCTCCCTCCTTTTCCCAGCCATTCCCCAGGCACTTATACTCGAATCACTTTCATTCTCTATCAGTTCCTTAAAGTGTTCTCTCCAACTGCTCACTTTTTCTCCCTTTTCTACTACCAATCTATCATTTTTATCTACCACTCCCCTACTAATTTCTTTATCACCCTGTCTAACTCTCTTTTCCTCCTTCCAGAGCATTTTCTTACAGACCCTCCACTTTACAAATTCCTTCCAAATTCCTCAACCACTCTCTTGTTACTCTCTCTTACTAATCTTTCCACATCTCGCTTCCTCTCTACATATAACTACACATACAACAAGCCTGAGATAAAAATGTGTTATTTTTACTTGATATTTTGGTTGTAAATAAACTTAAGCATATCACAGAGTGCTATACGCTGTCAATATTCATGGTATCTACATTCTCTCTCTCTCTCTCTCTCTCTCTTTTTTTTTTTTTTTTTTTTTTTTTTTTACCAGGCTAAATGGCTTCCTGTACACCAGGAAACCATTTACCAAGCTGGGTGGTAACCATATGATGTCTGGTGGTTTAGTGGGTAATTAAGGCAATCCAATCAGATTAAGCCTGTGTTGATTTATATCCAATGGATGGTTGGGGTTTACTGCTCATGAAATGCTACTCAGGGATGAGTGAGATTGGTCATTCTCATCTAACTTGTCTTGCCCTGGGCTACAATGCTCCTCATGGGGCAACACAGGATTAGATGATGATGATGATGATTTATCGAATGGCCGAAAAAATACTGCGAAAAATACATGCCAAGTCAATGTTTAGCTACATGGCAACCTGGCAATACAATGCCAGTGAATGCATACTTTAATTAGTCTGGTTCACGGTAGAAGACATGGAAACAGGACACTATACGAAGGCAATGAGAATACAGTAATTACAAAACTGTGGGAAAATGAACTCAACTCAGAATATCATCAGCCAAATTCTAAAATGGAAAAAAAAAAAAAAAAAAAAAGCATTGTATAGTAGACAACTTGAACATGGTCACAGTGGAGATGCCATTTGCAAACACTAATACAGGTATTCTAATGCAATTACCTGAGTTGTAAGAAGTACTGTATACTGAAGCGATAATTCTTTTAGACAACTAAAATGGCCAGTACTGAAATTACAAAACCCATCAATGTAAGTGGTGATAATATCAATGAGACTGTTACCTTTAATATCCACTACTGTGTTTACTCATAAGTTTCACTTTTTAAAAACTGCTGTTTGCTGTCTTATATACCCCTTTTGCTTATTCAGTGCTCTTACTGTATTCTGGGAGTTGTATTTGGGCACTGTGAATTTATCAAAATGGATTCTAACCTACAAAAATCAAACTACCATGCACTAGACAATATAATGGGATTCTACGCATACATGAAGCACAAATAAATTAAACACAAGAAACTTGAGAAAATACCTTATCACAACAGATACAGTACAACCCTAGTACAGAATCATTAAATAATGGAATGGTCATCCAGATTCTACCAATTATGGTAGCTGTCTGTATTACTTTGTCAGCAGGTAATTACCACCATTCATCAGTCATCTTAAAAGCTAATGAGATTCAAATTTAACCCCATATTCATATGTTCATATCCAAGTGTAATTTTTGACTCAGTGACTTGCAATGAGAGCAAGGCTGGTAGTAAAAGTAGTCTCCTAACATGTCTGTAGAACATACTAGTCTACAGTACCAACCTTGTCCCACTTCTCATACTTAGGTGACGCAGTCAACACAATAAGCAGCATCCATAACCATACAATGGTAGGTTTCTATAAGCAATTCATGATGATACTTGTAAAGTTGGGTGATGGGTATATACGCATGTATTGGGGTGATTCTCCTCCAATGTGGTAAATATGGAACAATATTGGAGGTACCATGCTGGAGGAGAATCATGTTGGGGAGTGTAACTTAAGGGAAAACAGGGGTTCCCAAGCACTGTGGATAAGAAAGTTCAAGGGCCAGAAAATCAAAGTTTGAAGGTAAAATTTAGGTACTGTATATAACTCGACAGACACACATTTATTCTATCTATCTATCTATTGCCAGACGCCATAATCCCGTAAGGGGTGGCCATTTGACAATGAGTTATTTGTTTTACAGGAAGGAGCACTAACCCTCCATCAACACACCTGCTGACACGTAGGGAGCATGTATGGTTTGGTTACATGGTTACCGCCCAGTGTTGTAAATGGTTTCTTGGCTTACAGGAAACCATTTGGCTTGTCATCCAATGTAAAGCCACCAGTAAAGGAAAGAAAAGCAATAAGAAGTGACAGGAAAGATGGGAGAAATAGGAAGAGAGGAGGGTAGGCACAGAAAAAGGCTAAGGAAGAAGCAGCACTATATGAAGTGAGTGGATGATGGATGCCACCACCTACCACCATCCATCATATACATATATACACATTTATTCACAACCCAAATTAAAACTGGTGCAAATAACCACTCAAATCTGATTATTATTATTAAAAAAAAAAAAAAAAAAAAAAAAAAAAAAAAAGCCCATCCCTAAATATATGAGTGTACTGGTATTTACACTCTAGACATAAAAGTTTAACACTTCTACTGAAGTTAACAAAACAAGTGACTGCTAAGGTACAGTACATTCAGGCTTAAAATATGGTAAATTTCTTGTGGCACTAAATCTCCTCAAGAACTGTACACGCAACACTAATACTGTATGTAATCTACCCACAGTCATGAAGAGAATCAGGCAGGTACATACATAAAGCTATCTATCTATCTATTGCCAGACGCCTTAATCCCGTAAGGGTGGGGGGGGGCCACAAACAAATCGCCTCCATTGCCGCCCTGTCCCCTGTCACTTCACTGCCCTGCTTCCAGCTCACCTCCCCCCCTCTCTCATATACCTCTCCACTCCATCCCTCCATCTCATCCTTGGCCTCCCCCTCCCCCCCACCTCACTCACATACACTCTCCTTGTCAGTCTCTCACTCTCCATCCTCTCCTCATGGCCAAACCACCTCAATGTGCTTCTCATAACGCTTCCTACTGCATCCACATCCACACCACAACGCTCCTTAATTTTGTCAGTTTGTCTCTCCATGTGACTCCACATGCTACTCTCAAATAACTTATTTCCACTGCTCTCTCTTGACTTGTGTCCCTCCAACTAGGTCCAAGCTTCACTTCAATATGTCAGAGTTGCTATTACAATACTGTCATGTAGTAACTTTATCACTTCTAAGCTGTTCCGTTTCTTATCACTATTTCAAGGAACCAGCAACCTTTCTTCCTTGTCATACCCTTTCAAGAACTTCACCCTCCAAACTTCCATCCTTACGCATCACACTACCCAAGTGCTTAAACGCATTCACATTTTCCATTTCCTCCTCATCCAACTTCACTGTACATTCACTGACTATTCCCAATCCTAAATATTTCTTTAGCTACTGTAAAAGTACTCCAAGGTCAAAATACAAATTTGACCCCTGTGAACAGAACATGGAACAATAATGAAACATCCAAAAGAGAAATGCAGATTTCTGGTGCTACAGTACAACAGTATTATCTGCATCCCATGGTCTTCAACAACAGTCCAGAACCTCATACCTTTCTTTACTAAAGAAATACTCCAACCAAACTACCTCACAAACAGCCAAATCATGGCAGAAGACATAAAAAAGGCCATCAAGGAACGAAGAACAAATTCAGCCACCAGATCAGATGAAGTTCCAGCCATTCTGCTCTTGAAGTGCCAGGATGCCTCAGCACAACCCATCAGCATGCTGCGGCATTGCTCATTAGACTCAGGAATAATCCCAACCTTACTTAAGCAAGCCATTCTCATCCTGGTACATGAGGGAGGAGACAAAAGCCTGCCCCAAAATTACACACCTGTAGCTCTCACATCATAGGTCATCAAAGTGAGTGAGAAAATCATGAGATAGACTTCTTACCCACTTGGAAGAGAAGATGAACAGCCTACTCAACACAAGTCAACAAGGATTTAGGAAAGGAAGGTCTTGCCTCTCAAAACTCATGGCACACTACGACTGGCTGCTACAGAACCTGGCACAGGGAAAGAATGTGGATGTCGTGTTCCTTGATTTTACCAAGGCCTTCGACAAGGTCAACTATAGCATCCTGCTGCACAAAATCAGGCCCCTTAGGATAAAAGGAAAGCTGGGAATGTGATTGCATGACTTCCTCACTGGAAGAACCCAGTCAGTAACCGTAGATGGCCATAGGTCTGAAAAAAACAAAGTACTGTAGTGATGGTGGAGTGCCACAAGGATCAGTTTTGGAACACCTCCTCTTCCTCATACACATGGAAGACATCAACAAGAGAGTGAGTGACTCCCTTTTCTCTTCCACTGTCGATGATACCAGCATGGGCTGCACTGTCGCATGTGTCCAAGAAGTGCACCACCTGCAGGAAGACCTAAACACAATATATATATGTATGGGCTTCAGAAAACAATGCAGTGGAGCCCCACGTTTCACGCCTAATTGGTTCCGAGAAAAGTACCGCAAACCATGAAACCACTAAAGTTGGGGCACTGATCCTAAGAGAAATAGGCTAATTGGTTTTGGGTCCCACGCCAACTCTCCCAAAACCCATTTATGCAATGTAAAATTTACAAATCACACCTGAATAATATTAATACCAAGTACATAATGGGCAAGGAAACTCACTTGGACAGCTGGAGTGCAGTGCTTAATGGAAGGGATGGGGATGTAATTTCCAAGGCTGGTGGTGAGACTACTGGCTCCGCCACCTCTGCCACCTCCACCCACTCCTGCCTCCACCTCTCCATGCAATACATCCATCCTGTGCTGCATCTCTTCTGTCTGCTGCTCCTGCACAAACTCAGAGAACTCCTCATCCTTGAGCAAGTCCATGATGGCATCTTCACTGAGTTGTGCTTCATGCTTAGCTGCCCCTGCTGCTTGCACTGGGCCTTCCATCTCTTCCACTTCTCAGGGTCTGCTGAGGTAGAGGGTTGTTGGCGCTTGCTGTCTTGCTTTCACTTTCTCATTGAACACAATGTTTATCAGCTTTGTTAATGCAGAAACATGGAACAGGCACTCGTACTTGCTGGTAAACTCTGCTAGATTGACTTTCTCCAGCAAATTCTCGAGAGTGGGCAGCCACATTCAAAGTGATGACATTGTTGGAGATTTGTTGTTGTCTTTTGGCTGCTGCTACTGTTCCATATCGTCCTCCGCCAACATTTCTGCAACAGACACTGTTGGTGTGTGGGTAATCAAGTGCTCCAATTCGTTGTTGGTTACATCAGCAAACTCGGGATGTGGAATCTGCTACGCGGTTTGTTTGTGTTTTTTTTTGGCCGCGAAACTTTGTGTTTGGGAATATTTGCATGAAACTGTGAACGATGATGCCAATAACTGTGGGGCTTCACTGTACGGGTATACCCTGGTTTAACGATGCAATTGGTTAGGTAAAAACCCATCGTTAGGCGGGGTATTGTATACCGGGTAATTTTAACATGTAAAGTAATGGGATGCATTTTTCAGCCTTGGGTTTTCCCCCCAACAAAGTCCTAAACCCGCTCAAATAAGCCCTAAAACAAATTTAAAGTCAATCTAAATGTCCTAACAGCTGTAAAAGGAGCTAACCTATGCCTAAGACCTGTAAATAACTCACTATATCCAACAAATAAAATTTGAAAATCGTCAAATATGTGTGGAAAAAATCAAACTTAGTAAACTGTACCCCGAAATGACATTGTTCACGCCACCTATGGCAAAAACACATTAATCTAAGTCTAAAAATCGTTTATAAATTCAATAAAAATACACAATTTGTCTATCATCATAATCAGAAAAAAAATCAAAACCCACCCTTAAACCGGGGTTTGGCTATCGTTCGGCAAGGTATGGTGGTATTGCTACCCCCATCGTTAAGTCAGGGTATCGTATATCGGGGTATTACTGTACAGGTAAGCCCTTAATTCATGTGAACTTTTTTCACACGATTTTGGTTATCCACGAATTTTTTGTACAATAATTAAAACAAAATTATAGTATTCAAATAATTATAATATACAAGAGAAATAAATAAAATATAAAAATGCCTACCTGCTGCCCATGTGCATACATATATGTATGTGTGTGTGTGTGTGTGTGTGTGTGGGAGGTCGGTCTACCACGCACCACACAGTCAGTTTGAATCCGACGGTCGAACCATGCATGACTCGCGAATTGTTATTTGTGGCTTATTTTTCTACCTTCCAGTGATTGCTTGTCTTGTCTGCCAACCTGGGGCCTAAGCGTAGTGCTAGTGATGCATGTGGCAACACACCAAAACGGACTAGTAAAGTGATGTTGCTGACAGAGAAAGTTAAAGTGTTGGACAAACTTAAGGGAGGAATGTCAGCGACAATTCTCTGTCAAGACGATTCCCCGTCATTTATTTACATACCAGTTTATTTAGCAAGTACAGTACACTAGTTATTTACTTATATGAGTTATAAAATCCCCTTGAAAATTAGTTATCCAAGTATTAATCAATCTATCTATCTATCTATAGCCCGACGCCCTAATCCCGCATAGGGTGGCCGCAGACAAAACGCCTCCAAGTCACTCTGTCACCCACCATTTGACTACCCTCCCCCCAACTCACCTCCTCCTCCCTCATATACCTCTCAACTCCATCCCTCCACCTCATCCTCGGTCTACCCCTCCCTCTCCCTCCCTCCACCTCACCTACATACACCCTCTAAGTCAGTCTTTCATTCTCCATTCTCTCCACATGTCCAAACCACCTCAGTGTATTTCTCCTAATCTTCTCAACCACATCCACATCTACCCCACAACGTTCCTTCACTTCTTCATTCGTCAACCTGTCCCTCCACGTCACTCCACATGCTCCTCTCAAGTAACTCATTTCCACTGCTCTCACTCTTGACTTGTTCCCCTCTTGCAAGGTCCACGCCTCGCTTCCATACGTCAGGGTAGGGATCACAATACCATCATGCAGTGACTTCTTAACTTCCATACTCACCTCCCTATTTCTCATCACCGCTTTCAGTGTACCAACAACCTTCCTTCCCTGCTGTACCCTTTCACGTACTTCATCCCCCAAAGTTCCATCCTTACTCATCACACTACCCAAGTGCTTGAATGCACTCACATTCTCCATATCCTCACCATCCAACCTCACTGCACACTCGGTGACTTCATTCCTCTCAAACACCATAACTTTACTTTTGTTTACATTAACTTTCAGCTTCCTCCTCCTACACACTGTCCCAAATTCATTCACCAAACCTTGCAACTCCCATTCATCTTCACTCAACAATACTGTATCATCAGCAAACAGCAACACAGGAAGCTTCCAAATCTCACCCTCATTCATTAGGGCCAGCCCCACATCCACTGCCCTACCTTGCACCTCCTTTACAACCCCATCCATATATATATTAAACAGCCAAGGAGACATCACACACCCCTGTTTCAGTCCCACATTGAGATCAAAGAACTCACTCAGCTCACCATCCACTCGCACCGTAGCCCTAGCTCCCATGTACATACTCTTCACAGCACTCAACAATTTCCCCTCCACTCCATATATTCTTAATACCTTCCACATACCTTGCCTATCTATTCTGTCATAAGCTTTCTCCAAGTCCATGAAGGCAGCATACACTTTCCTTCCCTTCTCTAGATACTTCTCCACTAAACATCTTAGAACAAATATCTGATCTACACACCCTTTTCCCTTCCTAAATCCCCCTTGTTCTTCTCCAACTAGCTCCTCTGTCATATGCCTAACCCTATCAATGAGTATTCTACCATATATTTTACCAGTCACACTAAGAAGGCAAATACCCCTATGGTTACCACACACTTCTCTCTCCCCTTTTCCTTTGTACAGAGGAACAATTATACCTGATTTCTAGTCCTCTGGAACCCTTCCCTCTTCCCAAGCCAATCTACACAACTTCCATATCCACTCCACAACAATCTCACCCCCATACCTAAGCATTTCACCACACACTCCAGCAATTCCTGGGGCCTTTCCCAGCTTAATCTTCTTCATCGCTTCCACTACTTCCGCCCTACTGATCTCTCCCTCCCTCCTCTCATCTCTTCTTCTCCCAGCCATTCCCCAACCACTTATACTCACACTGCTCTCACTCTCTACATTCAACAAATCCTCAAAGTGCTCCTTCCATCTCCTCAATTTCTCTCTCTTCTCCACCAACAATCTATTATTCCTATCTTTCACTCCCCTATTACTTCCCCTTTCACACTGCCTTACTTTCTTTACCTCCTTCCAAAACAATTTCTTACTCTCCCTCCATTTCACACTCAGATTCCTCCCAAACTCTTCATCCACTTTCTTCTTACTCTCCTTCGCCAGTCTCTTAACCTCCCTTCTCCTGCTCACATATACCTCTCTCTTCTCTCTCTCATCTTCTCCCCTACCTCTACTCGCCAACCATTCACTATATGCCTTCTTCTTTTGTTCCATAGCTCGTTTCACCTCATCATTCCACCATGCTGTCCCTTGCACACCCTTGCATCTCCTCCTCACTCCACAAACCGCCTCACACGCTGCGCCTATCTCTTCCGTGAATATCTTACATACGTCTTCCACCCCTTCCATCTGCTCTAGCTCATACCTTCCCAATCTTTCTTCCACTATGCTCTTATACTCTGTCATTTTCTCACTATCTTGCAATTTCTCCACTCTTCTCACAGGAGCTGCTTCCTCCTGTCTTCCCCTTCGCCTCCTCAACCACTTTCTTTGCATCTTTACCTTGGCCATCACTAAGTGATGGTCTGAGACTCCATTCCCCCACCCTCTCCACACTCTTGCATCCAACACTTGTCTTCTCATTCGCTCATCCACACACACGTAGTCTATCATTGCCTTTCGTTCAACAAGTTCACCATCCATCCTCCTCAATACTCTCCATGTATACCGGTGGATCATCTTATGACGAAAGTAGGTGTTGGCTATTGCGAACCCCTTACAAGCACAGATGTCCACCAAAGCACTACCATTCCCATCTACTTCAGCTGGCACACCCCACTGACCAACCACTCCATCCACTCGTACATTCCCAACTTTGCAATTCATGTCTCCAATCAACAGCACTCTCTCGCTCCTCTCAAACTTGTCCATACATGCTTCTACTCTCGCCCAAAACTCATCTTTCACTCTTGCCACTCGATCCTCTGTTGGAGCATACACACATACAATCGCCCGTGCTTGTATACCTACTTTCATCCTCACCCATACAATCCTTGCACCCACTGTTCCATACTCTCTTATATTCTCCTTCCACTTCTTGCTTATCATCAGACATACTCCCTCTCTTGCCCTCTCATTCTCACTGACTCCCGCACATATACCTACACCATATTCCCATTCTCTCACCCTTTCACCTTCCCATTTAGTTTCAGTCAATCCACATATATCCACTTTTGCATCCTCAAGCACCTGAACAATCTCTCTCTTTCACTTCATCATTCACTCCTCTCACATTCCACGTTCCCACCCTAAGAATGTCCTTTGTCCGTTCCTTAGTCGTCAACGTATGGTCCGTCCGGGTCCGAGGCACTTTATTCGCTTTTTTAGTTGGTTCTTTTTACGGGGTGGGGCACTAACCCACCACCAACCCTTTTAGTCGCCTCGTACGACAAGCAGGGATACTGGGGGAATATTCTTGAAACCCCCTACCCCCAGGGGGGGGGGAATCGTCTATGTTTTGATGATGAATTGACTTCATGGTGAATTGTCTCTGAACCGTGTGTTTGGGGTGAGTCAACTATTCTTACAATAAAGAAGGCAGAACGTAGCAAACAGGAGGCAGTGAGGGCTAGTGCACCAGACTGTGCTAAAGTGTCTCCACCTATGCCTGTGAACTGGCTTGGATCTGTATGTTTGGGGTGAATGAGTCAACTGTTTGGACAATAGAGAAGGCAGAATGTAGCATATGGGAGGCAGTGAGGGCTTATGCACCAGACTGCTGACGTGTCTCCACCTATGCCTGTGCTTGTCAGGTTTCAGTGTTAAATTTCTTACATTTTTGTTGTTTTTCATACTTTATGCTAGTTTATAAGGTGTATGTAGTGCATAAACTGTATTATTCAGATGTAATATACTTCGTAGACATGCGTAACTATGTGCACAAAAGGGCAGAACATATACGCGAATTTACCATATACGCAAAGGGTCTGGGAACAACCCTCGCGTGAATTAAGGGCTTACCTGTATACTGTACAGTTTAACGAGGAAAAGTCTGAAGTGTTGAGGTGTGGCCCAAGTCACGTCATCAAGGAGGCAAGGCAGTGGCTCAATCGGCACAGAGGTGGTCTGCAGTCCTACCAGACCCAGGTTGAAATCCCTACTGGGGCTGGGAACAGTTTAGGGATTTGATTTTCTTAAAAGCAGACTTTACCGATCTACAAGAAGACCTGCCGACGTGTCGTAAAAATACCCGTTACTACCAGTACACCAGTCCTGTATGAGACAGCCCTAGCATGTATTCAATACAGATGGGTGTTACTGCCGAAGTGGTGGCATGTAGAGCTGTAGAGTACAGTATGTAGGAGGACCACTGGGCCTTGGGAGCAGGCTGTGAAGCCTATGCCCAGAGGTGGACAAAAAGATATATATATATATATACCAGTACAGTAAGCCCTTAATTCACGTGAGGGTTAGGTTCCCAGACCCTTCGCGTATGTGGTAAATTTGCGTACATGTTATGCCCTTGTGTGCACATAATTACGCATGTCTATACGTATATTACATCTGAATAATACTGTTTATGCACTACATAACCTTATAAACTAGCATAAAATATTAAAAACAACAAAAATGTAAGAAATTTAAAACTGAAACCTGACAAGCACAGGCATAGGTGGAGACACTTCAGCAGTCTGGTGCACTAGCCCTCACTGCCTCCCGTATGCTACATTCTGCCTTCTTTATTGTATGAACAGCTGACTCATTCACCCCAAACATGCGGTTCCAAGACAATTCACAAGCGTAGGTGGAGACACTTTAGCAGTCTGGTGCACTAGCCCTCACTGTCTCCCGTATGCTACGTTCTCCTTCTTTATTGTATGAACAGTTGACTCACCCCAAACATACGGTTCTGAGACAATTCACCATCAAGTCAATTCACCATCAAAACATGGACAATTCCCCGTCATTCTATTAATATACTTATTATTGATTAATTAATACTTGGATAACTAATTTTCAGGGGGATTTTATAACTCATATAAGTAAAAAACTAATGTACTGTACTTGCTAAATAAACTGGTATGTAAATAAATGACGGGGAATCGTCCTGACGGAGAATTGTCGCCGACATTCCTCCCTGAAGTTAGTCCAACACTTTAACTTTGTCAGTGACACCACTTTACCAGCCCGCATTGGTGTGTTACCACATGCATCACTAGCACTACGCTTAGGCCCCATGTTGGCAGACAAGGCAAGCAATCACTGGAAGGCAGAAAAATAAGCCACAAATAACGATTCTCGATCTCAAGTCACGCATGATTCGACCGTCGGATTCAAACTGACTGTGTGGTGCATGGTAGACCGACCTCCCAGGCTCCCACACACACATACACACACACACTTACATATATGTATGCACACGGGCAGCAGGTAGGCATTTTTTATATTTTATTTCTCTTGTATATTGAAATTACTTATTTGAATACTATAATTTTATGTTTTAATCATTGTACGAAAAATTCGTGGATAACCGAAATCGCATGAAAAAAGTTCGCGTGAATTAAGGGATTACCTGTGTGTGTGTGTGTGTATGTATATATATATATATATATATATATATATATATATATATATATATATATTATATATATACAGTATACCTATATATATATATATATATATATATATATATATATATATACAGTAGGCTCGCCCAGTGCGCGTCATCACAGTGCGCGAATCGCATTGTGAGCGAGTGACCAAAAATCATAACAAAAAACCCTGAATGCGCAAGTTTACCCCACAAAACATGAGGTAGAGGCAAGAAGTGGCTTAAAAACGTGATTTTCCATCAGTGAGCGACCCCCCCCCCACACACACAACGTGCCAATAGTGACCTAGAGGCTCATGGGGAAGGTGCTCAAGAGGAGTCTACAATAAGATATCGCCAATAACAGCTTCAAAAATAACGTTTTCAGCAATAACAGTAAGTTAGAATAGATACCCAGTTTCTATAATAATGATGTTTATTTCGTGAATACCAAGTTGTTATACTGCCAATACGTCCATAACAAGATGAGGAATGAAACAAACAAGCAAGAAGAGATGAAGGAAATTACCGAAAATGTGAGCAGTAGCGAGGAGGAGAGGGAGGATCCTCCCCTCACCACCTCCACTGACTTGTCCACCACCGTCCTCCACTGCCCCACCTGACTCACCAGCTGCCTCCCTCTCCACCTTCACAGCCCCACCTGACTCACCTGCTTCACCTGGCATACCTGCAACCCCCACCATAATGACTGTTGCTGCATTCTGGAAGAAATGTAACATTCAACAGGCCGTAAATTTCTTCGTCAAAGCCTGGAATAATACAACATTGGCAACCGTTAAACAAGCGTGGTGCGGCCGGGGTGGTGGCAGGGGCACTGTAAGTGCATTGCTGCGCCTCAGAACTCTTGTTGTTTAAATCCATCAGGCCTGTTGTCTACTGTTGTTAAGGTGACTGCCCATATTTTTGTTATTGCAGCTATATCTGTAGTACAATGTCTGAAAAATTTGACCTTTTTTATGTCTCTAAGGGCCAAAAAATGTCCAGGTATGAGGGGGTACCGCCCATATGTAATTATTACCATAAGATTATGTATTCCCAGTACGCGAATTCCCAGTCGCGAGGTCGTGGACCGCCCAATCTCTCGCGCACTGTGCGAGCCTACTGTATATATATATATATATATATATATATATATATATTTATACATATATATACTGAGGGAGGTCAAGACTTCATGCCACAGCTCCATGTGAAATGCCTTGGGGTGTACCTCAGTGACGACGGTACCTTCCATCACCACATCATGGAAAAGGTGAAGGCCAAGGGGATGGCTGACTGGGTCCAAGGTCATTCACCTCCAGGGCACCAGATGTGACACACACTCTCTGGAAAATTCTGGTGCAACCCACACAAGACTATTGTAGTCAGTTGTGGCCGCCACACAGGAAGGGGTACATCCAGAGGCTAGAAACAGTACAAAGGATGTTTACCACACAGATCAGAGGAATGTGTGGTCTCAGCTACTGAGTCTTTACTCTCACCGGAGAAGGGACAGGTATCAAGCTGTGTACATATGGAAGGTCCTGGAAAATCTGGTGCCAGACCTGACACCATCTGCACCCCAGCCCTACAGCAGTGAACAGAGGGGACGCAAGTGTGGAAGAACCCTCCCAGCAAGAGTTCCTGGGAGAATAAAGGCACTGCTTGCATCCAGCCTGTGCCATGACAGACCAGGAATACTTAGTGCACTTCCAAAAGAAGTGAGAGGAATAACAGGCTATCCTGCAGACAGATTCAATGCCGGACTCGACATGTTCCTAAAGACAGTGCCAGATTAACCTCTGGTGTACCAGGTTACACTGTCAACTGCCTGGCTACCTCCAACTCCATACTGGACCAAGTGGAACACATGAGCAAAGACCCCAGGGTTGGAAGCTGTGGTGAGACACCACCACTGTGAGGCATGGACCTCTAAACTACACTAAATAAGTAAAATAAGTAAATTAGATGCAACAGCAGATGCAGCAATGGGTTGAAGAGTACTTCTCTTTTTATTAAGTACCAAATGAAGCATTTGCAACAGAAACATGATAAGTCAGATTTGGCCAATGACAACAATGCATGGATGCAGACATGTTTTTACCACTAAATAAGTCCTAGGTCAGGTCCTGTCCACAAAACTGCATCCAGGGCTGGGCCCTACATCCAAAGGGACATCACCAAGTTAGAAAAGGTACAATGTTGGGCAACCAAACTGGTAACTGAGTTGTCTGAGCTGATGAATGAGGAGAAACTGTCTTGCCTTCGTGTGACTACTCTCAAATAGCAAAGGAAAAGATGTGACATGATTGTGGCATACAAGATACTCAAGGGCCCTGACATAGTAAGAAATGGACACTTCCTCCAACTTGCCTCAAGACACACACACAACGAGACCAGGGGACAGAGCCTGCAGTTTGCCAAGATCAGGCACAGAACAACCAAGTGAAACAAATTTCTTTGATGCCAGGATAGCCAACCACTGGAACAGTCTACCAGAAGAGGTAGTGACTAGCTAGTGTAAATATCTTTAAGTCAAGATAAGACCAGTATGAGACTAACACAGAGTAGAGGCAACCTTTGTGAGCACCGATTCCTTTGCCTCTTTTGCTACCACTTTGCCCCCCCCCCCCCAAAAAAAAATGCTCCCCTAACCTATCTATCTATTGCCAGATGCCTCAATCCCGTTTGGGGTGGCCACAAACAAATCGCCTCCAAGTTGCCCTGTCCCCCGCCATTTCACTGACCTGCTCCCAACTTACACCCCCCTCTCTCATATACCTCTCCACCCCATCCCTCCATCTCATCCTCGGCCTCCCCCTCCCTCTTCCCCCCTCCACCTCACTCACATACACTCTCTTCGTCAGTCTTTCACCCTCCATCCTCTCCACATGGCCAAACCACCTCAGTGTGTTCCTCATAACGCTTCCTATCACATCCACATCAACACCACAACGCTCCTTTATATCCTCATTCGTCAGCCTGTCTCCCCATGTGACTCCACAGGCTCCTCTTAAATAACTCATTTCCACTGCTCTCACTCTTGTGTCCTTCCAACAACGTCCAAGCTTCACTTCCGTACGTTAGAGTTGGTATCACAATACTGTCATGTAGTAACTTTTTCACTTCCATACTCACTTCCCTGTTTCTTATCACTGCTTTCAAAGAACCAGCAACCTTTCTTCCCTGCTGTACCCTTTCAAGCACTTCATCCTCCAAACCTCCATCCTTACTCATCACACTACCTAAGTACTTAAACGTACTCACATTTTCCAATTCCTCACCATCCAACCTCGCTGTACATTCACTGACTTCACCTCTCTCAAAGACCATCATTTTACTCTTCCCTACATTCACCTTTAGATTCCGTTTCTTACACACTCTCCCAAACTCATCCACCAAGCCTTGCAGCTCCCCTTCGTCTTCACTCAACACAGTATCATCTGCAAACAACAGTACAGGGAGTTTCCAAACACTATCCTCTCTCACCAGGGCCACTCCAACATCCACTACCCTACCTTGTACCTCTTTTATTACCCCATCCATGTACAGATTGAACAGCCATGGAGACATGACATATCCCTGTTTCAACCCAACTTTCAAAGAGAAAAATTCACTTAGTTCACCATCCACATGCACTGCAGCCTTCGCACCATCGTACATACTCTTCACAGCATTCAACAACTTCCCATCTACTCCATATATTCTTAACACTTTCCACAATCCTTGTCTATCCACCCTGTCATATGCTTTCTCCAAATCCATGAAAGTCGCATACAACTTCTTTCCCTTCTCTAGAAACTTTTCCACTAAAGATCTAAGAATGAATTCCCTTCTCTAGAAACTTTTCCACTAAACATCTAAGAATGAATATCTGATCTACACAACCTCTTCCCTTCCTAAAGCCTCCCTGTTCTTCTCCAACTAATTTCTCAGTTCTTTCTCTAACTCTGTCAATAAGTATCCTACCATACACTTTTCCTATTATACTAAGACGACAAATGCCCCTATGATTACCACACACTTCTTTTTCCCTTTTTCCTTTGTACAAGGGAATAATTATACCTGACTTCCAATCCTCCGTGACTCTACCTTCCTCCCAGGCCAATCTGCACATCTTCCACATTCATTCTACTACTATCTCTCCTCCATGCTTCAGCATTTCACCACACACTCCATCAATTCCTGGGGCTTTCCCCGATTTAACTTTCTTCATTGCTTCCACAACTTCTATCCTACTGATTTCTTCCTGTCATCTCACCTCCCTCCTTCTCCCAGCCATTCCCCAGCCACTTATACTCGCATTACTTCCATCCTCTCCGTTCAACAAATCCTTAAAGTGTTCTCTCCATCTGCTCACTTTTTTTCCCTTCTCCACTAGTATTCTACCATTTTTATCTTTCACTCCCCTGCTAACTTCACTTCCACCCTGTCTTACTCTTTTCACCTCTTTCCAGAACATTTTCTTACAGTCCCTCCACTTTACACTCAAATTCCTTCCAAATTCCTCATCCACTCTCTTCTTACTCTCTCTTACTAATCTTTTCACCTCTCTCTTTCTTTCTACATATAACTCTCTCTTCCGCCTCTCAACTTCTTCCACGCCCCCATTTCTCATCCATTCATTGTATGCTTTCTTCTTTTGTGCCACAGCCCGTTTCACCTCTTCAGTCCACCACGCTGTTCCTTGCACCCCCCTCCGTCTTCTCTTCCTTCCACACACCACATCACATGCTGCACATATTTCTTCTGTAAATATCCTACACACACCTTCCACGTCTCCCATCTGCTCCAATTCATATTTGCCCAATCGTTCCTCCACTTCTCTCTTATACTCTGCCATTTTCTCATCCTCTTGTAACCTTTCCACTCTCCTTGCAACTACTCCTTCCTCTCGTCTTTCCCTTCTTCTATTCCTCCATCTTACTTGAATTCTAATTCTGGCCACCACCAAGTAGTGGTCAGAAAGTCCACTCCCCCAACCTCTATAAACTCTTGCATCCATTACACATCTTCGCATCCTTTCATCCACACACACATAATCAATCATTGCCTTCCTTTCATTCAGTTCACCACCCACCCTTCTCATCACTCACCATGTATACCTGTGGATCATTTTATGCCTGAAGAGGGTATTGGCTATCACCAACCCCCTCCCAGCACAAATGTCCACTAACGCACTCCCATTCTCATCTATCTCAGCAGGCACACCCCACTCACCAACTATTTCATCCACCTTCACATTCCCAACTTTACCATTCATATCACCAATCAAAAACACTCTCTCATTCCTTCCAAACTTATCCATGCACACTTCTACATTTGTCCAGAACTCTTCTCTCGCTCTTCTAGAACGATCTTGTGTTGGCGCATACACACACACAATCGCCCACATTTGTATTCCAACTTTCAACTTTACCCACACAATCCTTGACCCAACTGATCCATACTCTCCCCTAACCAAAATCTGATATTCTTGTAACAAGGATTTGGTTTCATGGTTATAAAATACAGGTACAGTACATATGGCAATTCAATGCCACACAAAGCTCTAGTGTATACTGCACTAAGGGCAGCAAAGTTAGGCTATTTAGTACTGTCACTGGCTGTGGCATCCTCAGAGTCAACAGGTTGAGTCCATCCCAAACCCATTCGTCTCCATGCCATAATGGTTAGATTAAATTTGATTAGGTTACATTAAATCAACTGGTGGCAGCTTTAACCTTGAGGCCACATCAACCTGAAAGCCAACCATGCCAAGCAGCCATTTGCTGCTGTTTGCATGTAAAATTGAAGAGGTTTCATCATTAATATCTTCAAATTATGGCCTTTCTTTGCCTTTTATACTAATCACTATGATCATTAGGCTATACTTTAATGATAAACAAGTACAACTGTACATAATATACATGGCAGCTCTCCTAGATTCTCACAAATGCTACCTAGTAACAAACTATACTAGGTTAGACTGTTAAGCATGGTTTGCATATAAACTTGGTAAAGGTTGGGAGGCCGAGGATGAGATGGAGGGATGGGGTGGAGAGGTATATGAGAGACGGTGGTGTGAGTTGGAAGCAGGGCGACTTGGAGGCGATTTGTTTGTGGCCACCCCAAACGGGATTGAGGCGTCTGGCAATAGATAGATAGATACAAAGGTTTTATTACCTCTCAAAATTAAACACTTCCACAATTTTTTCAACGTACCGTAGTTCTTTGGTAATAGAGTAATAAAGAACAGCATTACAAGAGATCTCCCACATTTTCATCCTCTCTCTATGAGTGTCAAGAACTGAGATCTTGCCTGCCCTTTGCACTTTCAGTTTTAATAAGCCTTTGACTTCCTATCACTTCGGACAACATTAATAATAAAGCCTTGTGTAAACCGAAACACGGCTGTCTATTAAATATAACGCAGCAGCATTGCCTGTGAGACGGCTACTTAGCCACTCCATGACAACCGTCCTGATTCCATTGTAGATATTCTCGCTCATACATACGTTCAGCCACTCAGCAGCAGTACCTAGAAAGCTCACAGTTTATAATTTCAATTCCACACATCAGAAAACAAGCTGCAACACCAGAAAATTCTCCTAGCAACAAAGCAAACTAAACGCCCGCCAAAATTTAATACAAATAATGCCCATAATGACACGACTACAACGAACATTAAACTGCGACCTTAACCTTATAAGACATAATGCTTCCCATGATAAATAAATGATTTACCTTTCGCTCCTTCTTTGTCGGTCATATTTGTGATTAATTTAGAAGTCGAAGGACGAGATACCTGAACACCACGCAGCCGCTCACTCCTCCCGTCGCTTCACCATCAAACTCTTAAAAAAGATACATCACACCCCACTATATTTTAATGTCTCATAAAGCCTACCACATAAAAATAAATACCATAGCTTATATTATGGGTATCATGAAATTTGCTGAAAATATACTAGAATATGAGCTGTGATGCTTTGAAAATATCATTGGAACATGCGTAAATGGCGGGAAGCTGAACCAAATCGCTGAACAGAGCCGTGTGAGATGCTGAGGATTGATTAAATGACAGCTACAAAGGACGTACGCATAGGTTATTAATATTATTGTTGAGCTGGTGTTTATTATTATTATTATTATTACTGAAATATCTATTGTTGTAAAAGGCACAGAGTGCTAATACAACAAAAGATGTTTATTATTATTATTATTATTATTATTATTTAGACCAAGGGGAAATTATAGGAGTTCCCATGCATAACATTTACAAATATCTTTCTCAATAAACTAAAACAATTATCAGTGATAGCTTTTAAAAGTTGTGGAAATGCGCAGTTTTGAAGATATCAACTATAAAACCACCATTTTACACTCAAACCGTGACAAGAATTTAGCTGTTATCTTGTTTTTGTTTTTTCTTGGAGCAGATTTTAATATTGCGGCCTTAAAAAAAAAAAAAAAAATATATGGCCGCCCATTATATTGGACTTTAAGATTGTTTCGGCTCCAATGTTAATACGTCATTAATCGTTCGTCCCTACTAACTTAACTCAGTAAATTCTAACCTAGTCTGATACAACTTACCCTAACCTAATTCAACCAAGCCTAACCTAATTCAATCAAATTTAACTTAATATAACCAAATCTAAGTAGCCTGAATTATTTGAGGACGAATGAGTCTCGGGTCCGAATCAACCGATTATCATCAATTGGACGACACGTGCTCATGAGTAGCATGTTATTTTCGCAGATTTTGAGGATTATGAATGAATTATGCAATCTTTAGTGACATGAATAATATTTCCGCAGTATATGGTTGGTATAAATAAATTTACAACTATGAAAAACAATCCATGTGATAAAATTTTCAAATGTTATAAGGAGCTCTCCTGCCCTTTACCGTAGACCAGTGCATAATGCAATTTAACCAAAAGGGAAACAAGCAATGCGATTTCTTTTCTCATAAGCAACGTCAGGCGAGTTCGTCGACCACATGACCTGCGTCTCACCATGAAGCTATCATGGAGAAGAAATGGCCGTGGCAGGCAAAGGAACTGGTGGGCTGGCCATGAAATACAGCAGGCAGTGGGACTGGGGCTGGAAAGTATCCATTGTAAAAATATGCGTTTATTAATGGATTCGTGGTATGAATGCAACGAAGATTTAATTATATCAATATATCCTTCATATACAAGTGTCATGGTCGAGGACTAAAGCAATGATGATGAGGGACAAAGGAGTGGGTGGCATGACCTGTAATTGTAATGGAGATGGAGAAAGACTGGTGAAAATGGGCACTGTAAGCTTAATGGTTTGAGTACAATGATAATTTATTTCAGAGTTTTCTCCAGCAAGCAACAACAAAAGCAACAAGATTAACTTGAGTTACTTTAGTGTACTTGCGTCTTGTAACACAGGTAAAAATGATGGTAACAGCCAGCCCCACTAGCCTTTTCAAAAACCACTGCTCGTTTGAAAGTCGGTACTCAAGGTATATTCTTTGGTCCTACTTACGTGTCAGTATTATACATTACAAGAAAATCTCCAGTTTAGAGTTCGAAGTACTGGGCGTAGATGACAGTCTTCACTCCGGCTTCACTGCTCTGCTATGAGATCATCAGGCAGATAATGAACTGTAAAACCACACAGTATATAAAATATCTATATAAGTAACTTATATAGCCAGCCTTTGAGTAGCCACTGGTATACCCCGCTGCAGGCTCGGTCACAAAGCCTTCTGCCAGTCTCCTTCCTGCCCTCCATTGGGCTGGAGGCTATACCACTGGAAGTACCACACCATTGAAACACTACTCAGTATTGCCTTACTTCAGTGCACTATCTTCACTCTTTAACTGCTCATCAGTTATCTCCTTGCAGTATCGTGTTAGTGTTCGAGACGGAATGCCAACATCTCTTGCAGCTCCTCGAGCTGACTTGTGTTCACAAAAGTTTGTCAGCCCTCGCCATCACATCGGTAGGGATTGAGGCGCTCGGTTTTCCGTTTGTATATCAGAAGAAATTTAAAACATGTACTCGAATGATACTTTTAAATAAATAGCAAAATAATATTTTTAACCCTTTAACCGCGGGTGTCATTCCAGAATGACGTTGCAAAAACTGGACCAAACCGCGGGTGTCATTCTCGAATGTTTGTGAATATTTTGAATACCCCACGTTTTTTCCGTGCGCCAATTGTTTCAAGGGAGAGTAGCTATTAAGTTCTTTCACTCCAGCCGACCCCCACCTCCCTCTTCCCCCCCCTGGGGCCCCACCTCCCACCCCCTGGGCCCCCCACCCCACCCCTGACCAAGCACACATCAGTATCTGTCCAGCTGTGTGAGTGAAAACACATGCTGATGTGGCAGTGAAGTGCAGGCAATTACAGTGCCTTTTACCTGCCTCAGTGAACACAGAGTGGGTGTTTATCGTATGTGCAGTGTTCATATATGTTTATAGTATTATTATCAGAATGAGGTTGGCATTTGGTAATGGTGTGTGAGCGAAAAATAGTGATTACAACACCGCTGATGTGGCAGTGAAGTGCGGGTAATTACAGTGCCTTTTACCTGCCTCAGTGAACACAGAGTGGGTGTTTATCGTATGTGCAGTGTTCATATATGTTTATAGTATTATTATCAGAATGAGGTTGGCATTTGGTAATGGTGTATGAGCGAAGGTAATGGTGTGTGAGCGAAAAATAGTGATTTTACACCCCTCACTTCTAACGGCACTGCCCGTCCTGTGAAAGTCAACAAAGTCATGAAACCTACATCAATGGAAAGCTGAAGGTTAGTACTTTCTAATGGTACCTTATTTTTTTCTCTAGCTTTATTCTGTGCAGAGTTATTAAGGTTTAAAGGTTTGTTTACATTTGGCTGAAACCCCCGCGGGAGAGGACAGTCAGACCAAAACAATACCCGCGGTTAAAGGGTTAACAAGGTAGGGCATGTTGACTCTGTGCCCCTATACATAAGTAAATTTCAATAGGCTTCCAAATCATGAGTAGTCTATGTAGAGCACTTGAAACTATCTTAATCTATACCATGACTTGAGTCTCAATTGTGGTATGCAAAATACCTATCTCCATCAGTGCAATCTTCCTGGGCCCACAACTTGCAAATCCTACACTGGGCTTACATTTCTCGTGGTTTGCAGTTGCAGAAAGGTTCCATGCATACCAGACAGAAAGTATTTTCGTCTGAGCTTTCCTAATCTGAGTCTCCATGAACTTTGATTCCCTGATTGTTTTTTCTTTTTCGTTTTTGAACATAAGAGCCTATTCATTTCACCTCGTGTGTCTTTTGTTTTGGCTTCTTGTCTTCCAATGCTTTTTTTTTAACTGGTGTGTTAGTCAGAAAGGCAGAAATACGCTTCCTTTTATTTGTTCCAATTCCCTAATTCCTGGGACTTGCTTTAAGCAATGGTGTTAGTGGTTCAGGTGTTGGGAGTTTCTTTACATAGTAAAATGTAGTATAGTGCCACAGGGGGCGACCCGACACCTCCACAAGGAGCCCATAGAGGAGCAACGATAGCACGCCGGGACTCGGGGCGACAACGGCATAAGTCCGCCCGGGCCGCGCGCCACTATGACCCGGAACTCACCCGCCTCCACCATAGCAGAAATACCAGACTACCTTCCGGGCGAGTCTTCCCCAACCAGCTTCGGGGTGGAGCTGTTTCTCCAGCTCCTGCCAGCACCCCTGAGACGGCCTGTAGCCACTCAACCCTCCTGAAGGAGACGGCCTGTAGCCGCTCTGAAGGAAATAAGGAGACAGCCTGTAGCCGCTCCCGCCTTCATCAGGAGATGGCCTGCAGCCGCTCCCGCCTTCGTCAGGAGACGGCCTGTAGCCGCTCCCACCTTCATCAGGAGACGGCCTGTAGCCGCTCCTGCCTTCATCAGGAGAGCCTGTAGCCGCTCCCGCCTTCATCAGGAGACGGCCTGTAGCTGCTCTGAAGGTGTCTTTCTCGAGACACCCTGTGGCCGCTCTGAAGGTGTCGTCCTCGAGATGGCCTGTAGCCACTCAACCCTCCTGAAGTAGATGGCCTGTAGTGGCTCTGAGGGAAATAAGGAGACGGCCTGTAGCCGCTCCCGCCTTCATCAGAAGATGTCCTGTAGCCACTCCCGCCTTCGTCAGGAGACATCCTGTAGCTACTCCGAAGGTGCCCTTGGGTCTGCTGGTAGCTGCTCCCTCCCTCAGGCCACGGCCAATAGCCGGGCCTTGGTGATGGCTGGTAGCCACGCCCCTAAAAGGCCATGGCCAGTAGCCGGGCCCTATGGCAGGAGACAGCCTGTAGCCGCTCCTCCGTTGGAAGCTGATGCCTGTTCTCTGGTCCACGACCCAGAGGGAGTCCCGGGCCTAGGAGAGTACTGGAGAGGCCCCGTGGTCTCCCCCGCCCTCTGCTCCCTGCAACTGGCTCTGGAGGAGGCCCACCTGACAGACCCTGATGCAGTCCGGTGCCGCAGTCCCTTCCTGACGGTGCCACCAAGCCCAGGGACTGCAGCCCTCAGGAACTCCAGACCACCCCCAGGACTCCTGGGTGGGAACTCCCCACATCCCAATGCCAGAGATCTTCGTCCTCCATCAGGCGCCTGAGCAAAAGGTTCAGGCAGTTATTTGGCCCCAGCCATGAGGGCTGTACTCCTGCCCCCAGCCCCGAGAGAGAGGGGGCCCTTCGCCACCCAAAGCCCCGGACGAGAGAGGATGCCCCTGCGCGTGATCCCATGGCCTCTGGATGTAGAGGCCCCTGGCGGAACCCAGCCCCGTCAGTAGTAAGGCTGTGACACCCCCCCACCCTTGTACCTGACCACCACGACGCCCAGATCAGAAAGGAGTGACAGTGATAGCACAGTGTCCGTGACACAGTGACATAGAGGCGGAGCAGTGAACTAACTACATAACGGAAGTCAGTGATAATACCAAAGTGGTGGAGTGAGTAAAAGTGACAGTGCAACCGCGAACACGGCCATACAGTGAAGAACGGGTCTATTATAGTGAATATGCTACCATCTGATAACACCTCCTAATACTAAAACCATATCCAGACCCCAGTGCTGTAATAACTGAAATGAAACTTAACAAATTAATCACTATCCTGGCCGAGATTCGATCTCGGGCCCTCACGCTTAATACGCGCGCACGTTACCACTGAGCCAAAGAGAGGATCCCCACATTGCTTCTAGGCAATGTGATCTTTTATACACCCCACGACACCCCTCTTTTCTCCCCTTGGTAATTAATTTGGTGAGTTTCGAACACACAAGGTAGTGTAAGCATTGGAGGCCACCATGGGAAGGCTGTGGAAACAGCCCATCCCCGGGATGAGGGCAGGGATGCTGTCAGCTAACCGAGGACCAACATCAAATTGCCAACCAAGCCCCGCCTCACATCCCACCGCTGCCACCAATGCAATAACTGAAATGAAACTTAACAAATTAATCACTATCCTGGCTAAGATTCGATCTCGGGCCCCAGCACTTTATACGTACGCACGTTACCACTGAGCCAAAGAGAGGATCCCCACATTGCCTCTAGGCAATGCGGGCTTTTATACACCCCATAACAGTGCCAAGAAAACACCAACAGTGAAACAATACCAGCGGCTCCACGAATATATAAAACTTAGACTTCCTATAACAAATAATACGTAAACATCTGCCCCAAATGCTATTCATTTTGATCCGAACAGTATCCTGTGCGATACTGGTAACCCATATCTAGACGTAAGAGTTGTAATTGTCCAGTGTATCTGTATCAGTGGCATGTACTCGTTCCCCTGTCCAACTTAGTAATACACGTGTAAGATTGTTGCCTTGAGTTTTTGTGTCCTACCTCTCTCTTATTTGTCTAAGCTTAGGTCTAGAAAGAGAGGCCTGCTAGTCCACTACACACTAGGCGTTTAAGGGACGGGAAGTTGACCCTTAAAACACCTAGCATTACACACAGTTTTCACAAGTAGATGGTGTACGTTCATGCTCATCAAGTTGGGCATTATTAGAAGAGAATGATATTCAGCTTGGTCTGTTGCATCAACGATTTGCTCGTGTCATTGTCATCTGTATCACGAGAATTAATTTCGGATTGATCATTGTTTCCATTTGTAATGCTAAGTGAAATTAGGCTCGACTTCTCGTTCCCATTTCACCTAACGTGGAGCGGGGTCCTCTTTCGAGACAGGAGCTAGTGCAATAAAACAAAAACTCTAGGCAACAACCTTTACACGTATATTACCAGTCAAACACAGGACAAATCAGCAGATATTACAGCACAATATGTAGCAATATAAAACCTTATCTAGGATATGTGTATCTCGCAGGATACTTGCTTCTCTGATACTAATGACAACACAAACAATCCTAATGTATTAAGAGTGCAGTAAATATAGGCGCGCGCGGGGGGGCGCGGGGAGGGGGTTGAGACTCACTAGGAGATAGGGGAGGTGCGGGGAGTGACTTGTGACGGCTAGGGGAAAGTTATGGTAATACTGGAAGGCGGCGGATATTAGCCGTGAAGTTTATATGGTTTCCACTAGCCAAAATACTTTGGTAATTGATTTTTTCCTTGATTCCACTTACTTGAGATATGGGAATGAGAGCGGGTGGTAAACAAGATTTACGGGTAGCGTGGGGAAAGGAGAGAATAATATTAATACTTCCTTTCACAATATTCCTTCACAGTAATGGGTGTATGTCTTTAGTGGCACAGGCTTATTAATTGTATAACGTATAGTCAATCAGATCTTGTTCCACAGCGTGGGGGAAGGAGAAAATACTATTAATACTTCCTTTCACAATATTCCCTTCACAGTAATGGGGGTATGTATTTATAGGCCCAGGCTTATTAATTATATAACAGAGATGTCACTCACACGTATAGTCAATCAGATCTTGTTCCACACTCTCGTCCTTTTTTATCTTCTCTCTGTGATCTGATTTACCCCGATATTCACTATATGAAATCACTGCACAATACTTACATTAGAGGAAATCACACTTAACCTAAATCACTCGTGCTACAATATCACACGTATTCATCAGGGGGATAGGCAGGAACATGTCATCAGTGATCATGCTGGGCTAGGGGCACCGTCAATGCGAGGTGTGCCGAGAGGGCACGGGATAGCTCGTAAGGGCGTCCTCTCGCGTCCTGGACTTCCCGTGGCTTCTGGACTTGGTTCCAGCGTGTGGCCCTCGGGACTGGGGCCGAATAGCTCCAGGAACCTCTGTGATAGGTCCCGGCGTAGTGGGGGCGTAGAGAGATCACGCCCGGGTGTCCTGGGGAGAGCCGAGAGAGACTGTGGACTGCGGTCTCCAGCGTCTAGGGGCGCCGACAGGGGAGAGCTGCGGCAGCGACTTCTACTGGGGTCCGTCAGGTGCGTCTGCTCTAGAGCCAGGCGTAGGGTACAGAGACTGGGGAAGGCTGGGGGGCCTGTCTGGGTCACTCTGGGACAGGAAGCCTGGGCTCCAGTCTCCTGCCGTGGGGACGTCTCTACTCTGCACGCCCTCGGAGCGACCGTAGATCGTCTCATGAGGGAGGGAGCGACAATGGCTCAACTCTACCACGACACTCTCGGAGCGACTATAGATCGTCTCACGAGGATGGGAGTGACCATAGATCGTCTCTACCGGAACACCTTGGGAGCGACCATAGATCGTCTCTACCGGAACACCTTGGGAGCGACCATAGATTGTCTCTACCGGAACACCCTGGGAGCGACCATAAATCGTCTCTACCGGAACACCTTGGGAGCGACCATAGATTGTCTCTACCGGAGCACCTTGGGAGCGACCATAGATCGTCTCTACCGGAACACCTTGGGAGCGACCATAGATCATCTCTACCTGAACACCTTGGGAGCGACCATAGATCGTCTCTACCGGAACACTTTGGGAGCGACCATAGATCGTCTCTACCAGAGGGGCGCCATCTGGAGTATAGTTTCTAACTCCACCCCTAGCCGACTCAGCAATTCCACTACGTGAAGGTAGTGTCCTTCTCCTACGTTGGCGGCGGCGTGGTGGCTGCATGTCACAGGGGCACACGGCCCGGGCTGACATGTGTCGCTGTTGCCCGGAGTGGTGGTGGCTGGTGGCGGCCACCCCGTGGGGTCCGTGTGGGGGTGTCGGCGTATCTGTGGGCACACTACGCTGTTCTTGGCTTGCCCTGTCATCGGTAGTACTATGGTATTCTCCGGGGGCACTGTTTTTCAAGCCACGCATTTTACCATTAGCTTGCAGAAAGTGGGTTTCTTGTTGAACACTAACTTGAGGTCTGTCAGCAACATATGCACCCATAAAATCAGACTCTTGGAATATGTCCCTGTTGAAGGGCGCAATCACAGCAGCCCTAAACCCGGCCAGAATATTATCTGGAGTCACGGCAAGTGGCAAAGCAGTGGACACTACATGTGGAATGTCACATATAGCCATAACTGATCCTGGGTGAGTGGTCATCCAAGAATCACATGCTCTGTTGACAAACTTTTTTAGTGGTCCATAGTCAATAACATCAAGTGGTTGGAGTGTATGTGATCAGTGTGGTGGAAAAGAGAGAACAGTGATGCCATTGGTCTTATAAAAATCAGTGTCATTTATAGACAGATGCTATTCATGATTGTCTAGTACTTGAAAAAGTGGCTTGTCTTTAGAACACTTTAGGCTACATCATTTCACTCTCTCACAGAGGCCATTCCAAGGGGCATATTCTATGTGCTTGGGAGACTTCGCAGCGCCTTTTCCGTACTGATTTATTTTCATAGTGTTGTGAAGGGGATTTGCCAGTTATGTATCTTCGAGATGTTTCTCATACCGTAAGTTCCGGCATCGGTACGTGTCAGAGTTGCCAGTTTGCCTGCTGTTTGTGAGCATAGTTATTTCGTAAGTTATGCATTAATTTTTGTGCTCATTTTCTTTATAATGTTTTATTTAAGTGATTGCTTGTTAAATTATGTAGTTTAAGTTTGTATGGTACATGATTTAGAGTGTTAGGCAATGTAAGACAACACTGGCATGTTTTGGGCTGTTTCCGAGTTGAGAATTGTTGCTCGTTGAAAGTAAACACGAAGTTTCGAGAGTAATGCAAGCCTATATAAGATGGGGTAGAGATTATTACAGGTTTAGTCGGGTTTCAGTTCAGCTTGAGAGTGCAGTCGGTTTTGGTTCAGTTTGAGTGTAGTGCAGCATCAGTGCAATGCTGTTAGTGAGGTTTGTGAAGAGTTGTTGGCAAGCATTAAGTGTAATTACCGTCAGTGAAGATTATTTTTGGTACCTGTGAAAACAGTGACGGATTATTGAAGTTTGTATATCATTGGAACTTGAGAAAACAGTGAAGTGTCAAGCATTAAGTGTAATAACTGTGAAGTGTTGCTAAGCATTAAGTGTAATAGCAGTTAGTAGTGTGTATAGCTCCAGTGCTTGTGAGAACAGTGAAGTTGGAAAGCATTAAGCGGAATTATTTGGAAAATAAATGTTATGCAGAGTGTTCTGTGTCCCAACTTCTCGGGTTCAGTCACGGTGCAACGCTGGGTCCTATCGATATATGGGTACAGTACATTGCAACATTTTGTCACAGCTAGACCTGTCGATGTACCAGTACGTCGCACAATTGCAAGGTTCATAATTTGCAAAATTGTCAATTTTTGCGCGTGATTTTTGGTATGTATACATGGGACACCTTCCTCTACAAGATGCCAGGCAGGGACAATGGCTTACCCCACATGACCTCCCCCCCCCCGCACGCCATTGTCTCGGCAATTCAGCTTTTACCAGTGACCTGGCCAATAAAGATATTCAGAGCCAGAGTGATTCCCCAATGGATGACAATGTGGAGGACAAAGTTTATGTAGCATTAGAGGAAGAAACAGTCAGAAATGATGATCAGGTAATGTCACCAAAAAAGGTCAGGTATGTTGTTGTGTTAATGAGTGACACAGTGCTTATATTGCCTACATTACTGTTTGAAAACCAATATACTCTTGTATTACATATAAATTCGTATCAAATAAATAAATAAGTAAATGCCGTATATGAGTGGTGTGGAATAGTTACTCTCCTATAGAACTCGTTTTCTTTGGAGCCAGCCTGTTGGAAAACCCAGTAAGGTAAGGAGTACTGCTACCTGTATCTAGTATTTTAAACCTCAGGTGAGCGATTTCTTTATGAATTTTCGATGTTTCTCATCAAAGCGAAGTTTGAGCCAAAAAAAAAAAAAATCCAAATTTGGTTGGGATTGGGAGGAGTCAGTGGTGGAAAATCAGTTGGGATGGGGGGGGTTAATTCCTGACCGGGTCAGCACTAGCAAGGAATGGAAACACAAACACCACGAGTAAACAAATACACTCATATATTAATAGAGAACAACTACACACACAACATTCTATGACCAGAGTCGAAATTACAAAATGCCTTACACTGATATTGATCTCAATCGCTGTTCACCTAGTTCAGCATCTTTGTCTCACATCTGGGTTATTTCCTCACAGTATCACAGGCAATATTTCACCAATATAGCTAGTACATCAACACAGACAGATTTACAGACAGCACAACCTAGTATACCCACAGGGACAGTTCTTAAGCCTAGGTGTTCTCATGACATAGCCGGGTCCTAGCTAATACATATCATCTCTGTATGACATGTACGGACGTCCCTAGCTAACTTAGCCTCTATAGACGTGTCACACAGGCCAAGAATATACCTTAGGTCACACGGGGGAAGTGAGGGGGGGGGAGAGAGGGGCTCAATGAGGATAGGGAGGGTCTTTCTCTGTGGGGTGGGGCCGGGGCGGGGAGGAGAGGGGGGGAGGATGTATCACTGAGATACACTGAAATATTGCTGTGTTATGTGAGGGATACGGGCTCGACTGTCACCGTCGGAGGGAGGGGGGAATCTCAACCTGGGGCTGGGGTTATACACTCCGCACGTGATTCACAGGGGCTTGATTCATCAACAAAGGGGGAACACTATGAGTGGGATGTGTGTGTGTCATGTATGGGGATAGGGGAAAGGAACACAGGGGAATGGTTCACTGGTAGTTAACTGAAGGGGGGGTTCACAACACTGGGGAGGTATATAATCACGAGACCTGTCACTCACAGTTCTGATGGAGAGGGGACCATGGCCCACAGGTGAGAGGGCCTATGCAGGGAGCTCCAGGTGGCAGCCAGGCGTGGGAGGCAGGCTGTCTGGGGAGCTGTGCAGAACGGTGGGGCTCGTGGAGTTGCCACTAGTCTGGGAGTAATAGGGCGGCGTCTGGGGTGGCTTTCTCACCGTGTCGGCCTTGCAGGAGGCAGGGCTCTTGGGACTGGGACCGAAGAGGGCCAGAAGTTGGGCTGTACGCCGTTGGCCCTTTGTTGTCTTTGGGGTCTGAGGGTTGGCCGGGAGGAGGGTGCCGCTGGGGTGGGGTGGCCGTCAGGGAAGAACTGCGGCCGCTTGTGTCGGGGAAGGCCCTTTGGCCTCAGCAAGCAACTGGGGAGGCCCGGTGGCTCCGGGGACTGTGGCCTTTGCTGCAGCAGGAGGCCAACAGGGTAGGGCTGCAGCCTTTGGTCCTGGCGGAGCCCATCAGTGGCTGGGGTGGCCAGGGCTGGAGGGACTGGATTCCAGGCCTCGGGGGTGCCTCGTCTGGTCCGGACTCTGGTGGGGAGCCTGTAGGGGGAGAGACTCCAGCCTTCCAAGGAGAGAGCTGGAAAGAGTGGCACCTTGCTCTAACACCACGGTGGTGGGTCGAGTCAGAGGTGACTCCTTTCGTCAGGCAGCCCTGTCGGGCACTGCCTGTGCTCCTACATGGATCAGGGGTGCGGGAGCACTCCAGTCGTAGGGCTAGGGCCTCCTGCCCTTGAGACGTCGGAGGAAGAGGTTGGATATACTCTCTCAGCTTTTGCCACAGCTCCGACGGAGTGTGCCCTGCCTTCATTGGGTTGGGGTTACCTGTCCCGGGGACGTCAGGAGGAAGAGGTCGGATGTACTCTCTCGGTTTTCGCCAAAGCTCCAACAGAGCATGCCCTCCTTCCGTGTGGGAAGGTCTTGTGCCTGTAATGTCGAGAGGAAGAAGTCAGATGTACTCTCTCGGCTTTCACCACAGCTCCGACGGAGCGTGCCTTCCTTCAGTCTAGGCAGGGGAATAGCAACCCTAGAGGCTCCTCCTGAGTCCTCAGTCAAGTGTGGAGCAGATCCAGAGGACTCGGCATCTGAGGGTGTGCTTGGGACCTTGCCACTGCAAGTCCCACCCCGATTCTGGTGAGCATTCCCTCTGCTGGAGACTAGTGTACTTTTTCTGTACACTGCCGGGTGGTCTGGCTGTGCAGAAGAGGGGCGCCGGGTCGCGAGGGAGATGCGCCGTTGTTGCCTGGACATTGGCCCAGGTAAATCAGCCCCTCCGTTGTCTCCTTGTGGGGTGGGTGTCACCCCCTTGTACCCTCCTCCTGGGGTGGTGGTGTCGGGCTCATCCCGCTCCGCTGGTATTTCAATAAAGATAGTGAACTTGAAGCAGCCAGTGTTTATTTTCACTTCAGCTAATCTTGTGTACGTACACCTAAGGCTGACCATAGAAAGAACAACTCACTTGGCAGCGTCCTTCTTGTGTTGTACTACCGCTGTTGGAGCCTGTGGCAGTGTGGGGTGGGGACGTAGCAGTAGTATACCATAAACTTCATCTTTTATGCCACTTACATATTTAGAATCATCTGAAGATCACCCACCCCAGTCTTGCCCACCTACACCTAAGTCTACTAATACCAAGTCAGTTCACTTTTCCTCAGGGCGCAGGGAGGCGTGGCTTGTGTGACGTCAGTTGGCTTAAGTAATAGAAAATGTATAAAAGGGCAGACTCAAATTAAATATCTATAATAAGGGAAATCAAAGAAGGGGAAGAAGTGCTGACTGGTTTAACCGTACAACATAGCAGTAGGTTCCCTCACACCCCTACGCCTTCCCTCATACCGCCATACCTTCCCTCACATTTCAGTCCCTTCCCTCACTTCCGACTGAAAATGTGTCATGATCTGGAGAGTGCAGAATACATCCACTCACCACCACGGCCAGGCGTCAACTGAACTTGGGTTTCGTGCCAGCTGACGTCACTCCGATGATCCGCCCCCTGCTCCAGCTTGGACCCGCTTTAGATGGAAGTGATCCAACTTGGTATTAGTAGTCTTAGACCTACACATTATACGCACCCAATAACGTACAGTGCAGGACAGAAATGCGTAATATGTAAAATGTATCACGTAAGAAGTCGTACTAAGAAGCCTATGCAACCTAAAGGCGTCATCCTTAATCATAGTTTGTCCTAAGTATTTTCGTTTAGGTTTTGATGCGACGCCATGACTGACTATATACATCTTGGGAAGGGCAGAAATGGGGGTAGGAACAGTGACGTGCTCAGACAGTTTGTGGGGCAGGTCTCTAGCATAAAAGAGAGAGAGAGAGAGAGAGAGAGAGAGAGAACATTGTCACCAGCAGGGCAAAGGTGCATGTGTTCCAGCCCCTTTGGATCTTACTTGTGCACGCCCCTGGGCATGTCAAGAGTGCTTTCTCAGAGCGAAGGTGTTAGGGAAATCTAAATAAGAAAGTCAAGCTGTGTATGTGTGGGCCTATCTGTGCGTTTGCTCGTTTTTTTCACGAGAGCGGCAATAGATATCGACATAGTTCTTTTTACAGGTAAGTCCAGGGAGTGTCAGAAAAATATAAAAAATATTGGCTATCGCGCGGGACGCAACGGCACAAAACCGTCGAAATTCGCAATACACGAAAATATGCGAAACAATTTTTTTTTTTTTACTTTTTGGTTAGAATTGGTCATTGTGGACTCAATAACGGTATGGACGCAAAGATTATATTTGTAAACGTTTTGTGGTGGGCCCCGCATATTTTTTAAGGGAAACAGGTTTTAGGAAGCGTATTGGTGAACTAAGCTTGAGATGTGTACGAGTGTAAGATTCTGTATAGGAATGAGTACGTGAATGGCAGTGAGTGAATGAGATAGTCAATGAATGGATGGGTGGAAACTTAGTGATTGAGCAAGTGGGTGGGTGGGTGAATGGGGAGTGAGTGAGTTTGATGGGTTGCTAGTGAGAGAGTGAGTATGGAGTAAGAGGGGAGTGAATGACTGAGAAGTGCAGAGTGAGTGAACGACGTAAATTAGCAGCCTAAATGAGAGAATGAAATAAGTGGAAAGGGAAGAAAGAGTTGTGTGAGTGGGTGCAGAATGAGTAATGACAGAGTACGTGGGGGGGAGGGAAGAGGAGGATATACAGTGGCAGAGAAGTGGTAAGTGAAGTGGAGTATGTGCAAAGTTTGAGTGACAAGAGAATGAGGTGGGAGGGAGGCGGGTGAAAGAGAAGTGGAAGTGGGTAGAAGGGATAAAGTTGGAGAAAGAGAGAGAGAGAGAGAGAGAGAGAAAGAGAGAGAGGTGGAGACGTTGGAGAGGTGAGATAATGATGATATGAGGAAGCAAAGGAGGGAGGGGGTGTGGAATGAAACCAGGGAAGTTCTTTGAGGGAAACTAGGGAAGGGCAAAAATAAAGAAAGAGTGGAGAGTGGCGAGAGGAGACGAAAGGAAAAGAGACGGTGCAGGATGTGAGGGAAGGGTTGCAGGGCTGACAGAAGGAGGAAAGGGGTCAAGGGGTAGGAAGGCAGAGAAGATGAGGGGTGGGGGGTAGAAAAGAGGGGGATGATGGGCGAAAAGGGTGAGTTGGAGAGAAGACAGCCTGATGGTGGTGGCCAAGAAACATGCAGGCGATTCATATGTGCAACCCCTTTCGGAATTAAGGCGTCTGACTATAGAGACAGATAGACATTGATGCTGGTTATAGACAAATTATAAACAAAGACAGGTCGATATTGGCTATAGACAGATAGAAAGACAGAAAGGTCATACGATTGATAGACAGATGATCTCGGGCTGAAGGGGTGTTATGCTACGTTCTCAGAGCTAAACTTCTTGCTCCCTGAGTATGAGCGACTGATCTGGGTTCTCTTCAAGACCGGGTCTAGAGCATGCAACCAGAGGAACAGTGCTCAAAAACACAGTCAACCAACCTTACACGTATATTGACACAAAGATATACAGTGCTGGACACAATACAGTGTAACAAATTAATTACACTAGAATGGACAGAGGACCCAAGTTGGGCTACAGGTGACTGGGTAGCTGCAGTTGTTGTCCAGGTGTGGGAGGGGTCCCGTCGGGCGTGCGCTCTCTCTAGAGGCACGGGACCACTGTCGGGGGCTGGGTCGTCTGGTGTCGGCTGCTGGGTGGTGTAGAGGGAGGCCTTTCCCTGGTGCGTCCTCTGTGGGTGCGTCAGCCCTCAGGACTGGGGCCGAACAGGGCAAGCAGGCACGCTTCCTTGCGCCTGCTGTTGGAGGAGGACTGCTGGTTGGCTGGGCTGGGAAGGTGTCGGCCAGGAGTCCTGGGGGCGCCCCTGGATGGCTGGGGGCTGCAGCCTAGCTTTGGTCAAGAAGCCGTTAGGAACTGCCTGCGGCGTTTCTTCCTCTGGGAGTCCGGCAGCAGGGGGCGACGTAGGGGTGCTGGCTGCAGTGAGCGTAACTCCAGGCTCATTATGGGGCTGCTCTAGATCTTCTCCAGCTGCAACTCTGCTGGGGGGCTAGCGCTGTAGAGATAGTGAGAGGGACGTCTCACTAGGCCTCTGGAGGGGTGAGGCGAGCAAGGGCCGTTACCCTTGAGGGGCGTCGCAGGGGTAGCAGACAAGGGAAGGGCAGTGGCCATTCCCTCCCCGACGGGCACAGTGGGCGCTGCCGCGTTCCGCTGGACCCTGGGACTGCAGGTGAGAGGAAGACAGTGGCCACCCTCTCCCCGGCGAGTACAGTGGACACTGCCGCTGTCCTGCTCCTGGTGGGGGTAGTAGATGAGGGAAGGACAGTGACCATTCCCTCCCCGACGGGCACAGTGGGCACCGCCATGGTTCTGCTTGGCCCTGGGACAACAGGTGAGAGGAGTACAGTGGCCGTCCTCTCCCCAGCAAGTAAAGTAGACGTTGCCGTGGTCCCGCTCCCAACGGAGGCTGCAGATGGGGGAAGGACAGTGGCCATTCACTCCCTGGCGGGAACAGTGGACGCCACTGCGGTCCTGCAGGGGGTAATAGGGTAGAGGAGTACAGTGGCTGTCCTCTCCCCGATGAGTACAGTGGAACGTCGTCATGTTCCTACTTGGGTCTGTTGTGAAACAAGTCCCACCCTGATCCTTGCGAGTGCTGGTCTGGCCCAAGAGTAGTGCAGAGGGGTGGCGTACTTCCCACAGGCTCCATTGAGGGAAAGAGGGGCGCCTGGTGATGGGGGACGTATGCATGTTTGGTTCGGGTCATTTCCACACCTCCCTGTGGTCTCCCCTTGGTGCTGGTCTTCCTGGTGCTGGTATTTTAATGGGGCTGAGATTTTTTTTTTAAGCACCTTCTGTTATGCAGCGTATTCTGCGCCCGACTCATTGGGTCCAGATACGGGGTAGGCCTTGGGTTCTTTATTCATGACCGGGCTAGAGTATGCAGACAAGGAGGTAGGGCTCAAACACAAAGTGACCAAGTGTGCACCGGTATTAACCAAGGAGTGAAGTACAACAATACACGTAGCGGTACATGAACAATCCTACACAATACTAGTGTACTAAATAGTAGAGAGTAATATGAATCACACACTAATTATACAGTGTGATACAAAACATATATGGCACTTACATACACTAGATACGTCTCATTAGAACACACGTAGGGGTAGGGGCACAATAGAACCTTTAGCAGTCTATCTCGGTGTGACATGAACGGGATATTACCTTCCTTCACAATACACTCACGTGACATGAACGCAACGTTGTATCACTCATAATACACTCGCGTGACATGAACGGGATATATGTTACTTTACAATACACTTGCGTGATATGAATGCAACATTATGTTACTCGTAATACACTCGCGTGACATGAACAGGATATATGTTCCTTTACAATACACTCGCGTGATATGAATGCAACATTATATTACTCATAATACACTCGCGTGACATGAACAGGTTATATGTTACTTTACAATACACTTGCGTGATATGAATGCAACATTATATTACTCATAATACACTCGCGTGACATGAACAGGATATATGTTACTTTACAATACACTCGCGTGACATGAATGCAATGGTATATCACTCATAATATACTTGGGTGACATGGATGGAAGATTACATTACCTCATAATGCACTCGCGTGACAAGAACACAATGGTATATCACTCTTAGTACACTCGCGTGGCATGGACGGGATATGACCATGAGTATGGTATATTATAGCACAATCACCTATGAGGTATGGACATAACACTTATACACTAACTGGGGGATATGGGGTCGGGGCGGTCGTGTATTGACGGGGAGGAGAACACACGTGTGACGGCCGGGACTGATGCCACCGTACCAGTGATAGAACTCGGCGTATGTCGGGAGTGGGGGGTCAGGTAGTCTCTCCCACTGGATCACGGTTTAGCACACACTGGGGCCAGGGTGTCACTTAGGGCAATAGGGGGGGACACTTTTCACAGGGGCATACACTAACACAATAGAGGGAAGGGGGAGCACAGGTAAGGGGAGGTTACACACAACAGTTGAGAACACTACAACTCATGGGTACAGCAGGACGGTGAGTGGCACTAGGGGCGCACCTGGGGCCGCTATACTGGCAGCCATAGGTGACGGCCGGGAGTAGGCTGAGGGCCGTCAGGGGTGTGCTCCTGGTAGAAGTCGCTGTTGGCATCACCTGGAGTCCGGGAGGAGCTGAAAGGCGGAGTGGTGGGCAGCCCTTTCCTGGTGGGGGCCCTGGGAGAGTGGTGGCCCTCTGGACTAGGGGCGAACAGGGCCAAGAGGTGCTCAGCATGGCGTCTGCCCTTTGTTGTGGTGGGCGTCCTGGGGGCGGACCTTGCCTGGTCCGGGACGAGGGTCGGCCACGGGACTCCTGTCGCCTCCCTGGGGCTGCGGTCTCGCCTGGATGAGGTAGCCGTCAAGGGGTGACTGCCTACCTGCGGTGGGGGGAGTCTGCCAGCTGCTGTTGATGTTTGGGGTGGCTTGCCAGTGCCTGGGACTGTGATCTCGCCTGGAGGAGTGGGTCGTCAGGGGTGGTCTGTGGCCTCTCACTCTGGGGGAGTCCATCAGTGGCTGTAGGCGACGAGGGTGGTATTGCAGAGACAGGATGCCTAGCCTCGGGGTGGTCTCGCCCTGGCTGGTCTCTGGCAGGGTACCTGTGGGGGGAGCAGTCTCCATTCTCCATACAGGAGGGGAGGCGAGAGGGGCCCCTCTCTCTGCCACAGGATTGGCGGGCTAAGCAAGAGGCATTGCCCTTGCAGGGAGTCTCTGGGGTCACGGAGGGGGAACAACCAGTGGTCTGTTCCCCGGCTTGGCGGGCCTGACGGTCCCTGCCACAATTCCGAGCTGGAGCATGGGAAGGAAGTCTGGAGGACGCCCCTTCAACAAGGCAGATCTGGTGGACACTGCCTAGGCTATTACCCGGGGTAGCGGTCAGAGGAGATCCGGTGGACTCTCCTTCAGGAGACCGCTTGTCCCGGGGATGACCGGAGGGGGAGGCCCGTGGGGTCTCCTGGCAGGCACCGCAGGCCCAGTGGACACTGCCCTCCTGCTGTTGGGGGCTGGTGCAGCTGGGGGATGACCGGTTGTCTGCCCCTCTGTGGTAGATCTGGTGGATCCTACCACTGGGCCCGCCACCCTCCTGGGGAGCACTAGCAAAGGTCATCTGGAGGACATTCTGACACGCTGGCACCCGGAAGTGGGTGGCAGAAAGAGGAGAACTGGTGGTCACTCCTACAGCAGATCCGATGGACGCTACTGTGCCACTGTTCCCCTAGGGTGTTGTAGGAACTAGAGCTCCGGTGGAGTCCCTTCCTCTTTTAGAGGCAGGTCCAATGGACTCTGCATCTCAGGGCCTACTTGGCTACTGCAAGTCCCACCCCGATTCTGGCGAGTGCTTGCTCCGTCGGAGTGTAATGCACTCAATCTGAATACTGCCTGGTGGTCCAGCTGCATGAAAGAGGGGCGTTGGGTCATGGGGGATGTATGCCCCTTCCTCATGGAACGTGGAAATACCTCCCCATTGTCCCATAGTGGGGTGGGTGTTACCTCTCTATGCCCTCCTCCTGGGGTGGTGGTGTCGGACTTGCTCCTCCGGGTGGATATTTCACCTTCATCTGGAGGACATCTCTCCAAAGTCAGACAAGCCTGACTTGACACACACACACACACACACACACACACACACACACACACACACACACACACACACACACACACAGGGGTTCAGGAAGTTGACTGATGTTTTTATATGGTCATCATTCTATCACACTTCTTCCCACAACATCCCTTTTCATTTGTACTTTGCCAGCTTAAGGGGAGAGTCCAGTGCCACAGCGGACCACACACTGTTACAGCTACAACCCACTGGGCCAAAACAGACTGAAATACCGGCCGTGGCAACCCAGGTCGCCACCACACCCCCAGGAGGAGACTACGGAGGGGTAGATGGAGCGCGCGGCATGTCCAGTCTATACGGACATAAGTGCGCCCAGGCCGCGCACCCCTATTCCCCAGAAGGCGCTCCATGAGACCACCCCAGTCTGAGTGCACTACCTCTCAGGCGAGCTAGCCCTCTCCAGGATCTGGGTAGAGCTGACCCTACAGCTTCAGGCAGCACCGCAGCAACAGCCCAAAGCTGGCAAATAAAGAGACGGCCCATAGCCACTCTGAAAATCAGGAGGTGGCCCATAGCCTCTCCGTCCACAGTGTAGAGACAGTAACGGCCAAAAGCTGCACACAAAAGAAGGCCATGGCCTATGGCCGGGATGCCAATAAGGAGATGGCCCATAGCCACTCCACCAGGTGCTGCCCACGCCCCCTGCAGAACCAGCGACGGCCCATAGTCATGTTGGGGAGAGAAAGGTACGCCCCCTCTCCTTCTGCAGTTGCCTCGGAGGGCACAACACAGGCGACAGCCCAGAGCTGCACCCGTAGGCAGGAGACAGCCCATAGCCACTCTTCGTCTAGATGTCACCCTCCATACGGGACTTCAGCGACAGCCCACTGTCTCGCCGACAGGCAAGTGACGGCCCATAGCCTCACTTTGTCTGCTTTCCTGTCAGGGAGTCGGGCCTTGGTGATGGCTCAAAGCCGCACTGACAGCATAGGGACAGCCCATAGCCACCTTCGTCTGTTGCCCAAGGGAACCCAGTGATGGCCCATAGCCATGCCGGGAAGGGACACCAAAGACCCTCGCCTCCTGTGACTCCGTGATGCAAGGGTGACCTACGGTCAGCCCTGCCTACCGGCAGGAGCGCAGGCCTCCCCTCTGTTCCCCCAGACTGAGGCAACCTCCAGGAAGAGGACTTCTGTCCTGAGGACTGGTGGAGAGGCCCGGTATTATCCCCAGGACTCTTCTCTATCCAGTCGGCCCCCGAGGAGGACTTCCCCCTGACAGACTCCAGCCGGGAGTGACACCGCAGCCCCAACTTGACAGCGCCACCATAAAGAGATCGCAGCCTACGGACCTCTGAGGGCACCCCCAGGACCCTGGGGTAAGACCTCACCCCTCCCCACCAAAGGTGACGCCCTTTCCCCACCAGGCGCCTGTGGGAGTGCTTCAGAGACTTGTTTGGTCCCAGCCCCAAGGGCCAGACCCCAGTCCCCAGCCCCAACAGTGAGGGACCCTTCACCACACCCAGCCCAAACCCTCAATGAGAGACGACGCCCCTGAGAGTGGTTCCGTGGCTGTGAGACGAAGGGACTCCTGAGGAGACTCCTCCTACCCCAGGCAGACAACTGTGAGTCCACAGGCCACCCCCTTTCCCCTTGCCCGATCAGTGACATTCCCCAATAGTGACAGTGATATGCGTCTCTTGCAGGCTGGCAACGAGAGGCCAATACTGTGTGATATAGGTGGCTGAAATACCTGTGCGGCAGGGTGAACCTGACACCACCACCCCAGGAGGAGAGTACAAGGGAGTGACACCCACCCCACGAGGACATGACAGGGATGCTGTCTTACCTAACACGCCATCCAGGCAAGAGCAACGTATTTCCCCAGTGACCTGACACCTCTCTTCCCGGCAGCCAGACCACCCGGCAGTGTACAGTAAAAGTACACTACACTTCAGCGGAGGGAACACCCTCCAGAATCGGGGTGAGGCTTGCAGTGGCAAGATCCCAAACAAACCCTCGGAACCCAAGTCCATTGGATCAGCCTCCAATAAAACAGAGGACTCAGGAGGAGCCTCGAGGTTTGTTATACCCCAAGGGAGCAGCGGCACAGCAGAACTCACAGGGTATACTGTGGGTGGAGTGACCTCCGGTTCTCCACCCTCTGCCACCCACCTTCGGGAGCCGGCACGTCAGCACGTCCACCAGACGACCTTCGCCGGTACTCCCCAGGAGGGAGGCGGGCCCCGGGGTACACTCCACTGGAGGTACCACTTGGGACTGACCACCGGTCATCCCCCAGTGCTGCCCCAACCCCGACGGAAGGAGGACAGGCTCCGCCGGAGCTGCAGCTTTGGCCGGGAGTGCCCACTGGGCTTCTTCCTCTTGAAGTCACCAGGACAGGTGTCCCAGACCCTACAGCAGGAATACAATCTCCATCAGAGCTGTGGCTATTGCCAGGAGAGCCCACCATGTGCCGTCTTCCAGCTGCCAGGGTCTGTGGTGCCAGAAGGAGTTCCCTCAGACTCCTCCTCTACCCCTGTCCTCAGTAGGAGCACAGGCAGTGCCCAGTGGGGCTGCCTGGTGGAGGGAGTGTCTCCCGGACCTCCCACGCACACCCCAGACCGGAGTTTCGGCAGGGCCTACCACGCCCGTCAAGTAGGAGAGCCGGTCCTTGGCCGCCTCCCTCCGGGAGTCCCAGAGCTCCTACAGTGGTAGCACCTCTTGCTCCACCCACCCCTCCTGTGACAGAGCTAGGTGCCCCTCTCCCCGCCTCTCTCTCCGAGAGAGTGGGATCTGGTCCTCTGCAGGTACCCCACTAGAGACCATACCGGGCGAGACTTCCCTGAGGCCAGGTGTCCTGCCCCTGCAGCCCCGTCCTCCCAAGACGCTGCCGGACTCCACCGGAGCAAGAGGCCGCAGTCCAACCCTGACGGCCTCCTCCTACAGACGAGAACGCAGCCCCAGGAGCCAGCAGGCCTCCCCCGATGCCTGCTGCAGCTGCCGGACCTCCCCCGGCATAGGTGGCCGCAGTTCTTCCCTGATGGCCGCCCCTGCCGGACGTGACAGTGGCCCAGCCAGGGCGACGCCCTCCCCGCATCTCGCCCTATGCCCAGGCCTCCCTAGGTCCACCCCCAGGACCTTGACGATGACTAAGGGCCAGCTCCGAGTGGTGCGCCTCTTGGCCCTCTTCGGCCCTGGCCCAGAGAGCCCCGCCTCCTGCTGGGCCTTTACGGCAAGGGAGCCGCCCACCACGCCACCCACCAACTGCTCCAGGACTCGTGGCGACCCCACAGGTGACCTACCCCTGTACTACACTCAGGACACCCCACACCCGATGCCCGGCCGCCACCTGAGGCTCCCGGCGTAGGGCCTCCTGTCGCCTGTGACCTGTACCCTCCTCTTCACCAATACCGTGAGTAAGAGACTCTAAGGTTACGTGTTCCCCCCCCCCCCAGTGTTTGTGAGCCCCACCCCAGTGAACCAGCCTCTTTTCCCTTCTCTACCTCTGTGCACCCCCCCTGTGTTCTCCCCAGTGTTGTTCCCCCCCCCCCCGTGTGTAATTGTGAACTCTTGGATTCGGGACCTTATGCGCGCAGTGTGTGACGCCAGCCACGGGTTTGCCCCAAGTGTGACTCCCCCCCACCAGTGTTACATACGGACCGATAACACCAGTGCCCTTCACCCCCCCCCCATGTTGCCCCGCCGCCCCAAACCCCAAGTGCCATACCCCAGTCACCTGCCCTGTCGGGAACCCGATACTACCGCCCCCTCCCTCTTCCTTCCCCCCCTTGAGTCCCTCACGAGCGGATAGTGCTATATTTTCTCGTCCTCTGTAACGCGCACGAAGCATAAGAATAGCTAGGGTATCGTCCATGTCACGCGCATGCATATCACTATCATAGGAAACGGTTTATGTTACGCGATCGTATATATATATATATATATATATATATATATATATATATATATGAGGATTTATATATATATATATATATATATATATATATATATATATATATATATATATATATATATATATATATATATATATATATATATATATGAGGATTTGAGTATACACTGGTGTCTATGTCACGCGTTTAGGTATATTGAAATACTGTATACATGACTGTCTTTGTCCTATACTCTAGACCTAGTACACCTGTGTATCATGTGAAACATACCTGTGACACTGTGTGGAAATTATGTCAGGAACGGTAGGATACTGTGTAAAGGTCATGCTTGCTGAACTAAGTGGAAGGATTTATTGTAAGGGCTAGCCTTCTGAGATTATTTGGTTGTTGCAAATTCCACAGTTTTGCTCATAGATTGTGTGTGCGTAATTGTCTATTGTTAATATATGTGTGCCTTTTGACCAGTGGTGTTTGGACTTTCCCTCCTTGTCTGTGACTGACCCGGTCGAGAATAAAGAACCCAAGGTTGCACCGCACCTGTGCCGAGGAGTCGGGACTCAGAATACGCTGCATACCAGTTACAGTGTGAATCAGTGAAATAAGAAAACGCCAGAAACAGTGTATGACTATTTTGTATGAGACGAGAGGCAAACCCTCAGTATTATTACTATAACTCAGTGTCAGTGTCCAGCCATCCTGTGTAAGTCCAGGATCAGAGAACAGTGACATAACTCCTAGTACTACCATAAAAACTAGAACTAGAGTCAGAGCCAGAACAAATCCCCCTGAACTTTCAACACCTGTGTTTCGCCTCCTTTGTTGAAAAGAGCCTCTTGTGCAGTAACTGTAAAAGCTGTGTATTTCCCAAACCTGAATTAAGACTCCTGTCTAACTAGTATCCTGCGAGATACTCCAAACCCACCTACCAGCCTATGTATTTGTTATGGAGCGAATTCTGAGTCCCGACTTCTCGGGCACAGGTACGGTGCAACCTTGGGTTCTTTGTTCTCGACCGGGTCAGTCACAGACAAAGAAGGAAAGTCCAAACACCACTGGTCAAAAGGCACACTTATATATTAACGATAGACAATTACACACACACACACACACACACACACAATCTATGAGCAAAAACTTGTGGAATATGCAATAAACCAAAATAGCTTTTACAATAATTACTTTCCACCTAGTTCTGCAAGCTTGACCTTTACACAGCATTCTGCCTTTCCTGATATAGAGTAACTTCCACACAGTGTCACAGGTATGCGTTATGCGGGATGTTTTTAGTCCGATCTCTCGTCCTAAAAACGCCCTCGACTGAGCAGGGTCCTCTTTCCGGACCGGAAGTAAAGCAACCACAGAAGAACAGGGCATAAAAACTCGGCAGTACACCTTAACACATCTATTGTCTTAGCTCAACACACCTTACAATATAAGAACAAAGAGACACTGGATATGGAATAGAAAGGATAACAGAGTTGGCTTTCCAATACAAGACATACACAAATACACAAGGATGTCAAGGGCAGAGTATGGTGTTATTCGTATGTACACAGATTGCTAGTTACTAGAGCACAACACAAGTATTATAGTTAGGGCATAATTGTCATTTATTATTCTGGACCGGATGCACTATGGGCGGATGGAATAAAGGGTCAGGTTGGTTAATATTACTATACACTTGTTATGGCGCGAGTCGCGGCACCCGGAATTGTCACATGGCCGCGGCGTCACTATTTCACTGGTTTTGTTTCCGTTTGGTGCGCCACTGGTATAGACACTGAAATGCGTGAACTGCAGCATAGTGCCCCTGGAAACTCCCCGACACCCCCACCAGGACCCCACAGAGGAGCCACAGCCGAACCGCGAGACTCAGTGCGACAATGGCACAAGTCAGCCCGGGCCGTACGCCCCTATGATACTCAGCCGCCTCACCGCCGCCATAGCAGGAATCCGACACTACCTTCGGGGAGAGGTACCGCCGGATCGGATCAGATTGGGGTGGAGCTGTCTATCCAGCTCCGATCAGCGCCCCTCAGGAGTTGGCCTGTAGCCACTCCCGCCTTCAAAAGGAGTGTGCCTGTAGCCTCTCCGAAGGTGTCTTCCCCTTTGGGACGGCCGGTAGCCGCCCGCCTCTCGTAAAGGAATCGGTACACCACCGACCTGAGGGTAATCAGGAGACGGCCTGTAGTCGCTCCCGCCTTTGTCAGAAGGTGTCCTTCCAGGGACAGCCGGTAGCTACCCTACACCCCCTCCTGCAGGAGTCGGCCTGTAGCCGCTCCGAAGGCGTTGCCCCTGAGTCGGCCTGTAGCCTCTCTTCCTCCCTTCTACAGGAGTTGGCCTGTAGCCGCTCCTACCTTCATCAGACGGCCTGTAGCCACTCCGAAGGCATTGCCCCTGAGTCGGCCTGTAGCCGCTCTTCCCCCCTCCTATAGGAGTCGGCCTGTAGCCGCTCCCACCTTTGTCAGACGGCCGGTAGCCACTCCAAAGGCATTGCTCCTGAGTCTGCCTGTAGCCGCTCCTCCCTCCGGCAGAAGGAGACAGCCTGTGGTAGCTCCCGCCTTCATCAGACGGCCGGTAGCTGCTCTGAAGGTGTTGCCCTCAAGTCGGCCTGTAGCTGCTCCTCCCTCTGGCAGGAGATGGCCTGTAGTCGCTCCCACCTTCGTCAGATGGCTGGTAGCCACTCCAAAGGTGTTGCCCTCGAGTCGGCCTGTAGCCGTTCCCCACCCCTCCTGCAGGAGTCAGCCTGTAGCTGCTCCCGCCTTCATCAGACGGCCGGTAGCCACTCCGAAGGTGTCCAGAGGTGCGCTGATTCCCCCTCCCAGGCCATGGCCAGTAGCTGGGCCTTGGCGCCTCATGGCCGTGCCCTTGGGGAGCCACGGCCAGTAGCCGGGCCCCAGGGCTGGAGACAGGTGAGAGCAGTCCCGCCGCCCCAGCGTGAGATGAGGATCCCGATCCCCGACATAGAGGACACAGGAGAATCCCAGAGAGGCCCTAACGCCTCCCCTGGCCTCTGCTCCCTATGCCTGGCCCTGGAGAAGACCCACCTGACAGACCCTGATTCGGGTCGGTGCCACAGCCCCTCCCTGACGGCGCCACTTGGCTCTGGGGGCCACAGCCCTCGGGTACTCCAGGCCCTCCCCAGGACGCCTGGGTGGGACCTCCCTATGCCTCGACAGCAGAGGACCTCCAACTCCTGCTGAGACCTGAGCCAGAGATTTCTGGACTTGTTTGGCCCCAGTCCTGAGGGCCACACCCCTGTTCCCAGCCCAGAAAGTACGGGCCCCTCCGCCACCTGCAGCCCCGGACGAGAGAAGACACCCCTGTGAGTTGTCCTGTGCCCTCTCAGCACACCCTTCCCTGGTGGTGCCCCAGTTCTGGCAGAATTGTCGCCGGCGTGTCTCCCCGCCGCTCCCACCGTACAGTTACTCATGATAGCTATTGCTCTAAGTTATAGTGTAACAGTGATGCAGTGACACAGTGCACCCCGAACATCAGGTCAAGTGTTTATAAGAAGTTGGAATGGGAATGAAATATACTACGGGGCGGAATAGTAATAACAAGTGCGAGTCTAAGTGTTGGTGAACCAGACTCATGGTGTGACGCCCTTATATTAAATCAGTAAGATACTCAAACCGTGGGATTCATATTAGTAAAATATCCAAACGCCCAATGCTACCAGAAAATAGTAAAGAGAAAGTGTTATTAATACCCTCCACCTTATATTACTATAAACATAACGAGTCTCTCAGTGCCTTACACCCTCCCTTGCTGATCTCCTTTTGGCATTCCCCACGTACGTGAAAACCTAGAATCGTGTTATAATAAATTACCAATACCCCCTTGCTATCAGAAAATAATAAGTCAAACTCTCTAACATTAACTCCCACTTTATATTACTATAAATATAATCATACCCTCAGCGCGTCGTCACTCCCCCCCTTGTGAGACACCCCCAACTTCCCCACGTGCACGGAGACCCTGTGTTCTAAGTAAACCTGTACACTACACCTAGAGCGTTATCATTAGTGCCTGTTGAACTAGTATCCTGCGATATACTAATTAGCTAGTTGTAAGGATCATTCACCAAATACTGTGTTGTATTATCTACTGTTTGTCTTGTGTCTGACTAAAGAATACACGTGTAAAGGTTATTGCCTGGAGTTTTTGTGTCCTGCCTCTCTCTTATTTACACTAAGTCCCGGTCTTGAAAGAGGACCCCGCTACACGTTAGGTGTTCTAGGACCGAGTAGTTGGGCCTTAAACACCTAGCATTACAGACACAATGCTTCCTTACATCCGATCGTCTTAATGTCTGTGCTTACTGACCCTTACTTTCTGCCTGGGCATTCACGTATACTGTGTGTCACTTTATACAATTGTCCTCACTGTTTCACTGTCACTTTCACTCCTGTCTCTGTGGTTTAGACTGAGGCACGACGTAGGAGATGCGCTGAAGTCACCACTATGCCCTTGGTTCCTGGGCTAACATAGATGGTGCCCGGGCGTGGGAGGGGGCCTGCTGGGGAGCCCTCCTGCAGGAGGCAATGGACCACCCGCAGGGGCGTCGTCACCTGGGCCTGCTTCGACGGGGGTGCAGGGAGGCCCTCCTGTCTGGGGGCCTCGACCTGGTAGGTGGCCCTCAGGGCTGGGGCCAAACAACCTCAGGAGACGGGCCTCCCACCTCTGACTCTGGGCAGAGGGCTGTGGGAGAGTGGGCCCCAGGCAGCCCTGCTCTGGGGCCTGCTGACTGGCCCTGGGGGTCCGGGTGCTGTGGCCCCCTACAGAGCGGGGCGCCATCAGGAGTGAACTGCGGCACCTCTACTGCCAGGCATCCATCAGGGGCCGGTGTCATCCAGGGATAGGCTGCAGGACTGGGAGAGGACCACGCCACCATTCTTGGATGGCAGCACCTCCAGGGAACCACATCTGGAGGGAGAGAGAGAAGGGCGTCCCATGCAGCCAAGAGGTGGAGAGCCGGCCGCACAAGGAACCTTCTCCTCCGGGAGAGCCCTAGGAACTAGAGATGAAGGGCGTACAGTGGCCGCTCCTTCCCCCACACGTACAATGGCCGTTGTGGCAGTTCCGCAGTTCCTAAGGGTAGCAGCTGAAGGGCGTACAGTGGCCGCTCCTTCCTCCACACGTACGATGGCCGTTGTGGCGGTGCTGCTCCCGAAGGAGGAAGAGGCAGATGAGGGGCGTACAGTGGCCGCTTCCTCCCCGGTACGTACAATGGCCGTTACTGCGGCTCTGCCTGCCCGACGGGAAGTAACTGAAGGGCGTACAGTGGCCTCTCCTTCCCCGGTATGTACAATGGCCATTACCGCGGTGTTACTCCCGTAGGAGGAGGAGGAAGTGGATGAGGGGTGCACAGTGGCCGCTCCCTCCCCGACACGTTCAATGGCCGTTGTCACAGCTCCACTTCTCCTTCCTTTGCCAGTAGGTGCACGCTCAATAGCTGATGCTCTGAGGCTGTCTCCAGATGTGGCTGTAGCTGAAGGGTGTACAGTGGCTGCTCCTTCCCCCACACATACAATGGCCATTGTGGCGGCGCTACAGGGGGAAACAACTGAGGGGCGTACTGTGGCCACTCCCTCCCCGGCACGTACAATGGCCGTTACTGCAGTGTTGTTTGGGACTGTATCTGGAGCAGTCCCACCCCAAACCTGGTGAACGCTGCTCCGCTCACAGGGTCGTCTCTTCTTCCTGCCTGGTTGTTGTTGGGTCAGTTGGGAGGAAGAGGGATTTGAGGTAGGGGCGCCCCATTACCCTTCTTGCTCTGGGTCAGTCTCACCCTGCCCTGGCCTGCCGTGGTGTCCTCCTGTGGCGGTGGTGATGCTGCGGCTCGGCTGTGGGGTGGGGGGTGGTGGGGTGGTCGGTCCAGCGGCAGCGGAGGTGTGTATTTTAGTATGTTTCACTGATACACCAGATGCACTAGATCTCGATGGAGTATATGACAAGGAAGTCAAGTATATCTCAATATACCAAATACATAACATAGACGGCAGTGTATACTCAAGTCCTTATACGATCGTGTAACATAGACAGTTTCCTATACTAGTTATATGCATCCACGTGACATGGACGTTACCCTAGCTATCCTTATGCAGCGTGAGCATTACAGACGACAAGAGGATACAGCACTTAGGATCTATCTGCGTGTGAGGCCTGGGGGAGGGATAGAGGGGGGGGGAAGGATGGTAATAACGGGCCTCTGGCAGGGCAGGTGACTGGGGGTCTGGGGCTTGGGATTTGGAGCAGCAGGGCAGCACAAAGGGAGGGGGTGTGCACTGGCATGATCGGTCCGTGTGTAACACTAGGGGGGAAGTCACACCTGGGGCAAACCTGTGGCTTGGCGCCACACACCCCACTGTGGTGGGGCTCACAAACACTGGGGGAGGACACAACTTTAGAGTCTCTTACTCACAGTACTGGTGGAGTGGAGGGCACAGGTCACAGGTGGCAGGAGGGTCTATGCCGGGAGCCTCAGGTGGTGGCCGGGCATCGGGTGTGGGCCATCCGGAGTGTGGTACAGGGGTAGGTCATCTGTGGGGTCGCCACAAGTCCTGGAGGAATTGGTGGGCGGCGTGGTTGGTGGCTCCCTAGCTGTTGCAGCCCAGCAGGAGGCGGGGCTCTCCAGGCTAGGGCCAAAGAGGGCCAAGAGGCGCGCTGCTCGGGGCTGGCCCTTAGTCATCGTCGGGGTCCTGGGGGGGGGACCTGGGGCAGCCTGGGCCTAGGGTCGGCTGCGGGTAGGGCGGCGCCCTGGCTGAGCCACTGTCACGTCCAGCATGGGCAGCCATCAAGGAGGAATTGTGGCCACCAGCGCCGGGGGAGGTCTGGCGCCTGCAGCAGGCTTCGGGGGAGGCTGCTGGCTCCTGGGGCTGTGGTCTCCTCTTCGGGAGGAGGCTGTCAGGAATGGGCTGCAGCCTCTCGCCCTAGTGGAGTCCAGCAGCATCTGGGGAGGACGGGTCTGCAGGGACAGGACACCTGGCCTCAGTGACATCTCGCCCAGTCTGGTGTCTGGTGGGGTATCTGCAGGGGAGCAGATCTCACCCTCTTGGAGAGAGAGGCAGGGAGAGGGGCGCCTCACTCTGCTATAGGAGGGGTGGGTGGAGCAAGAGGCGCTACCCTCTGTAGGAGCTTGGGGACTCTCGGAGGGAGGGCAGCTGAAGGCTGGGTCTCCTACTTTGCGGGCTCGAGAGGCCCTGCCAAAACTCCAGTCTGGGATGTGTGGGGGAGGTCTGGGGGACACTTCCTCCACCAGGCAGCCCCATTGGGCACTGCCTGTGCTCCTACTGAAGACAGGGGTGGAGGAGGAGTCTGAGGGGACTCCTCCTAGCACCACAGACCCTGGCAGCGGGAAGAGGGTACCTGGCAGGCACTCCCGGCAATAGCCACAGGTCCAGTAAAGACTGCACTCCTGCCATAGGGTCTGGGACTCCTGTCCCGGTGACGTCAAGAGGAAGAGGCCTGGTGAGCGCTCTCGGCCTAAGCTGGAGCTCTGGCAGAGTCTGTCCCCCTTCCTTCGGGGTTGGGGCAGCACTGGAAGACGACCAGCGGCCTGTCCTGAGTGGTACCTCCGACGGAGTGTACCCCAGGGCCCACCTTCCTCCTGGTGAAGGTCGTCTGGTGGACGTGCCGACATACCGGCTCCCAAAGGTGGGTGGCAGAGGGTGGAGAACCGGTGGTCACGCCACCCACAGTATACCCAGCGGGTTCTGCTGTGCCGCTGCTCCCTTGGGGTATAACAAACCTCGAGGCTCCTCCTGAGTCCTTTGTTAGATACGAGGTCGATCCAGTGGACTCGGCATCCGAGGGTTTGTTTGGGATCTTGCCACTGCAAGCCCCACCCCGATTCTGGTGGGTGTTCCCTCCGCTGAAGTGTAGTGTACTTTTCCTGTACACTGCCGGGTGGTCTGGCTGCCGGGAAGAGGGGCGTCGGGTCACGGGGGAGATTCGTCACTCTTGCCTGGACGGCGTGTCAGGTAAGACAGCATCCCTGTCATCTCCTCATGAGGTGGGTGCCACCCCTTCGTACTCTCCTCCTGGGGTGGTGGTGTCAAGTTCACCCCGCCGCACGGGTATTAATTTTTTATCAGTATTTGGGTATGTTTTCCTGCTCTACAGTAGTGAATTTGTCAATACACGTGTAAGGTTATCGCCCTGTTTTTATGCCCTGATCCTCTCTTACTGTGTCTACGCTCCGGTCTGGAAAGGGAACCCAGCTGCACTCTACGCGTTCTAGGGTCGGGAAGCCGGCCCTAAAACACATAGCATAACACAGACTTTTTCAGATCGTAATGGAACAACGAAGGTGTGATGGTTTACCCAGACAGACGTAACATACAAAACAAGTGTGCAGCTCAGTAGCTCACACCGATCAATATTTGCACACTTGCTCGGCTTCCATCTCGTGACTCAAAACATGCAGACTTATAAACTCAGGTGTTCCCCACATTCCCAATTGGAAAAATACTTCAGCAGTTTCCCCAACAAGGTTTATTGTATGCATTGACTGAGTTATCAGCTGTGTAATAAATGGTAGTTGGAGGGGTCGGTTATAAGCAGGCATATAATTAGTGTATTTATATTCATGCGGAAAAGGGTAACCAGCTTCGTATTACTGTTCATTAGAGTTCAAAAATAATAAGCTTAATCCCCAGGGAAATCAGTGGTACCACGTGATTGGCTCATCATCTCTGGCATTTTGGTTGTGACAGACGTCGCCAGTGGTTGAGATTCAGGTGGTAGTGCCAAACTATACACTGAGGTCATTAAACTTTCTCTTGAAATGAGGCGGAAGGTGCTAAAGACAAAAAAACTCACGCAAATCCCTAAGAAGTAAGCCAAAACACCTAGACAATTGCTAACATTTTATAAAGATCATTATGAAACTGCGGTAAGCGCCTCAGACCTAGCTAAAAACTCGGTAAATTGGCAACCATACTCTGTGGAGGGTGGCTGGGTTCACCAATCACAACTGTGCTGGTTGGATGGCCACGCGCAGCTGGCCAAAGTAAACAAGGACCCAGTCGCATGTAGTCTCCGTGGCTGTCATCGGGTGTTACATGGTTATAGAGTGTAAACACGCATTCTTTTTAATGAGAGAAGATATTACTTGCTTAGAGCAATCCATTTTACTGACATACGTAGAGTGGTATTGTCCTCGTGGCGGAAGTGAAAGGAGACGTGGGGTAAGGGACAGATCCTGTTTGGCTACAAGGTCGCCTGGCACCCAGTCGCCAACATGACCAGCTACATCAAGGGCATATACAGCTACGTCAGACCGGTAATTACACACAGACATAATGATTCATGCTTATATTGGGTTGCTGTGTAGTGCGTGATAAAATGCTTCTTACAGTTGGGTAATTTCATACGAGTCGACCTGAAGTGTTGGTACTGACAACCGTAACAAATTTGCGTAGAATTGATTGACTAACTCATTCGTTGGTTAACATAGACTTGGGCTGTGGTTCTAAGATATGTTAGTGTTGTTATAATTTGTCAAGAATTCGGGTGCATTTACATAAAATCGAGGTTACCAGTGTACTACATGACACATATTAGGTCATTCCACTGTATACCATGTCAACACTATTGCATATTTAGGAAACCGAATGACATGAATATCACATAGGATGACACTGATATTACCTGTCATTCCAGTGTAAACCGGCTGTTGACATTGCATCATTCCCTGTGATATTAATGTCATTCGGTTTCCTAAAGATGCAATGGGGTGTTGACAGAAGGTTTACACTGGAATGACAGGTAATATCAGTGTCATTCCATGTGACATTAATGTCATTTGGTTTCCAGGCCAGACTAATCTGAATGATGAATGACAGGTGGGAGTGGCTATTACTGTACTGTATTTACATTTACGTTGTCATGTGTCATTCAGATTAGTGAGACCGTTTACTATATACTGTTAACAATAAAATTTGTCCTTTATGTCAAACAACCAGTCCACATAGGCTGTGATGGAGAGGATTAGCAACATTAACATCTAGGATGAAGAGATGCTCTCTCTCATCGTTACATGCAGCAAGTCAACTCCGGTAGTCTTCCTCAGTCTGTATTTTCTCAGAGCATATTTAGTTTAGCAATACATCTACAGTATGGTTTTCCCTTTTGTAATTTTAATGATTTGCTCAGTATTTATCTTCTTTTCTGTAGGAAATGACTATTTGAGATATCCCCCTCCCCCCTTCAGAAATTAGTGAATTACAAGCCATTTTAGGCATGAATGAATCCACCCTGATGCCTGTTAATCTGACCTAGACCCCAAACATGTCAGTCTGAACCCAAACAATTTCCAACCTTACTTTAGTTATTGGCCTCACATTCTGGAAAAAAAACGTAAGCAGAAATGGGTGAGTGCCTGTCACTCACAAAGGCCATGTTGGATCTGTGTTGCTAGGCAGCACCTTAGCCAGAGATTGGCAAGAGAAAACCACATGACTCATCCTGGCTGCCAATTAAGATTAAAAACTGTTATACATCCATTATTATTGATTTCCCCAGGGCAGTGTCATAGAAGAAAGGCATTTGCACAGATGAGATCTAGCTGTAGAATTGGCTATCCCCAAAATAACCTGATTGATTATAGGCAAAAATGAGAAGAATACGCCACTATGATCCCCCAGTCATTTAAACAGTTTGTTTAGCCTTCTCATTTCTCAGAGGGAACATATTGAATTAGTTTGTTTGTTTGTTTTAGCATCTTTGAAGCTTTCTAGCCTTTGGTTGTTTCTTTGTAATAAAACAATACCATAATGTACATACAGTATATTCAACAGTCTGTGCATGGTGCTTTGTATATGTCCTGTACATCACCGCAAAATTGAACCTAGATTTACTAAGTACAAGCTTATGAACAGTTTCCTCATAACTCAAATTTGTTTTTGCAGGAAGTATTATGAGAGTGTAGAGTCTTTCCATGTCTCGTGTTTCTGTAAAAGATTGCCATACAAGAGGAAATTTATATACTGTACTGGTATATATATATATATATATATATATATATATATACACACAGTACCCTTGCATCCAAGACGGTAATATTATCGTCTGAGGGTCCTGTCTAGGATGAAAAATGTCTTGGACCAACGCAAGACTTTATGGAAAAAAATTAATAGTGTCACAGAATCATCAAAAAGTGCCCCTAAAAATATCAGCCTAGACCTATTTTTCCACCAAAACAAATTTACTCACCTTGAAAGTGTGTGTTTCCGAGCTTGTTATCTCCAGCTTAGTTGCTCAGTTATCTCCAGCTTAGTAGCCTGAGGTAGATGGCAGCGCCTCAAGGGGTTAGCAGACAGTTTCCTAGACATGGTTATGTAAGGAGAGGCAATAACCAAGGAGCAAATGCTGAGTGCAACATGCGGTAAGTGTGTCCACAATGCTCTGGTGAGAAACAGAAGCAAGCTCTGCTTTGCTTATCATGTGATCAGATGCCAATACTGTATTTCATTGGACAACATTGCAACCATGTCACTCTCCCGGATGCGGGAACTGTGTTGGACCAGGTGAGACCATCATAGCTGTACAGTACAGTACTCACTTCAGATTTGGGCCGTTATGAACCGTTGGTTCTGTATTGGACGTATGCAACTTTGTCATAGCAATATATTGGGTTATTATTTATGGTCTCCGTCTTGGAAGCGAAACATCTTGGACAGACCCATCTTGGACGCGAGGGTACTGTACAGTATACTGGTACCATATAGACTATACAATATACGGTATATATTTTTGTTTCGTTTTTAAAGGCTCCAACATGCTTGCATGTGGTGGCCTTGGTCACCTAATTGCTGCTCTCCATATTGCTTGATCTTGGCAGCCTCCCTGTTTAGTCCCATATCCCATAGTTCAGGGAGCTCTTGCCTCTCCTGACATTGAGGGGGCTTTCCCTACGTGCTAAGGGGTCTTTGTATGCAGCGTGTGTTAGGAGTGTAATGCTGTATGGCAGTGAGACCTGGGCAGTGAAGGAGGAAGACATTCGCCGGCTCAGACGTACAGAAATGACAATGATTAGGTGGATGTGCAGTGCGTCCCTGTGTCCAAGGCCTGGAGGGGCTGGGTTTACAATGGAAGAGTTGAGAGGTAGGATGGGACTGGAGTGTATTGGTGTTGTGATGAGGAGAGGTAGATTGAGGTGGTTTGGACATGTGGAGAGGATGGGGGATGATAGTTGGGTGAGGAAGGTGAGAAGTGTTAATATTGGGGGTGGGGTTATGAGGGGTAGACCGAGAAAGACATGGGACGAGGTCATTAAGTGTGACCTTAGGGTTAAGGGGCTGAACAGGGAGGCTGCAATGGATCGTGCAGCATGGAGAGCCGCCATTAGGTGACCAAGGCCGACACATGCAAGCATGTTGGAGCCTTTAAAAAACGAAAACGATCCCTGAGGCCACACTCGGTGACCTTGTCCCAGGTCTTTTTTGTTTTGCCTCACGCAGCTCTTCCCCCAACGTTAACACTTCTCACTTTCTGCAGCCAGTCATCTTCCCTTTTCCTCTACACATGCCTGGACCATCTCAGTTTACCTCTCCTCATCACAGCACCAGTACACACTAGCCATGTCTTTTTTTTAACTTTTCCATTGTAAACCCAGCCCCCCCAGGTCTTGCACTCAAGGATGCACTGCACATCCACCTAATCAGTGTCACTTCTTTACATTTGAGCCTGCAAATATCCTTCTCCATTACTGGCCAGGTCTCACTACCATACGCCATTATACCCTTAACACATGCTGTATACAAAGATCTCATAGCATTGGAGGGAGAGCCCTCTCAGTGTCAGGAGAGGCAACAGCCCCCTGAACTTCTACCAACCACTCCTCACTCTAGCCCCAGAGCTAGCTCCTGCCTCACCTTCAGCACATGTCCCCCAAATAAAAATAACTTTTCCGCATGCTCGAGAGACTCGCCAGCAAGATCAATCGTTTCATCCATCCATCCATCATCCAATCCTATGCCGCCCAATTAGGAGCAGAGGAGCCTGGGGCTAGCCAAGTTGGTCCTGACCTTTAAGATGAGAGTGGCCAGCCTCACTCATCCTTGAGTGGCATTACATGAGCAGTAAACCCCTACCACCCTTTGGATGTAAACCTACACAGGCTCAATCCAATTGGAGCACCTTAATTATGCACAAACCACCAGGGATCATAATTTGGTAATATGGTTACCACCCAGCTTAGTAAATGGTTTCCTGGTGTACAGGAAACCATTTGGCATGTCTCTCAGTGTATAGTCACCCATAGGAAGAGGAAAGAGTGAAGGAAAGAAAGATAAAAGAAGGAGAGTAAAGTCAGAAGGAAGAGGAAAGAATGAAGCAATGAAAGACAGAAAAGGAAAGAAGGAAGAGAGGAAAGGGAAGACACCAAAAGCAGCACTACATCGAGTGAGTGGATGGTGAGTGCCCCTACCTACCACATATGCCTGACAATTTCCACATGCTCTCCCTGACGCACTGCACTCGTAATATCAGCATTATCTCACAGTCTGCCTCTAATACCACTACATCTCTTATGCACCCACTTGCCATAAACACTGCACAAGACAAAATTACAGTAATCCTCCAAGATCGGACGTAATTGAGCCCAAGCAACATCTGGGACTTGGTCTTGTCTGGGACTTGGGAAAAATGCCCCTGGACAAGTACTTATAGACCCCAACTCAACCTAACTTTGAAAGCCACCTAAATAACTCCCTACCGGACATGCACAGCACCTATTAAAGACCCTGTTCACACAAACAAGGGATAGAAACCATAAAATAAATGAAAAGGAACCAGAGAATGAGAAATTAGAAGTGAATAAGGAAAATATTTATCAGTGTACAGGGTACTTACGACATGTCCGTGGCCGTCGCGAAGATTGACTTGCTTCTTCTATGGCTCTGACAGTCGTGACGGTGCACATGAAGCACATACAGTAATCCAGTGTTGCGCTGCACTTAAATCCTTTACACTGTGAATTATAATTGTTTGACACTGCACATTCTGTTCTTACTTGCGCCTTGCCAGTTGCACTCTGCACTTAATCCTATGCACTTCAAATTCTAATTTCTTAAAACTGCACAACACTGTAAATTCCCATGTGGTCTAGTGGCAAGGTATTACAGTTTATTCACTGTTTATTCACAAAAGCGAGCACATGGGCAGCCATGGAGACGAACCTGCAGTCACAACGGAAGATAGGCAGGAAATGGGGAGGATGCAGGGGCCCTCTAGCGGACGTCGCCAGAACTACACACCAAAACACAACTGTTCATCACCGTGCGGCAAATTTAGAGTAGGGTTGAACACATTGTTTCCCCCCCCCCCAAGCCCAAAATGTCTGGGATTGGGATGTCCGGATCTTAAAGGGATTACTTTCCCATGCCCTTGTGGCAAACTGTGCATGGCCACTGCCCCTCTTTGACAGTACTGCCATCAGCCCTAGATACCATCACCCCTGATTTATCTGCATCTACTCTCAAGCCCATGTGCCCCATACCATCTCTCCACTTCCTCTTTCCTCTGCCTCCGTTTCATTTTCAGCAGTCGACACCAAATCATCAGCATACAACATCTCCCACAGGAGTCTTCTGAAATCACCTGAGAGGGCTTCAAGCACCATGATAAACAACAAGGGACTCAAGACTGTCCCCTGATGTTCTTCAACATTCACAGAAAACTAATCACTCAAATCTCCATTCACTCTTTCCTGGGTGCTAGCACACACGTACATGGCCATAACCACCCTAACAAGCCATTCCTCAATCCCAAGCTTTCTCTGTGCCCACTTCACCACCTCCTTAGGGACTTTATCAGAGTCCTCCAAATCAACAAAAACAAAGTACAGTTCCCTTTTCTGTCCTATATATTTTTCCTGAAGTTGTCAAACAGTGAATATGGCATAAATGGTCCCTTTGCCTGGCAAGAACCCAAACTGCATCTCATCATTATTTACTCATTCTCATTTATCATTCCTTCTAAAACATTATCCATTACCTTCATTATCTGGTCCAAAAGTTTTATGCCCCTACAATGGCTGGGAGAAGGAGGGAGGTGAGAAGACAGGAAGAAATCAGTAGGATAGAAGTTGTGGAAGCAATGAAGAAAGTCAAATTGGGGAAAACCCCAGGAATTGATGGAGTGTGTGGTAAAATGCTGAAGCCGGGGGGGAGAGATAGTAGTAGAATGGATGTGGAAGATGTGCAGATTGGCCTGGGAGGAAGGTAGAGTCCCGGAGGATTGGAAGTCAGGTATAATTATTCCCATGTACAAAGGAAAAAGAAGTGTGTGGTAATCATAGGGGCATTTGTCTTCTTAGTGTAATAGGAAAAGTGTATGGTAGGATACTTATTGACAGAGGTAGAGAAAGAACAGAGGAATTACCTGGAGAAGAACAGGGAAGCTTTAGGAAGGGAAGAGGTTGTGTAGGTCAGATATTCATTCTTAGATCTTTAGTGGAAAAGTTTCTAGAGAAGGGAAAGAAGTTGTATGTGGCTTTCATGGATTTGGAGAAAGCATATGATAGGGTGGATAGACAAGGATTGTGGAAGGTATTAAGAATATATGGAGTAGATGGGAAGTTGTTGAATGCCGTGAAGAGTATGTATGATGGTGCTAAGGCTGCAGCGCGTGTGGATGGTGAACTGAGTGAATTTTTCTCTCTGAAGGTTGGATTGAAACAGGGATGTGTCATGTCTCCATGGTTGTTCAGTCTGTACATGGATGGGGTAATAAAAGAGGTACAAGGTAGGGCTGTGGATGTTGGAGTGGCCCTGGTGAGAGAGGGTAGTGTTTGGAAACTCCCTGTACTGTTGTTTGCAGATGATACTGTGTTGTTAAGTAAAGACGAAGGGGAGCTGCATGACTTGGTGGATGAGTTTGGGAAAGTGTGTAAGAAATGGAATCTAAAGGTGAATGTAGGGAGGAGTAAAGTGATGGTCTTTGAGAGAGGTGAAGTCAGTGAATGTACAGCGAGGTTGGATGGTGAGGAAATGGAAAATGTGAGTACGTTTAAGTACTTGGGCAGTATGATGAGTAAGGATGGAGGTTTGGAGGGTGAAGTGCTTGAAAGGGTACAGCAGGGAAGAAAGGTTGCTGGTTCCTTGAAAGCAGTGATAAGAAACAGGGAAGTGAGCATGGAAGTGAAAAAGTTACTACATGATAGTATTGTGATACCAACTCTAACGTATGGAAGTGAAGCTTGGACGTTGTTGGAAGGGCGCAAGTCAAGAGTGAGAGTGGAAATGAGTTATTTAAGAGGAGCCTGTGGAGTCACATGGAGAGACAGGCTGACAAATGAGGAAGTGAAGGAGCATTGTGGTGTGGATATGGATGTGATAAGAAGCGGTAGGAGGAACACGCTTAGGTTTTTGGCCTTGTGGAGAGGATGGAGGGTGAAAGACTGACGAAGAGAGTGTATGTGAGTGAGGTGGAGGGGGGAAGAGGGATGGGGAGGCCGAGGATGAGATGGAGGGATGGTTGGAGAGGTAAATGAGAGAGGGGGGTGTGAGTTGGGAGCAGGGCAGTGAAATGGCGGTAGGCAGGGTGACATGGAGGCGATTTGTTTGTGGCCACCCCAAATGGGATTGAGGTGTCTGGCAATAGATAGATTTTGCTTTTTGAATGAGGTCTTTAGCCCTAAAAACAATGGAGTTATGATTAGTTGAAAGAGCGCAAACTCGAAACGCGATTTCTGACTTTTTAAAAAACGGTGCTTACAACAAAAACGCACGCGGCACCTCATATATATATATATGTATGTATATATGTATGTTTGTATGTATGTTTATGTATTTACCTAATTGTATTTACCTGCTTATGATATGCAGGAAATGAGTTACGCTCGTGGGGTCCCGTCTCCTTTTCTCAATAAGTCAGATTTAGCTTTAAACTCGTTTAAGTTTTTAGACTGGACGATCTCTTTGTCCAGGCTATTCCACAGGTCTATACATCTATAAGGAAAACTATATTTCTTGATATCCTTCAAGCAGCTTGGCTTCTTCAGTTTCATCCCGTGTCCTCTTGTTACTCTCTTATCCCATAAAAACCCATCTTCTTTGTCATACTCTCTTATCCCATAAAAACCCATCTTCTTTGTCAATTTTATCTACTCCCATCATGGTCCTGAACACTGCAATCATGTTGCCTCTCTTTCTCCTTTCTTCTAAGGAGATGTATATATATACACCTGTATATGTATGTATTTTTTTTTCTGGAAGGACATGTTAAGGAGAGAGAGCAGAAACTCCTGTTTTCTTTGTCATCTTGCAATCCTAGTCTTGAGTTATAAGAGGATGTTGATGGTAAATATGTTCATGAATCAGCCTTGGACTGGATTGTAAATAGTAGTTACTTTAAGCAACAGCTGCTAAACGGTCATATATTTGTCTGTCATGAAAACTGGCTGGTGAAACTGCCATAAGGAATACTGTAGTTTGAAATGGTGTACTGGCTGTTCTTATGCTTTCTCACAGTGGTCTGTGGCTGGCTTGTTCGAATATCATATTTTGTAACACAATAGTTTCTCATGCTTCACATCCTTGGTATCGTACAATGAAAGGCAGAAGTTGTCATGAAATTTGGTGAAAACAACTCCTGACAAGCTCAAAGTTTGTTGAGCTCTGCTTTGTATCATATGGATGAGTGTTAGCACTGACATGAGATGCCATTTGCTCCAGGTGATGAACCTGTGGATATGAGCATACTGTATATTTGGTAACTGAACAAATCATATCTATATACTGTTTTTCCAACTGTTCCATTTACTTGATATACATGAACTGCTTCTCGTGTGTTCTGCTTTTTTATTGTCATGCCAGGAACTGCAGTTCAGTTTGCTGAAGAACTGTCCTGAAATCTGTTCTCCATCTTTATTCATTTAACTTTTACCCAGCTTCAGTTGATGATTATGAGCTGTGATTGTCATTATCTGTCGGTGTTATAAAAAATGTCCAAACTATTTTACATATGAGGATAGATTTACTGTATAATGATATTTGAATGTTTTGTTGTGGGTGGTGAAATGAATCAAAGTCTGGTGTTCAAACACACAACCCAGAAGACCGAAGTGTAAGCACAGCTATCCATGTGCATCATTCTAAGTGCGTTTTGTCTCTTACGGCTTAAGCATTGCTCGCGGGTGCTCCCATTCATTGCTGTGGTTATTTCACGGTCCTGTAGTGGTGTGGTAACACGAGTGCCACCTAAACAATGACCATTCTCTGACCATTCCTTCCAAAATTGCTTAATCTACCTTTGTACAGTTCTGCTTACTCCGAATGTTTGCATTATCTGTTCGATATTCTCATCCTCCCAGATAAAGGTGGATCATGCAACCCTTATCTCCCTAGTAGTTGGATGCATATTACTTGCCCTCTCAGTACCAAGGTACATACTAGGTCTGCTTGATGTTTTGTGGTAAGATAAAAGATGCAGTGGCCAGGCGATCATCATAACCGAATATTAGTCACGTTTCGTCCCTTGGACATAGCAATTTTCGCAAACTGATGTTAAGGCTTCAGAGTTTTCTCGCTTTATTTATATCATCATCCCATGAGCAGCAGATATGAAGCTTGAGGAAATCAGGCTAACCAACCACGAAATGTAACTGTGGTAGAGCTCTCATAGTGTTTCAGTTATTTCACTTAATGATTGAACAAAACAGTGTCATGACTTTTGTCTATGAATTTATATGGTTGAGAGGGTTAAAACTTCAAAGGGGGTGGCTACATGTCTGAATGAAGTCACATCTGTGGTGGCCAGATATACGGTATTCATTACCGGACGTGTAGTATCCGGACCAGTTCATTATCCAGGTGCTGGACCATGGCTGTATTAAACAATTATCTGAATTTACTTGCCATTATCTGGACGTAAAAGTCCCCATCAGCTCCATGAAAGATTGGTTTTAAACTTTTGTGAAAAGAACTTATTAAAATACATTGTTACAGCCAATAAAAAGGTGGCCACCTGCCCATGCTACTTACTGGTGGCACACCAAGTTGCCATTAGTGGGTGAAAAGAAGCTTGCTTGTGTGTGCTTGACCAAAGCCATCAGCAATATATATACAGTAGACTTTATGCCCGATTTCATAGTGCTGCTGTGAGTGTTGACACTGATGCCATTGCTTCTTAACTCAGCAGATTCAGGGTGATGGTAGAAGATAATTATCAGACATTTCAAATATTCATTATGGATAAAACTTGACCATAATAGTTTAAAAAATTACTTCTTTCCTCCACTTTCATAATGTGGGATGAGAAAGTCATGCTGGGGTTGAAGATCTCACAGAAAAGAGTGACTGGATTTATCACAGTGAACACAGCTGTGAGTTCTGACTGTTTTGCCAGGTCCAGTGCCATAATGAGATGCCATTATGCAGGTGTTTGGGGTTCAGTGAGAGTGTAACACTGGGGGTGGAAGTGGTTTGACTGTGCCAAAAGTGAAGACTTATTCTATGACTCAGAATTTTGCAGAATTATATTAACTGTGAATGGTTGTCCCAGCTACCCAGCTTACCTAGTTAGCAGTCAGCTGGCAGTTGAAGTGATATCTCACTAAGCAACACACCAGAGTTTCAAATACAGTACTAGACCAAAGGATAATACTTTGTTACCTCCATAACTTAACCCTAAGCTCCAAGATCAGATCCTACTGGCTCATCTCATACTTGTCTAGGATGAATTTTCATTATTATGATTTGGAGCAGATGTGGGAAGTGGAAGGTGTGTGCAAGATATTCACAGAAGAAATCTGTGCAGCATGTGAGGTGGTGTGTGGAGTGAAGAGAAGACAAAAGGGAGTGCAAGGAACAGCATGGTGGAATGAAGAGGTGAGACAGGCTGTGGTGCAAGAGAAGAAAGCATAATGTGAGTGGATGAGAAATGGGTGTGGAGGAAGCTGAGAGACAGAGGAGAGGGCTATATGTAGGTAGGAATAGAGAGGTGAAAAGATTAGTAAGAGAGAGAAAGAAGAGGGTGGATGAGGAATTTGGAGGGAATTTGAGTGTAAAGTGGAGGGAATGTAAGAAAATGTTCTGGAAAGAGGTAAAGAGAGTTAGACAGGGTGATACAGAAGTAAGTCTAGGAATGAAAGATAAAAATGGTAGATTACCATTGGAGAAGGGAGAAAAAGTGAGCAGATGGAGAGAGCACTTTAACCCGCCCCATCCCGACGTTTTCTGGGCTGTGGTACACCCCAGTCCTGACATTTTTGGACCTTGTTTTTTTTTAGGCACAAACATTCGCTTTTGGTGAGAAACATCAAAAATTCATAGAGAAATCGCTCACCTGAGGTTTAAAATACTCTATCCAGGTACGAGTACCTCCTTACCTGACTGGGTTTTCTAACAGGCTGGCACCAAAGAAAACGAGTTCTATGGGAGGGTAACTATTTTATCCACTCATAAACAGTATTTATTTATTTACTTGGTACAAATTTATATGTAGTACAAGAGTATATTGGTTTTCAAACAGTAATATAGGCATTATAAGCATTGTTTCGCTCACTAACTCATCACCATTCATGACCTTTTTTTCCCACATTACTTGATCATCATTTCTGGCTGTTTCTTCCTATAATGCTATGTAAACTTTGTCCTCCACATTGTCATTGATTGGGGAATCACTCTGGCCCTGAATGTCTTTATTGGCCAGGTCACTGGTAACAGGTGAATTGCCGAGACAATGACGTGCAGGGGGGGGGGGAGAGGTTATGCGGTGTAAGGCATTGTCCCTGCTTGGCATCTTGTAGAGGAAGGTGTCCCGTGTATACGTGCCAAAAATCGCTCGCAAAAATTGAAAATTGTGCAAATTAGGGACCTTGCAATGTTGCCGCGTTAATTTACGTCTCCGGGATATGAGTGCACATCATGTGAGGACGTGAATTCACGTCTCCGGGACGGGGCGGGTTAAGGAATTGTTGAATATAGAGAATGAAAGTAATGTGAGTATTAGTGGTTGGGGAATGGCTGGGAGAAAGAGGGATGTGAGAAGAGAGGAAGGAATCAGTAGGATGGAAGTAGTGGAAGCAATGATGGAGGCAAAATGGGGAAAGCCCCAGGAATTGATGGAGTGTGTGGTGAAATGCTGAAGCATGGGGGAGAGATAGTAGTAGAATGGATATGGAAGATGTGCAGATTGGCCTGGGAGGAAGGTAGAGTCCTGGAGGATTGGAAGTCAGGTATAATCATTCCCCTGAAAAAAAGGAAAAAAAGTGTGTGGTAATCTTGTCTTCTTAGTGTAATAGGAAAAATATATGGTAGGATACTTATTGACTGAGTTATAGAAAGAACAGAGGAATTAGTTGAAGAAGAACAGGGAGGTTTTAGGAAGGCAAGAGGTTGTGTAGATCAGATACTTATCCTTAGGTCTTTTGTGGAAAAGTTTCTAGAGAAGGGAAAGAAGTTGTATTTGGCCTTCATGGTTTTGGAGAAAGCACATGACAGAGTGAATAGACAAGAAATATGGAAAGTGTTAAGGATATATGGAGTAAATGGGAAGTTGTTGTTGAAAGCTGTGAAGAGTATGTATGAGGGTGCTAAGGCTGCAGTGTGTGTGGATAGTGAACTGAGTGAATTTTCCTATCTGAATGTTGGATTGAAACAAGGATACATCATGTCCCCATGCTTGTTCAGTCTGTATATGGATGGGATTATAAAAGAGATACAAGGCAAGGCAGTGGATGTTGGAATGACCCTAATGAGAGAAGGCAGTGTTTGGAAACTCCATGTACTGTGTGCAGATAATACTGTGTTGTTAAATGAAGACGAGGGGGGGCTGCAAGGCATGGTGGGTGAGTTTGGGAGTGTGTGTAAGAAACGGGATCTAAAGGTGAATGTAGGGAAGAGTACAGTAATGGTCTTCAAGAGAAATGAAGTCACTGAATGTACAGTGAGGCTGGATGAGGAGGAAATGGAAAATGTGAGTGCATTTAAGTACTTGGGTAGTGTGATGAGTAAGGACAGTAGTTCAGAGGGTGAAGTGCTTGAAAGGGTGCAGCAGAGAAGAAATGTTGCAGGTTCCTTGAAAGCAGTGATAAGGAACAGGGAAGTGAGCATGGAAGTAAAAAAGTTACTGCATGATTGTATTGTGATACTAACTCTGACGTATGGAAGTGAAGCATGGACCTTGTTGGAAGGACACAAGTCAAGAGTGAGAGCAGCTGAAGTGAGTTATTTGAGAGGAACATGTGGAGTTAAATGGAGAGAGAGACTGGCAAATGAGGAAGTGAAGGAGTGCTGTGGTGTGGATGTGGATGTGATAGAAAGCATTAGGAGAGATACATTGAGGTGGTTTGGCCATGTGGAGAGGATGGAGAGCGAGAGACTAGTGAGGAGAGTGTATGCGAGTGAGGTGGAGGGGGGGATAGGGAAGGTGAGGCTGAGGATGAGATGGAGGGATGGAGTGGAGAGGTATATGAGAGGGGTGTGTGAGCTGGGAGCTAGGCAGTGAAGTGGCATTGGACAAGGTGACATGGAGGCATTTTGTTTGTGGCCAGCCACCCCTTACAGGATTGAGGTGTCTAGGAACAGATAGATAGATAGATAGACTTTTCATTATAGTTTCATTAACATTGATATTCAGACTTCATTAGCTAGCAGTACAATTAGAAGCATGTATGGACAAGTTTGAGAGGAGCGAGAGAGTGCTGTTGATTGGAGACATGAACAAAGTTGGGAATGTACGAGTGGATGGAGTGGTTGGTCAGTGGGGTGTGCCAGCTGAAGTAGATGGGAATGGTAGTGCTTTGGTGGACATCTGTGCTGGTAAGGGGTTGGCAATAGCCAACACCTACTTTCGTCATAAGATGATCCACCGGTATACATGGAGAGTAATGAGGAGGATGGATGGTGAACTTGTTGAACGAAAGGCAATGATAGACTACGTGTGTGTGGATGAGCGAATGAGAAGACAAGTGTTGGATGCAAGGGTGTGGAGAGGGTGGGGGAATGGAGTCTCGGACCATCACTTAGTGATGGCCAAGGTAGAGCTGCAAAGAAAGTGGTTGAGGAGGGGAAGGGGAAGACAGGAGGAAGCAGCTCCTGTGAGAAGAGTGGAGAAATTGCAAGATAGTGAGAAAAGGACAGAGTATAAGAGCATAGTGGAAGAAAGATTGGGAAGGTATGAGCTAGAGCAGATGGAAGGGGTGGAAGACGTATGTAAGATATTCACGAAAGAGATAAGCGCAGCGTGTGAGGCGGTTTGTGGAGTGAGGAGGATATGCAAGGGTGTGCAAGGGACAGCATGGTGGAATGATGAGGTGAAATGAGCTGTGGAACAAAAGAAGAAGGCATATGGTGAATGGTTGGCGAGTAGAGGTAGGGCAGAAGATGAGAGAAAGAAGAGAGAGGTATATGTGAGCAGGAGAAGGGAGGTTAAGAGACTGGTGAAGGAGAGTAAGAAGAAAGTGGATGAAGAGTTTGGGAGGAATCTGAGTGTGAAATGGAGGGAGAGTAAGAAATAGTTTTGGAAGGAGGTAAAGAAAGTAAGGCAGTGTGAAAGGGGAAATAGTAGGGGAGTGAAAGATAGGAATAATAGATTGTTGGTGGAGAAGAGAGAGAAATTGAGGAGATGGAAGGAGCACTTTGAGGATTTGTTGAATGTAGAGAGTGAGAGCAGTGTGAGTATAAGTGGTTGGGGAATGATTGGGAGAAGAAGAGATGAGAGGAGGGAGGAAGAGATCAGTAGGTCGGAAGTAGTGGAAGCGATGAAGAAGATTAAGCTGGGAAAGGCCCCAGGAATTGATGGAGTGTGTGGTGAAATGCTTAGGTATGGGGGTGAGATTGTTGTGGAGTGGATATGGAAGTTGTGTAGATTGGCTTGGGAAGAGGGAAGGGTTCCAGAGGACTGGAAATCAGGTATAATTGTTCCTCTGTACAAAGGAAAAGGGGAGAGAGAAGTATGTGGTAACCATAGGGGTATTTGCCATCTTAGTGTGACTGGTAAAATATATGGTAGAATACTCATTGATAGGGTTAGGCATATGACAGAGGAGCTAGTTGGAGAAGAACAAGGGGGATTTAGGAAGGGAAAAGGGTGTGTAGACCAGATATTTGTTTTAAGATGTTTAGTGGAGAAGTATCTAGAGAAGGGAAGGAAAGTGTATGCTGCCTTCATGGACTTGGAGAAAGCTTATGACAGAATAGATAGGCAAGGTATGTGGAAGGTATTAAGAATATATGGAGTGGAGGGGAAATTGTTGAGTGCTGTGAAGAGTATGTATGAGGGAGCTAGGGCTACAGTGCGAGTGGATGGTGAGCTGAGAGAGTTCTTTGATCTCAGTGTGGGACTGAAACAGGGGTGTGTAATGTCTCCATGGCTGTTTAATATATATATGGATTGGGTTGTAAAGGAGGTTCAAGGTAGGGCAGTGGATGTGGGGGTGGCCCTAATGAATGAGGGTGAGATTTGGAAGCTTCCAGTGTTGCTGTTTGCTGATGATACAGTATTGTTGAGTGAAGATGAATGGGAGTTGCAAGGTTTGGTGAATGAATTTGGGACAGTGTGTAGGAGGAGGAAGCTGAAAGTTAATGTAAACAAAAGTAAAGTTATGGTGTTTGAGAGGAATGAAGTCACAGTGTGTAGTGAGGTTGGATGGTGAGAATATGGAGAATGTGAGTGCATTCAAATACTTGGGTAGTGTGATGAGTAAGGATGGAACTTTGGGGGATGAAGTAAATGAAAGGGTACAGCAGGGAAGGAAGGTTGTTGGTACACTGAAAGCAGTGATGAGAAATAGGGAGGTGAGTATGGAAGTTAAGAAGTCACTGAATGATGGTATTGTGATCCCTACCCTGACGTATGGAAGCGAGGCGTGGACCTTGCAAGAAGGGAACAAGTCAAGAGTGAGAGCAGTGGAAATGAGTTACTTGAGAGGAGCATGTGGAGTGACGTGGAGGGACAGGTTGACGAATGAAGAAGTGAAGGAACGTTGTGGGGTAGATGTGGATGTGGTTGAAAAGATTAGGAGAAATACACTGAGGTGGTTTGGACATGTGGAGAGGATGGAGAATGAAAGACTGACTAAGAGGGTGTATGTAGGTGAGGTGGAGGGAGGGAGAGGGAGGGGTAGACCGAGGATGAGGTGGAGGGATGGAGTTGAGAGGTATATGAGGGAGGGGGGGGTGAGTTGGGGGGAGGGGAGTCAAATGGTGGGTGACAGAGTGACTTGGAGGCGTTTTGTCTGCAGCCACCCTTTGCGGGATTAGGGCGTCGGGCTATAGATAGATAGATAGACAATTATTTTTACAAATCTCCTTCATATGTGAACCATCTCAACCTATCCCATCACAGTGGGCTATCTTGCCTGTATTCATGATTTTACTTTACCCTTAAGATTTAGTTGGTCACATTTGTGTGAAGTGGCATCGTCAGCTGATCACACCTGATAGAGAGAGTAGAGACACAGACTCAGCATAAGGTAACACACATCCAAGGACATTGCTAAAACACTGTAACAATACACTGATGTAAATAATTTCATCTTGTTTTGGAAGGCTCTGAGGCCGCTTTCCCACGAGGCCACCAGTGGCCGCAATTAGTTATCTCCCATAGTTTTCAATGGAGCCTTTCATACGAGGCCACTGCGGTTGCCTGGCCGGCAACCAGGTCCTGGCAGTGGCTCACACGCGCAACTAGTGTTCACTGCTGGTGGTTGCTGCCACTCACTGTAAAGCATTGTTTCAAATCGTAGCTTTCATACGGCTACACTAGTTGCCGGCCCCTTCACATGAGGCCACAGTGGCAGCCACTGGTGGCCTTGTGTGATGGCGGCCTAACGTGCTTGCATGTGTCAGCCTTGGTTACCTAATGGTAGTTCTCCGTGCTGCTCAATCTCTAGCAGCCTCCCTATTCAGTCCCTTATCCCTGAGGTTATGCTCAGTGACCTCATCCCAGTTGTTTGGTTTACCTTTCACAACCCTACCCTAATGTTAACATTTCTCACTTTCTGCGCCCAATTATCATCCCCCATCCTCTCCACATGCCCAGACCACCTCAATTTACCCCTCGTCATCACAACACCAATACACTTCAGTCCCATCCTACCTCTCAACTCTCCCATTGTAACCCAAGCCCCCTCAGGCCTTGCACTTATGGACACACTACACATCCACCCTATCATTGTCATTTCTGTACTCTTGAACCTCCAAATATTTTCTTCCTTTACTACCCAGGTCTCACAACCATATAGCATTACACTCCTAACACATGCCGCATACAAAAATCCCATAGCATGGAGGGAGAGTCCTCTTGGTGTTTAAATATTTCATAATATTTTTTTCTTTGATAAATGATTATTTTGATTGGTAGATGTATTATTCATTATCACAAATGTACAGTAATGTACAAGATACGTAATTTGTAACTGCAGAACTTTTGTATGTGCCATCACATCTGCAGTTGCACATACCAGTTCTAACACAGCATAACATCATTTTCATAAAGCAACATAAGCCCCACTCCCACCATCAGTCATGTCATGTTTGGATATTTCCCAAGATGTTCATATACAGTATTATGGTACAGTATTGCAGGAAGTGCACAGGTTCTTGGCTTTTGTATAGGTAGCCATAATCTTGTTATTCTCAGTCCCTTCATTTTATCCCGTAATTTTCCTCCCTTTTTTCCTTTTCTTTCCTTCTGTCATTGTTCCTGTTTGTTCACTTTGTTCTTATTTTGTATTGTATGTTCTTTTTTTATTATTCTCTCTCTCTCTTTCTCTCAGGTAAATTAAAAATGTGCATCCTTTTTGTAGTGATTGTATAATAATGAACTCTGTATTGTAGTTGAAATGTTTGTTTCAGGGTCCAAGTGATGCCAGTACTTCCAACCCTCCAAACTCTTCCTCCAGCCCTCCCTCCCCGTCCACCCCCCCATCGCCTTCACAGCAGGAGCCCGACACTCTGAAAGAGCAGCCAGGATACCTCAAGAGAGCCGTCACAGGGGTCGCCTCAGGGATATATAATGTTGGTGAGTCCACATACCAATCTGCTGACCTATATACCTACCTACCTGCATAACAACCTGCCTACCTTCCTGTTTACCAGCCTGTCTACCGTCTGTCATTCCTACCAACTTTCCTACCATCCTGTTCACCAACCTCCCAACATACCTACCCACCTACCTACGTGCAGTACCTAGTTACAAGTGACCATCGTACCTACTGACCTGCCTGCTTAGCTTACCACTTACCAACCTGCCTACCTTCCTCTTTACAAGCCCCTCTTCGTACCTACCTACCTACCTGTTGACCAACCTGCCAATTTACCATCCTACTTACTAACCTTCTTGGCCTTTCCAATGTACATGCTTACCATTGTTTGGAAATAAATCAGTGAGTCATAGTTGTTGCCTGCCTTGTACCCATACCACTGCTCAGAGAGAAGTTGTAATCAGGGGGTTGGCAGTATTAACTCATTCAGCACAAAAATGTCCTTTTCACACATATTTTTGATGTCATAACAGTTTTATTCAACTTAGTGTAGACTTTTTGAACTGGAGTGGTAAGATGCGGTTACAGTAAAACCCTCCTGTGTGAGTGGCTTCTGTTAAGTTGAACATAATCAGTGTGGCTTCAGCCAAACAAAACCAAAAATTACATCATCAGTAGTCAAGGGGTTAAACTTTGGTAGAGCACATGAGCACAGTATATGCATCATCATGAACTGCACCTGTTGTAGTGTGGCAAAGCTTCAGCCAACCCTGTACACACTGAATGATACAATAAATCATTGGTGAAATGACTTGGTTGTGACTTCTTCTCCGGCCAGTGGTAGTGGTGGAGTGTGAGTTAAACTGTGGCTCACAAGTGTTCAGCAAGTCCTCTGTGTTTATTCACGACATTTAGGGTAAATTGGTGTAACTACTGTATCAGCTTTTTAGATGATAGTAGAATTTAATGGACAATTTTTCTGTAAATTACAATAAATATAATAAAAAAAAGTGGCATATAATGAGATCTTTTTGTACCAAGTGGCAGTAGAGGTTATTATTTTTAATGTGAACTATGCTAAGCAAATTATATTGTACAAGACCAACTACATTTAACTGGCCTAAAATAGCTTTGTTAATGGTGATAGCATGTATACATATTATGTATGATATGCAGTGTGTTTTGAGTACCTTTCTGTGGACATTTTATAGTTCATTGTATTTATTGCAGCCCCAGGCTGATGTGTGTGTAAATCCAGTGTGTTACAGGCTGAAGTTGCCCTTTTTCAACCCACCATCCCCCTTTCAGAGGCTAGGGGCATGAGGAATATTTGTACAGTAGGGTAGCAGAGGTACTGAATATGGTTATATCAGTGTCACACCATGTGAAGGCATCTCTGGAGACCTTTACAGTTGGTTGCACAGATAATCCAGTTATCTTTTCTTTCCACCTGCCCCAGCTTCTTCTGCCCTGATATAAATGTCATACTAATGACTGCATTATGCATCTCTCTGGATTTGTGGAAGATCATTAAAGCCAATTTAAATAAAGTTCAAAAAGTGAACCTTCCCTGATCTAGTCTGGGTCCAAACTTGCAGTCTTTCAGATATCTGACATCCTCTCACTACTTAATCACCATCTCCCATATTACCGGTATGGGGTAAAGGGAACAGTGTCATAGAGTTTGAGAGTTTTGTGTAAGATGTACATGACAAGTGTTTGTGTTGGCTTTGAATGTTACCACTGTTATACAGTTGCCTCAAAATATTGCTTTCATTGATTTCTGGCATATGCAGTATGTAGCAGAGTTGCTGTGGAGGAATAAGTGTGTGAATGAATTCACACTGACATGGGGAGACAGACATGTGTCATCATTTATGCATTTCTTATAGCACTGCAACTTCTCCAGGTATATCAGTTAATGCAGAGGGAAAGGCATACCTAAAGGCAGCTGCATATGCCATGTTGATTTATTGAGACTTTTTGTATTTTATCTTAAATGTCAGGACCAACTTGCCTAGCCCCTGGCTCCTACGCTTCTCGTTGGGCAACATAGGATTGGATGATGGATGGATGAATAAATCCTCCTTGGGCTCTTGCTTAAGTTACCTGATAATTGCAGCTGGGACATATGTATACTTTGTTGGAACAGGGTGCACAGCACTTCTGTATCTTTAGCACTTGTGACCAGGAGGGAAATGACTGGTTACAGTTGGTCATTACCCCTGACTACAATGAAGTGTTATGTATGATTTATGTATGTATTTGTCTATTATTTGTTGTGCATGTGTTGATGCTATTTGTATGCTGGCAATGGATCCAGTCCCAGAAGGCCAGCACATGTTCTAACCACAAACATCTCCCCCACTCTGATAAATGCAATGGTGTAGCCACTTGGGGAGATGACAAGTGGGGAAGATTTGGCCCCTCAAAAAAGGAAGTAGCCACCAGCTTAGAAGCATCATCTTTTGCTACTAGACAGAGTTATAACCCTCTGACTCGGAAATACATGAGAGAAACCAGGACAGCAAAAGTGTTAGCACAAAATTATCACAATTAGCAATATGACTAAGAACTTTGTACTGTTTCCTAGCTAGCAACAGATTATTTTATTGAGGTCATAGAATGCATTGCAGCCAAGGGGTTAATCGTACTTACCTTTGAATGAGTTTTTTGACAGTGTTACACTCACTGCAGAGTGTCATATTTTGAACAGTAAAGTGCAATCATCCCATGGATTTCAACCATGTATTTTGACAGGGTCAGGGACGATGGGTGCTGGAGTGTCTGGTGTGAAATGGGTGGCTGGTACAACGTACAATGTTGGTGCAGCTGTGGTGGGAACTGCTGGTGCTGTGGTTGCAGGCACAGCTGGAACTGTGGCATCAGGAACATCAGCTGTTATATCCAAAGTCACTACTGCTAAGAAAAAAGAACATTCTGACTGAACACATAAGTCCATCCTTTTACACCATATCATCTGTACAGTTGCAGACAAAAATATTTCTCCACTTATTTGTACTACTTGAACAGTTATGAAACTGTTACATATTACATAAAAAAGGGGAGGGGGGGAGGGAGAGTTGGTATCTGAAGGTTGCTGCACTGGGATTTGAAAGTTGTTGCTCACTATCTTTACATTTATCATTATGAAGTGAATCAATATTTGTGTCTGCACATGTACATGAGGCAAACTATTTTGTATTTTTGAAATACTGATACCCAAAGCCAGTTGCAGAATGTCATATATTTTGCTGTGTGAGTCATAAACAACTCCATTGTCTGTGGTACTTCCATAATAGTATAAATGCTTTCATATTTTCATATCCAGACATGATATAATAGCTTTTATATATACTGTATAATTAAGAAGTGGATATTTTGTTACAATGGGACCAGATGTGCAATATATTAACAAATTTTTATATGTAATATGTAGGAATGAGCTTCAGTGAACTGATATTGCAGAGATCTTGGTAGAGTAAGCTGGTGTGAACTAAGATATATTATGCAGATTGTTTTATGTACAGTAAGTCCTTGTTATAAGTCTCACTTTATATTATGGTCTTTTCTGCTCCTTGTCTTTTCCTTCTATTGTATATTTTAGTTTGTTCTTACTTTCTCTGGGCAGTTCTGTCCAGCTTAGGAGAGACTTATAGGACTGGAGGGGTTAGATACAACCATCATTAACCCCTTCATAATGTGGATAAAGTTGTGTGGAGAAAGTAAGAATAATATAACAAATATATTATCAGACTGAAGGGTACAGCCAGTAGTGGATTACAGAAAATGGCCTCTTAATACCATGGCTCCAGATGGTGTATTATTTAGGTTATTGTTACTGCTACTTTGTAATTTTAAGCATAAGAAGGCCTATGTTGAAGAGGTTAATTAATGCTATATCTAACCCCCTCGCTTCGGAGAGTCTGTCTAAAAGTAAATAAAACACTGAGCATATGTCAAGAATTATCATATATTAAATTGACATCTTTGGCTCAGTGGGTTCAAATCCCATATCAACCTTTAAAAGTAAATTACCAGTATCACCCAATTGACAATGCCAGTTCTGTGGGGGAGGAAAAAAAAAATAACATTGTCATCATCATTATCTTGGCCTTTTGTTTCCCATTTAGGAACAGGGTGAGGTAGGGTCTAGAAAGCAAGGAAAGAGGAGACAAGACAGAGAGAGAATATCAACAGCATGTTTGGTGAGATGGGCCACACACTCATTCACTCACAATTCAAGCCTGTGAAATCCTGGCTTTGTCTTGCAGGCATTACATCACTGACTTATAATATTGAATGTAACAGGTAATAAATGTGCTTGAATTATACTGTTGCCTGTTGACAGCTGAATAATACTGGTGCACTGCCTAGGGATTATGTTGTGAGTGGTTTTGATTTCCTTATGCCTCTTCCTTGGTGGTTTATTCTGCTTATACACGGTTGTTTCCTCTTGTATATTACTGATGCAGAGTTATTGAGAATAAAGCAATATAAGTACAGTAACAAGAGGATGTTGAGTTGTGATATGCAAAAAAATCTTGCTAAGGAAGAGGTGCTACAGAGCCTCCTATGCCACCTACAATACAACCCTGTGTGTGTGGGAGACAGTTGTACCACACCACCTGAACCCCTTCAGTCCCAGAATATTTAGCGAGTCATCAGCATCTTAGTATGTTTCTATCTATCTAGATGTGACTCAATGCCGTAATCTCATAAGGGGTGGCCGTTTGTGTTAGTTGTATTATGGGAAGGGGCACTATTCTGCCAACCCACATGTTGACACGTAGGAAACACGTATAGGTTGGTCATATGGTTGTAAATGGTTTCCTGGCTTCCAGGAAACTATTATCATGCTTTGCCTGTTGAATTTTTCAAAAAATATTATTAGTTAACCCTTTCATTTAGGCGACATTTTATTTGCTTCCTGTAGATCAGCGGTTTTCAGTCTTGTGCAAATATGGTGCGCGTGCGCACACACACACACACACACACACACACACACACACACACACACACACACACACACACACACACACACACACACACACACACACACTTTTTTTTTTCATTAAAATAATATTGTAATAGGGTTTTATACATATACATATAGCATTCATCCTTCTGCCTGTGGGTGACTTTACACTCTCTCTTCTGCCTTTCATTCCTTCATTCATTCCTCTTTTGCCTATGGGTGACTTTACACTGAGTGACAAGCCAAATGGTTTCCTGTACACCAAGAAACCATTTACTACGCTGGGTGATAACCATATAACCAAATTATGGCACCTGGTGGTTTATTGGGTAATTAAGACGGCCCCAATCAGATTGAGCTGGTGAAGGTATCTGTCCAAGGGGTGGTTGGGATTTATTGCTCACGTAATGCCACTCAGGGATGAGTGAGACTGGTCACTCTCATCTTAAATGTCAGGACCAACTTGCCTAGCCCCGGGCTCCTATGCTCCTCGTGGGGCAATGTAGGATTTGGATGATGGATGGATGGATATATATTTATGAACATCCATCCATCCATCATCCAATCCTTGGTTGCCTCATGAGCGTGGGAGCCCGAGGCTAGGCAAGTTGGTCCTGACATTAAAGATGAGAGTGACCAGTCTCACTCATCCTTGAGTGGCATTATGTGGGCAGTCAACCCCAACCACCCCTTGGATATAAACCTACACAGGCTCAATCAGATTGGAGAGCTTTAATTACCCACTAAACCACCAGGCGCCATAATTTGGTTATATGGTTACCACCCAGCATAGTAAATGGTTTCCTGTACACCAGGAAACCATTTGGCTTGTCACTCAGTGTAGAGTCACCCATAGGCAGAAGGAAGAGGAAAGAAAGACAAATGTGATAGCACAGATCTACATCTTCAGCAAATTTTTTTGGCACTCCAGTGTGCTATATCATACAGTTTGGGAATCAGTGTTCTAGATATTACTGTATTTAGGTTGAAGATATACTCTATATTCAGGTATATATTATATAACTGTCTGGTAGCAGCCAGAATAAAATGTAATTAGAATGAATAGGTTAAAGTCCACATAAGTTACAAAAATGATTGCCTATCAAGAGTTCCATCGCTGCCTGTACAGTTATGCAATAAGTTTCCTAAATTGACTGTACCATGTGTATGAAAAAAGTTGATATAATGGAACATCCCAGACGTAGTGCAGAATTCCTGTATTTTGCTTTTATTCTTGCTCCTTCCAGATGATGTTTTTCAGCGGAAAAGAGTCCAGGTACTTTTAGAACTGAGCGAGTTAGACATAGCCTTTAGTACCACCATCACTTGTAAGGTGGTCTCCTAAGCTGAGTAAAATGGTGTGGTGGCAGCTGGAATGAAATAAGATGTACATTGTTGGATTGAAAGAGTTAATCACACTGTGTCACATTTGTCATCAAGTCCAAGTGTACGGATCTGTAATATTCATGCAAAAAAGGTCGTATTCAGGTGCTGGAGAGGGATGCCTGCATGTGGTGGCACCAGAGTAACTGAGTGGCTCTACTGTCTGGCAGACATGGGGTAATAGTAATAGTAATAGACTATTACAGGGTTTTCAAAGTAATAGTAATAGTAATAGATCACAAGTTCCTGGCTGTAATTGTAATTGTAATAGTAATAGAAGGCAAAGTAATAGATAATTGTATATTACATTCCCATTACAAACACTTCTTTAACCCTTTAACCGCAGGCTTGATTTGCTTTTTCTTGCGGCACCCGCGGGCATATTCGCGCTCCGACAGACTCTCTAAAAATATTTGCCAAAAATCAGTTATTATTCCTAGAATATTAAAATCACATATGCTTATGGCACATACCTTCAGCTTTCTCATGGGGTGTTTGTTGAGCCTTTGTCATGTACCGTAAGACTTGTGGAGACCTCTGAAGTTGGGTAACGAAGTCTCCACTTTACACTTCCCGACAACCTGTAATATGATTACCACAGCCTGATATTATCACTAGAAACACTATTCTATGATTCTCAAATAGTTTGGAATCCATATTCCAAAAAAAAAAAACACTGTGAAAGCAATGAAAATTACGAGGGTGTATGACCTTCCCACTTGCGCTAGTTCGGCGCTGGTGTTCTGTCATTTATTACAGTATTCATAAAAACACTCACAGTTTATATTTCTGTTACTATATAACACTTATATATATCTACAGTCTTTATCCATAAGTTTCCTTCAGTAGTATTAGTTTATTGTCACTGTAGGCATTCAATTTCTTTCAGTAAAATACGTAGCATTCACTTTCTCGTCCTGTATACTAGCATTGAGAGTGAATGTCACTTTCACCTTCACTCTCATAACTCATAGTATTCATACATGCTAGAGTGAAACTTTCGCTTTCATTACTCCTAGTGTATATACTCGTATTCTTATATTACTACTCATTTACATTTCTATTTACGTTCTCTATTTTATTTACATTATTTACATTTCTGTTTTATTTACACTGTGTTATGCACTGTCACTTGAAGTAACTTATAAAACTATTTTCCACTGTTCACTTATACTTACAGTCATTGCATTCACTTGCTGTTTACACATTATTTACACATTATTAACAATTCCACTTGCACTGTTTTACTCAACAGAAAGATCGTAGTCACTCTCTTTCAATTGTCAGCCCTTTACCTCTTTCCACACGAGGTTTAGTAGGGGGTAAAGGTCACAGGGCCCTTTGCATGGGGGTAAAAAGCGGCGGAAGTTAGCAGGAGCAAACAGACGTACCTTCACCTTGGAAGATGACAGTGAACTGATAGGGGTGGGCCGGGGTGGCCTACCTAGGGAAATGCATTACTGCCAACGTCAGCCTCATGACAGCTGCTAATATATAGCAGTGAAATGCTTGGCAGGAAATCTAGACAATACATTATAAATTAGGAAGTTCCAGGTGAATGTAAATATCACTTAGGCGTCTCCCTTCCCTCCTTATATATATTTTTAGTACGAGAATAGATTATACTGCATATTTCAAGGGGAAATAAACAGTGAAAATTAGCGAACGAGTGCACGTGAGGTGTTGTCAGGTGATAATTAGCCAATTCCAGGTGTATGGGAATCTCACTTACCTTATTTCTTTTTGGTATATATTATTTGGTATAAGAATAGGGCATAGGGCATATTTCAATGGATGAAATCAGCGGAAAATTCCAGGGAAGATTTACTTAGCGTAGCACGGCTGGGCAGGCGAGAGGATAGGGTAATGGAGGGAAGGTAGGGAGGGGAGTCAGCAACGGGGAGAAATGGCTAAATTGTCCACAATGGATGGGAGTACAGATGAGATTAGGAGTGCTGACTAGTGTTGGACATTGGCAGTACTGATAGATGATACAAGCTACAACTTGAAAGCCCAGGCGAATTCAAAATAACACAGAATCACAAAAGTGACGCCCCGCGGTATGATCCCTTGCTCCCAAGCGTCGTGAAAGTGACGCCCCGCGGTTAACCCCTTAACCGCGGGTGTCATTCCAGAATGACGGCGACAAAACTGGACCAAACCGCGGGTGGCATTCTGGAATGATCGTGAATATTTTGAACACCGCGCGTTTTCCCGGCGCGCAAATATTCTCACGCAAGAGTAGCTGTCGAGTTCTTTCACGCCAGCCATCCCACACCTCCCTCCTCCAACCCCGAGGGGGCCCCCCCCCCACCCCTGCCCTGACCCGCGTCAGTCAGTATCTGTCCAGCTCTGTGCGTGATAATGGCGCTCCGTCCCGACTCATCGTCGCTCGCTTCCTCCTCTACAATGTTTAGTGCTAGTGTTCCCTCTACCTCTACACCGGTAAAGGAACTGCCGACGGCGAGGCAGAAGGGGTTGAGCACTCCTGAAATTAGAACTGAGCTGGACAAAACAGTAAGTACTACTCTTGATTGTGGCAGTGAAAGTGACACACTCACAGCAAGCAGTGATGATTTGGCAGTGATTGGTGGTGAACCATTTTCCATTGATAGTGACAGTGATGAAAGTGATCGTGTTGAGTCCCCCCACCACCCCCAACTTACTCTGGGAAAGGAAAGGCTCCTATGGGCAAATCTGGTATTGCACGTGGGAAGGGAGTGAAGCGCAGGCTCACGTCTCCCACACCAGGCCCTAGTACGCATTTCCCATCAATTTCCCGTTCCCCTAGCCCAATTCCCCTCACATCATCATCATCATCATCTGTCGTGCCCTCTCCTCAGTCTACATCATCTGAGGAGTACGAATTACCAAAGCCTGCAAAGCGAGGGAAGGCAGGCCGTGCAGGCCGTGCAGGCAGGCCTAGAACAAAGGGGATGCGTGGCAGTTGGAGGGCAAAGCTGGGCGATAAGCGAGGCGATAAGCGAGGTGATAAGCGGGGTAGAAAGGGTCAAGTTTCACCACGCACCAGGTCAGAAAGGCCCCCGCCCGCCCCCGCTCAGTTCCCTCACCCGCGCCACCCCCACTCACCGCCCCCGCACTCACCCCCTCCCCGTTGCCTCCTGCCTCACCCACCTCCCGCTTGCCTCCTGCCTCACCTCCTGCCTCACCCATTGCCTCTACATCAGCTCCTTCTCACGGGGAAACGAGTGAAATGCAACCTGCCCCTGCCACTGAACCACGCACAGGGCAAGTTGATGCATTTGTTTGGACTGACGGTGGAGATTTCCAGCCACACAATCCACCGTTTGATATGACAAATGCTGGAATACAGCCTGCCTTCCCATGCAACGCAGGTGATGAGTTTGTTGATTACTTCCTGGCCTTCCTTGATGATGAAATTGTGCAGCATGTCAGCGATGAGACCAATAGGTATGCAACTCAGTGTGCAGCACAAGGGCTGGGACCTATTGGCTCGCCAAAGCAAGTGTCGTGGTTGCCTGTCGGGATCAGAGAGCTGTATGTTTTTTTTGCACTCATGTTTTTGATGCCCCATATAAAGAGACATGAGTTGGAGGAGTACTGGCTCGTGGATGACATAACTACTATCCCCATATTCGGGAAGTATATGTCACGGGATCGGTTCCGACAGCTGCTTGGGTACCTGCACTTCGCTGATAATGACAACCCGTCCCAAACTGACCCTTTGTGGAAAGTGAGGGATTTCCTCAACAAGATTAGGGATCGATTTATGCGATTTTTCAGGCCTATGCAGAAAGTCGTCATAGACGAGTCCCTGGTATTGTTCAGAGGAAGTCTCAAATTCAGGCAGTACATCCCCAGCAAACGCCACCGCTTTGGGATAAAGTTCTTTGTGCTGTGTGACTGTGAGACGGGGTATATAATGGATTTTGTCATTTACTCGGCTAGCACAATGGATGTGAACAGGAAAGACCCCCTTGGCTTCTCTGGCTCCGTTGTAAAAGTGCTGATGGAGAGGTATTTTGGTGGTAATCATGTGCTGTACACAGACAATTATTACACAGCACCGAAACTCTCCAAATACCTTGCTGAACACGGCATTGGCACTGTTGGCACTGTACGGAGCTATAGGAAAGAGTGGCCTAGTTTCCCCGAAGCATCATCATCATCCAGGGGAGATGTTCACCTGAAGAAGTCAGAAAAGCTTCTTGCGATCAGGTGGCATGACAAGAAGGTTGTCAATATGATCAGCACCATCCACAAGGGGGAAATGAAGAGAACTGGGAAGGTCAGCTACAGGACGGGAGAGCCAATCATGAAGCCTGATGCCGTCATTGATTATAATGTAAATATGAGACTCGTTGATAAGTCTGATGTGATGATTGGCGAAATAGACTGTCTCAGGAGAAACACCCGATGGTACAGGAAGGCTTGCCTGCACATGCTCGATATGTGCATGCTCAATGCCTTCATTCTTTACAAGACACAAGTCGGGGGCATAAGGCAACCATCACTGAGACAGTTTTCCAAGACTGTCGTTCAGCAGCTACTTGAACGATTTGGTCAGGTGACGGCATTGATCCCGAGGCGACACTCTGACACACAACCTGACCGTCTTGAGTGCCGCAATTACATGAGCCGGCACCAGCTTGTGAAATTGCCTCCTAAAGCAGGCGGCAGGTTGTCACAGGGCCGCTGCAGAGTATGTTCAACCACCACACGAAGGCCTACGACGAGAAAAATGAGCACACACCAGTGCCTTGAATGCCAAGTCGCTCTATGTGTAACTCCGTGCTTTGCCGAGTACCACTCTCTGAGTAAATACTGAAAGTGACAGTGATATATAGTGATGCGACAGTGACGTGCTTTGCCAATAATTGTATAATGGATAATGTAGTAATAAGGGATATTTTGCCTAGAAAATAAAGGAAATATTGGCCAGTATAATAAGTGATATTGTAATAAGAGAATCTGCGGCACTTGTGGAATTCTGCGGCACTTACGTAATTCTGTGATGCGCCAGTGACGCAATATAGTAATAAGTGCATTGTAAATATAATGTACATTGCCCATATTATATGTAAAATAATATTAGAAGTTAGAAAGAATGAAAAGATCGCAGGAAACGTCAGTGAGCGGGTGCCGCCGCAGTGAAGTGAGGCGCAGCCGCAGTGAAGAGCGGGCGCAGCCGCAGGGAAGTGCCTTTTACCTACCTCAGTGAACACAGAGTGGGTGTTTATCGTATGTACAGTGTTCATATATGTTTATATTACTATTATGAGAGAGTGGTTGGCATTTGGTACTGGTGTGTGGGGCGTAAAATAGTTATTTCACACCCCTCACTTCTAACGGCTCTCCCCGTCCTGTGAAAGTCAACGAAGTCATGAAACCTACATCAATGGAAAGCTGAAGGTTTGTACTTTCTAATGGTACCTTATTTTTTTCTCTAGCTTTATTCTGTGCAGAGTTATTAAGGTTTAAAGGTTTGTTTACATTTGGCTGAAACCCCCGCGGGAGAGGACAGTCAGACCAAAACAATACCCGCGGTTAAGGGGTTAATACCGTTTGCCATAATCAATAAAAACAGCCTTCTCACCTTGGTTACCTGTTGGCTGCTCTCCAAGCTGCAGGTACACCACAGGAGACCGTGCAGAATGAAGAGTGGTCAACAGGTCATCAGGTGATCTCGACACACTTGTACATTCAGTGGAACAGCCTCCCAACTATAATGAAAATAAAAACCATTTTCAGTTTAATTAATACCATTATCGTAAATATATTAATAGTAATAGTAATACTAATAGATGACCAAGTAATAGTAATAGATGACCACTAAAGTAATTATAATAGAAATATAATAGAGAGCAATTGAAATTAATAGTAATAGAAACCCAGTAATAGACCCCATGTCTGCTGTCTGGTTATATAAACATCCCTCAGTTCCCTCTCCATCCCCAGGAAGGAGGATGGTGGACTGTGAGAGGAGGACAGCTTCAGCCATCAGTCCACTGGGTTCACATGATAGATAAACCTGGGGCTACAACTGCTGCTACTATTAGGATCAGAGAATTGGCCCAGCCTCTTCCCTGGCAATGCATTCTTCACATCACACCACATCCTCCCTGTATTATAAATGCATAATGTCCATCCATCCATTGCCAGACGCCACGTATCCCAAACGGGGTGGTCAAGGGCTTAGAGTTAATTGTTTTACAGGGAGGGGCACTAATCCTCCACCAACCCCACTTGACACGTAGGGATGCCAACAGCATCTGGTGTTCCCTGGCGTTCACCCATCCAAGTACTAACCAGACCCGCCTGTCTTAAAAATGCTTGAAATAACATACAGAAGGTTAAGGTGCAATATGAAAAATACATCACTAAGGAAGAAATGCCGTGAAGCCTCCTATGTGACCTACAATACGGGCCTAAGTCTTGAATTCAGAGTGTGTATTAATATTTTTCATTTATGTTTTTTGTATATTACAAAAAATAGCTTCCATGTGTAATATTTAGGTAATGTTTTGGTGTTTGCTCAATGTTAAGTACTCAAAAGTTGCCATATACATGTATTTACTTTTAGTTATTATAGTATGGTAGTAAGGACTTGAGTATAGTGACTAGATTATCACATTCAGGTAGTAAACTGCAGATACATTTAAATTACACTGTCCTTGTTGTAAGTCACCCCCCCCCTTATTTTTATTTTTATGAGTCTGCAACAAACTATAGAAAATTGCTTGTAGAAGTTTAATTTCAAATACAGTACATCCCCCTAGTACGCGCCTATATGGGCGGCAGAGGATGTCGCGTACTAGGAATTTGCGTACTGTGAATACATAAACTTATGGGGAAAATTACATATGGGCGGCACCCACCTTCATGGGTAATCCTTGAGATGCCTTTCAGACCTAAGTACAGTATTGTACTGTACAGGGAAGCTATCCAAGACATATTACCTAAGATAAAGTACACCAACAAGATACTGGCTTTACTAGGTAAATCAACAAGGATATGGCTTAACTAAACCAACAAGAATATGGCTGCTCACCTTTACCTGTTATTGCTTCTTGGGGAGGCAATGTCGCGTACTCGGGGTAACCCCGGATTTGGGCCACTCTTCACTGCCCGTCTCGCTTGCAGGGAGTCCAATTCATGTACTAATAAGAAAGACACAAAAAAAAAAAAAAAAAAAAAAGGTCCTCACATACCCTACAAGGGGGATCACGTACTCGGAACTCGTGTACTGTGGGGATGTACTGTAGATGAGTTTCCTTAGTTTAGAGTATGTATGGGTTGTATGGGAGATCATCATCATCATCATCATCATCATCCACTGTTACCTTTAAAGCTGATTTGCCATTTTGCTCAGAGTTCCAGTAGTAGCCTAGTTGTACGGAAGAAGTTGTGATATTATATGGACACATCACTGACTTATAACTTGGACTTGTGTTTGTTTTGGTTAAGGAAGCTCCCTGGCAACTGTTTATTACCAGTTTATTTCAGCATGTGGCACTTGAATGTTCTCTTTAGTAATAGCAGGGGGCACGGTGGCTTAGAGGTAGAGCGCCAAGCTCGTAGCCGGGAGGTCATGAGTTCAAGCCTTACCTGGGGCTGCCGTACTGGGAGTGGTAGTGCACTCCTGTAAACTAGCAGGGCTATATATATATAATGTGACCGACTCTGGGCATAGGCTTCACAGCCTGCTCCCAAGGCCCGGTAGTCCTCCTACATACCATACACCTCCACATGCCACCACTTCGGCGCTAACACCCACTGTCCATATTGAATACATGCTAGGGCTGTCTCATACAGGACTGGTGTATTGGTATTAGCGGGGATATTTTTACGACATGTCGGCGGATCTTCTGGTAGATCAGTAAAGTCTGTGTTTATTAAATTCAAATCCATAAACTGTTCCCTGCCTCAGCAGGGTTTTGAACCTGGGTCCGGTAGGGCTGCAGGCCACCTCTCTACCGACTGAGTTGCCTAGCTCTGGGATTAAATCCTTTAGTAATAGTAGTAGCACTTGCAACCCCAGGCTCGTCTTAGTGTGAACCCAGTAGACCACAGGAAGCTAATGCTGTAGTCCACCATCCTCCTTTTGGGAGGTTGAGAGGAGCTGAGGGACTTTTGTGCAATCCTAACAGGTCTTTCTTTTGGGTGCATCGGTGTCACCACATGAAGACATCCCTTTCCATGTAGCATTTTGAAGTTACAAATACAACTGCAGTTTAGTATTCATGTTAAATCACCAAGAAAGAGGTGTCAAATAGCCTGCTAAGCCCTCAAGAATGTGGACTTAAGTCAGCCTCACTTGCATTCCTGCCAGCTAAGGAGGCACCCTACCACATCTCCCATACTGTTTTTATTTCTTCATACAGCTAAAGTAGAATCTTTAAGGTGGACTGAATGGGAGGAAAGGTGTCTTTCATAACAGTATCTATCATACAGCCAACTTAAATAATGGTACCAGAATTTGGCAGTTTATCTACAGACAGTGTTCTACCAGTCCACTTTTCTCTGTTTAAAAAGCTTCATTATCAACAAAAGAAAGGGCATATAAAAAAACAGTGGTAAGGGTAGTAGTAGTAGTAGTAGTAGTAGTTGTTCCCTAGGCAGTCTGGCCAAGCAGCCATGAGTCCCTAAGCAAGCTCACGGCCGAGACTGGGCTTTCCCACACAGCTTTCAAGGAGTGTATGTTGTGTTGTTAGCGCAGGCAATTGTGTGCAGTGCAGTCTTCCATATTGTGCTTAATAGTATGAAGTGCTGTGTTGCATCCTGGACAGGCAGTGGTAAGGGTGTGGGCCCATGCTTGGTACTGTGATTAAGGATGAGTTTACTCAGTTTGGAAATGTCTCTCTCTCTTTACTTGTCTGCCTTAAGAGAAGGTTTTACTGTGTTGTGCCTCAGTAATCTTGTGTGTGTGTAATTTATGCATTGTATTTAGGTAGTAACAAGTCATAAATCACTTAGTCATAAGGTGTAGTAAGCAAAAGGGTTCATGAAGAAAGAGTTGCTGGGGAGACTCCTGCAACAAAAACACAACCCACCGCACCAGGTAATTTGTACTCAGTGACTGCCAGGGTTTGGACAGTGTTTACTCCAGGAGGTTGGGCATTTGATAAAAGTTTTGTTGTTTATTTACACAGTGAGAAAAAATCGTTAAGTACTGTAATGATCTAACAAATTACTGTATGTAATGCTGTTTTAGATATATAATTCACAAATTTAATTTTCATGGTAAAATAATTGTTTCTTTTCATATCCAAAGGCTGCCTACTGGTATGCGTGTCATACCATGAAAATATGATAACAGACTCTGTAGAAAAGCACAATAGACTCCCTCAGTACTTCATTTTATTATTATTGATGTGGCAGTTGCTAGACACTTTAATTCATCATGAGGAACTCCTCGTAATCATAGGATTACAAATTATTGCCGTAGAGTTTAAGTGTGATGAATTCTTTGTGTATCTATCCCCCCAATATGAAACCTGTTGCAGTCGTGGGGGGAGGCTCTGGGGTCTGGGACTGGGCCCTGATGTTGGGGGTGGTGTCGCTCTGTGCTGCTTCCCCAGTCCTTGGGTCCCAGTCCTTGACCTAATTTTCCTTGGCCATATTTCCTCACTTCTTCTTTTATCTTCTTTTCTTCCCACCTTTCCTAAGGTGTGAGAGCCGTGTCGATGGGATGCAAGGCTGCCTCTTTTCTGTCAGTCTTGAACGGCCTTAGGGAACCACGGGTATGGTAGCCCTTTTTCTTACTCGTTTTGCTCTTACTCCTGACCTGAGCTCTCAGGAGTGGACCAGTTTATTTCCCGCTGTACACATTCGGCTCATCATGGCCAGTGATGAATCTTGTAATCTCACCCAAGTAGCAATGAGAGATCCTCTGTCAGGGGGGGAAGTGGAATAAGAATAAATTGCAAATAATTTGTCAGTTGTCACAGTGGGAAAAGAAATATACCTCCACTATTTATGGGAGAAAAGGGAAAATCGCCACTGAAACGAGAGGGATCGACTTATGAAATTTCAGTAGCGTTTACTTTATGCCAGCTTATGTCGCCGATTCTCTGAAGTTGAGAATTTCATAAACTTTATCAACAGTACACAGCGGAGACTGATCACTCACGAATGCTGCATTGTTAATACTGTTGGCCTCTGAGAAAGTGTCTTCACCCCTGACAGGGGGGGCAAGGGGGGCTCAGTGGTAGAGTGTTGGACTCAGGACCAGGGAATCATGAGTTCGAGTCACGCCCGGTAGCTGCCATGCCTGGAGAGGTAGCGCCCTCCTGTCACCCAGCAGGGTTGCATGATCTAATAAGGTCTAGCTTGGGGGCACATTTCCCTTTTTCACCCCTGACAATTGATGATGATAATCTATCCATCCATCCATCATCCAATCCTACTTTGCCCCATGGGGAATGTAGGAGCCCAGGGCTAGGCAGTTGGTCCTGACATTTAAGATGAGAGTGACCAGCCTCACTCATCCCTGAGTGGCATTACATCAGCAATCAACCCCAACCACCCCTTGGATATAAACTTACACCGGCTCAATCTGACTGGAGTGCAATAATTACCCACTTTTCCACCAGGCGCCAAAATTTGGTTATATGGTTACTACCCAGCGTAGTAAATGGTTTCCTGGTGTACAGGAAACCATTTGTCTTGTCATTCAGTGTAGAGTCACACACAGGCAGAAGGAAGAGGAAAGAATGAAGGAAAGAAAGACAAGAGGGAGTGTAAAGTTACCCGTAGGCAGAAGGAGGAGGAAAGAATGAAGGAAAGGAGGACAAAAGAGGATGGAAGGAAAGAAGGATGGAGGAGAGGAAAGGGCATACTCCCAACAGCAGCACTACATTGAGTGAGTGGATGGTGAGCGCCCCCACCTACCAGATGATAATAATAGTAATAATAAATGGGGCAGTAATATTACAGAATTAGCAACAAGATATATTTCTTACTTGTGAACTATAACGCTGTTATGCTGGATGTTTTTAGACCGACTTCTCGCTCTAAAGACACCAGCGACTGAGAAGGGTCCTCTTTCTAGACCGGAATAGAACACTTTCAAAGGAACAGGGCATTCAAACTCGGCAGTATACCTTAACACATCAATTGTCTCAGTTCAATTCCCTTTCAGTACACATACAAAGATATACTGAATATGGATGGGGGGCGCGGTAGCACAGTGGTAGCGCGCCGGACTCGTAATTGGGGGATTGCGAGTTCGAGCCTCGCCCGGGCTGCCGTGCCGGGAGTGGTAGCTCGCTCCTGTAACCCTGGGGGGGCTATATAGTCCAATACAGGGCTTAGCTCGGGGGAACTCCATTTCTCCCATTTGAATATGGATGGGGTAAAGTGACATGGTGACTAATGCTGGTATAACATATCCAAGGGCTAGGTATTGATGCCTGAGTCAGTGTACAATTTCACTTCAGTACACATATATATAATATGTCACGTGGGCAAGGTATTGATGTCTGAGTCAGTGTACAATTTCACTTCAGTACACATATATATAATATGTCACGTGGGCACGGTATTGATGCCTGAGTCAGTGTACAATTTCCTTTCAATACACACATCAAGATACACTGAACACGAATAGAATAAAATGACAAGTTAATACTAGCATAACAAATCAAATGGGCACGGTATTTGTTATGCGAGGTGTTTTTGGTTCGACCTCGTGCCAAAAACGCTCACGACTGAGCGGGGTCCTCTTTCCGGACCGGAAATAAAACACACAAAGGAACAGGGCATAAAAACTAGGCAGTATACCTTAACACATCTATTAGCTTATTTCAATACAGTTACAATACAGACAAAGAGTTACAAGATATGATAGGGACAGGGTTACAGAGTTAACTTCACAATAACATATAGCACACACAGCACAGGCAGCGGGTATAGAGTTCTGTAATTATATCTCGCTGGTGGATCGTAAGTTCGATATACCCGTATTGTGTGTATAGGCAAAATGTGTATTTAATAATCTCGACCTGATCCACTATGGGTGGAGTGGGCCAAGGGTCGAGAGAGCGAGTATTACTATAATGGATTATAGCACGAGCAGCGACACTCGAGGAAGTTACTTAGTCACGGGGACACTGCTCACTGTCTTTTGGCTTTTCTCTGTGCCCAAGTTCTATGTTGGAGTTCACTGGTCTTTCTCGTTCTGCCTGAGTATTTTAATTCACTGTGTTACTAATATTATTCTGGCCTTACTCTTTCACTGTCACTGTTCACTCCAGTCTCCGTAGTTTTTCTCTGTCACAGGAGATACACTTAAGTCACTACTAGCCCTTGTTTCCTGGGGCTTAACACAAGTGGCGCCCGGGCGTGGGAGGGGGCTCTACTGGGGAGCCCTCCTGCAGGAGACAGTGGACTGCCCGTAGGGGCGTCCCTGCCCGGGGTTCCTTCATCAGGGGGGTGCAGGGAGGCTCTCCCGTTTGGGGGCCTCGACCTGAGAGGCCCTCGTGGCGGAGCCTCGTCGGTGGGGTGCAGGGAGGCCCTCTGGACTCGGGGCCTCGACCTGAAGGGTGGCCCTCTGGACTGGGGCCGAACATCTGCAGGAGGCGGGCCTGTCGCCTTTTCTTCCGGGCAGAGAGTCTTGGGGGAGTAGAACTCAAGTGGCTGGACTCTGGGGCCTGCCGGCCCGGTCTGGGACCCTGGGTGCTGCGGTCACCTTTAGTGAAGGGCGCCGTCAGGGGCAGACTGTGGCACCTCTTCTTTCCGGCGTCCGTCAGAGACTGGGACCAACCAGGGGTAGGCGGCAGGGCCGACACAGGGCCACGCCACCACTCCGGTAGTACCTCGGGGGAACCACACCTGGAGGGAGTAAGAGAGGGGCGTCCCACGCAGCCGAGAGATGAAAGGCCGACCGCGCAAGGGACCTCCTTCTCTGGGAAGACCTCAGAGATCACAGACGAAGGACGTACAGTGGCCGATCCTTCCCCCACACATACAGTGGCCGATGTGGCAGTTCCATGATCTCCAGGGCCTACAGCTGAAGGACGTACAGTGGCCGATCCTTCCCCCACACGTACAGTGGCCGATGTGGCGGTGTTGCTCCCGTAGTAGGAAGAGGTAGTGGATGAGGGGCGTACAGTGGCCGAACCCTCCCCGACACGTACAGTGGCCGATATTGCGGTTCCACTCTTCTTCTCCCTGCCAGTCGGAGTGCGATCAATAGCTGACACTCCGCTGCTCTCTCTGCAAGTCGGAGTGCGCTCAGTAGCTGACACTCCGCTGCTCTTTCTGCCAGTTGGTGTGCACTCAATAGCTGACACTCCGAGGCCTTCTCCAGAGATGGCTGTAGCTGAAGGGCGTACAGTGGCCGATGTGGCGGCGCTACAAGGGTACAACTGAGGGGCATACAGTGGCCGAACCCTCCCCAGTATGCACTGAGGCAGTACCGCGGTGTTGCTTGGGACTGACTCTGGATCAGTCCCACCCCTTACCTGGTGAGTGCTGTCCCGCCCACAGGGTCGTGTCTTCCGCCGGCGTAGTTTCCGTCGAGGTGGTTGAGGGTTAGAGGGACTCAGGACAGGGGGGCATCGATGTTCTTCTTGCCCCAGGTTGACCTCCCGGTGACCCGGCCCTCCGTGGTGTCCTCCTGGGGTGGTGGTGAGGCGGCGGTTTGGTGGTGGGTTGGCCGGTCTGGCGGCGACAGGTATTTCAGTATTTATGCCTGAGTCAATGCACGAGAGGTTATCACAGTCGTGACGGCACTGTTTACACACTGTCTTTTGGACTGCACTTGGTAGGTTAGTCTCTTGGCCACACACTAGTACATTACCCTGGTTCCGGAGAGCTTAGGCATAAACACAGTACTTTGAATAAACTGGAGTAGAGACCTTTGTGTATTGTTTGTATCACTTATAGTCATTTTCACTGATCAAGTCTTTAGCACGACTCTGGGAGTTGGAGGCGTCGTCACTGGGCTACTGAGGCCTGGGTTTAACTGAGGTGGCGCCCGGGAGTGCGAGGGGACCCTTCTGGGGAGCTCTCCTGTAGGAGGCACAGGACAGCTCTCGGGGGCATCGCGGCCCGGGCGTGTGTCTGGTCTGGGGTGCAGGGAGGCCCATTCCTGTGTAGACCTCGACCTGGTAAGGGGCCCTCGGGACTGGGGCCAAACAGCGTCAGGAGTCAGGCCTGCCGCTTCTTACTCCTGGCGGAGGGCTGACGGGGAGTGGGGCCGGAGCGGTCCCGCCTTGGGGTCCGCAGGCTTGCCCTGGGAGACCTGGAGCTGCGGTCGCCTCTAGGTTGGGGCGCCGTCATGGGTTGACTGTGGCACCTCTCCCGCGGGGCATCCGTCAGGATCCGGCGTCGTCCAGGGGCAGACTGTAGTGCATGAACCCTGCCTTCAGCAACAGGACCTCACCACCACTCCTGGAATGGCAGCACCTCCAGGGAACCACACCTGGAGGGAGAGAGAGAAGGACGTCCCACGCAGCCGAGGGGTAGTGAGCAGGCCGCACAAGGGACTTTCCCCTCTGGGAGAACCCTCGAGACCGTGGATGAAGGGCGTACAGTGGCCGTCCCTTCCCCGACGTGTATAGTGGCTGTCGTCGTGGTTCCACAGCCCCTTGGGGTAGCAGCAGAAGGACATACGGTGGCCGTTCCTTCCCCGGTACGTATGGTGGCCGTTACCGCAGTGCTGCTCCCGAAGGAGGAAGAGGCAGATGAGGGACGTACAGTGGCCGTTCCCTCCCCGGCACGTACAGTGGCCGTTGCTGCGTGTCTGCCTGCCCAGCAGGAAGTAGCTGAGGGACATACAGTGGTCATTCCCTCCCTGGTATGTACAGTGGCCGTTACCGCGGTGCTACTCCCGTAGGAGGAGGTGGATGAGGGACATACAGTGGTCGTTCCCTCCCCGACATGTACAGTGGCCGTCGTCATGGTTCCACTCCTGCCTTTGCCTGTCGGTGTGTGCTCAATAGCTAGCACACCAAGCCGGTCTCCAGATGTGGCTACAGCAGAAGGACGTACAGTGGCTGTTCCTTCCCCGACGCGTGCAGTGGCCGTCGTCGTGGGGCTGCAGGGGGAAACAGCTGAGGGACGTACAGTGGCCTTTCCCTCCCCGGAACGTACAGTGGCCGTTACCACGGTTCTGCCTGGGACTGTATCTGGAGCAGTCCCACCCCAATCCTGCCGAGGGCTGGTCCGGCCAAAAAGTAGTGTCGCATTCCTGCGACATCGCAGTTGGGTAAGTTGAGCGGAAGAGGGACACAAGGTCAGGGCGCCCAGGCTCCCGTCTTGCTCTGGGCCAGTCCCGCACTCACCTGGCCCACCGTGGTGTCCTCCTGGGGTGGGGGTAGGGCTGCAGCTCCATAGCGGGGTGGGGGGTCCGGCGGCGGAGGCTCGTGTATTAAACACCATCTCTCTTCGATGAATCCCTGTGCCCATTTTTGTAACTATAAGCTGCACAGTGAACCATGGCACTATAGTTTCCAGAATCATCAGCTGCTTTCAAAAACCCATAGAGCAACTCAGTACAAAAACACAAGCTTCAGGTGTGGTGTAACATGGCTGCAGCTACACCAGCACCGCCCTGGCGGCGGCTACTTAAATTGCGTGCTGCTACCCAAGAGAAAGCCTCTTCATACTATAGAGCTAGTGGTTAGTACTGCCACTTAGGGTGCATCGTGCTGCTACAACCTGTTTAGGAGTTGTGATCCCAGTCCAGAAAATTTTGGATAGCACCTCATTTAGTACATTTTTTCTAACCTGACAAAATCTCTTAATCCCTTTTAGTGTGGTTAATTGCCAAGTGTACAGTGATTGTAATGGAGGACTGATGTTATTAAAGTTCATTGGATTTCTTGCAACCACAACTTAGTACTTAAAATGCAGTATAGTGCCACAGGAGGCGCCCCGATACCCCCACAAGGAGGCTATAAAGGAGCAATGACAGCGCAACGGGACTCGGAGCGACAATGGCATAAGTCCGCCCGGGCCGCGCGTTCCTATGACCCGGAGCTCGCCCGCCACCACCATAGCAGGAATACCAGACTACCTTCTGGGCGAGACTTCCCCAACCAGCTTTGGGGTGGAGCTGTTTCTCTAGCTCCTGCCAGCACCCTTGAGACGGCCTGTAGCCGCTCAACCCTCCTGAAGGAGACGGCCTGTAGCCGCTCTGAGGGAAATAAGGAGACGGCTTGCAGCCGCTCCCGCCTTTGTCAGGAGACAGCCTGTAGCCGCTCCGAGGGTGCCTTTAGGTCTGCTGGTAGCTGCTCCCTCCCCCAGGCCATGGCCAGTAGCCGGGCTCTACGGCAGGAGACGGCCTGTAGCCGCTCCTCCTTCAGAAGCTGACGCCTGTTCTCCGGCCAACGACCCAGAGGGAGTCCCGCGCCTAGAAGAGTATTGGAGAGGCCCCGTGGTCTCCCCTGGCCTCTGCTCCCTGCAACCGGCTCTGGAGGAGGCCCACCTGATGGACCCTGACGCAGACTGGTGCTGCAGCCCCTTCCTGATGGCGCCGCCAAGCACCGGACACCGCAGCCCTCGGGAACCCCATACCGCCCCCAGGACTCGCAAGCGGGAACTTCCCGCACCCCAACACTGGAGATCTTCCTCTGTCAGGCGCCTGAGCAAAAGGTTCAGGCAGTAATTCGGCCCCAGCCCTGAGGGCCGTACTCCTGCCCCCAGCCCCGAGAACGCGGGGCCCTTCGCCACCCATAGCCCCGGATGAGAAAGGACGCCCCTGCGCGTGATCCTGTGGCTTCTGGATGTAGAGGCCCCTGGTGGAACCCAGCCCCATCATTAGTGGAGCTGTGATGCCTCCGCCAACCTTTTTACCTGACCGCCCTGACGCCCGGATCCAAAAGAAGTGACAGTGATAATACAGTCTGTGACCTAGTAACAGAGGCAGAACAGTGAACTAACCCTCTAGTGGAAGTCAGTGATAATACGAAAGTGGTGGAGTGAGTAACAGTGACAGTGCAACTGCAAATATGGCCACCCAGTGAGAGTCTGGTCTATCATAGTGAATATGCTACCACCAGAAAATACCTTCTAATACTAAGACCATATCCAGACCCCAGTGCCAAAGAAACCCTCGCCAACACAGAACAATATTAGCGACTCCACGAATATAGAAAACCCAGACTTCCTATAATTAATAATACTCTGCCTCCAGTGCTATTTGATCTGAGCAGTATCCTGTGTGATGCTGATAACCCATATCTAGACGTAAGAGTTATAATTGTCCAGTGTATCTGTATCAGTGACATCTATTCGTTCCCCAACTTAGTAATACATATGTAAGGTTGTTGCCTTGAGTTTTTGTGTCCTACCTCTCTCCTATTTGTCTAAGCTCTGGTCTAGAAAGAGAGCCCGGCTACACACTAGGCATTTATGGGGCGGGAAGCCGACCCTTAAAACACCTAGCATTACAGAGATATTATTAAAATGAGCTGTTGAGGTTGTCTAGCTAGGCGAGATATGGCTGTCAACCACCTGTCTAAAGTTATCAGGTATGGAATCACAAATGACACACGTCCCACTTGCAGAATAGGCCTACACATCACATACAATGGGGCACTGCATGGTACGTGCAGGTCTAAGATGCAAATGCGTCATCTGTGTAGGGAACCTATGAGAGAATTCCTTAGGGTTGATTGCTTGTCTGTGGTTGACTGTTCTGCTTGGTTAAGTAGTTCTCATCCACGCCAATCCTCAGAGCAAGCTGCAGCAACCACAACTGCTTATCAATTGCAAAGAGAAGGATTCTAAAAAATCACAAGGGAGAGGATGGCAGAGCTACTGGACAATAATGGGGAAATGACTCTGGAGGATACAGTAACCCACATTACTGAGGCAAAGATACCAGAGGAAGTGGAACAAGCCAGACAAGCTGAATAGCAGGTTCTGTAGCAGGTAGAGGCACAGCCTGCCTCCCAGCCAGCAGAGATGACCTACCAGTCCTTATCTGTATTTTACATTTAGCAGATGAGATCTAGGACAAGTTGCTGAATATGTTCAGTGTTACATGTATGAGGTTGTGTGACCACATCAACACCATTTACATCCCGTCGGAACTCAGTCGGATACATTTATGTGAAGCTACAAAATGTGATGAATGTTTTTGGTGTATCATATAGAGCCAGGATTTCAGTGGCTTGAATGATGAGTGAATGGAAGCGTGGCCCATTGGACTGGGCAAACTTGGGCGGTCTGGACGTTGCTACTCCTCATCTTGCCTTAGGGTGGGAAAGGAGGTTCAGATGATGATGATGATGTGGAACCAAACTTCATAGGCATATCAACCAACAATCAACCAACAGTTAAGTGTTTGATCATCTACTCTCAACCTCTAACCCAACCAGCTTCTCCTCATTTGACCAACCTGCCTATCTACTATTTTCCTCAGTGGCTGCAGACCCTTAACAATAATGCCAGTAAACTTCAGTGGTTCAGGCTTAGGGACTAGCACCAGCAGCAGAGTTGGAGGCATGTCCCATCCTCAATTCCTAAGTCTCAAATCCCTCCTCCCTTATTCAGCAGGCCAATCATCATCTGTTAAGGCGAGTTTTTCCCATTCATTGTGTTGGTCTTTTCCTGCCTTGCCTTTAAACAACTACCTACACCTTTGAAGTCATATCTGTACTCTAGTTGGGGTCACAGAGAGGTCTTTTATAGTAGGCAAGTGGGTTAGGATTGGGGGTTGGTTGGTGGATCAGCTTTTGCGATGGAAAACTGCATCCCTGCGTACCCATTTGTATGGTACCCCATAGTAATAAATGACTGTCAGTGGGGGTGGCACATGTGTTGGGGTAACTGGAATTGTATAGTATAACTACAGTGTCCTTCTTATAAGTAACTTGATTTGCTAGGTCACAGTAAATTACAGAAATATTGCCTTTTAAAGGACCTGTGATATTTATAAAGCTTGATTTAAAAGTTTCCACCAATCTGTAGCACAAGTGGAGGCAGCTGAAATACTTAAGAACACATCTGCAATGTACATTGAGGTCTAAATGTATCACTTAACTCTCTCATAAGTTTACCATGGAAATAAATAAAAATACATGAGCCAGTATGTAAAATCTGTATTAAAGTTGAGTGTTATGTACAGTGGCAGTTCAGGTACAGTGGTCCAACACCCCCCCCCACCGGCCACCAACACTACAGCTCATACTCTCAGCAGCTTAGGACACTTTCCAGCATCTCTTCTTTAATGATATACTGTAATTTACCTGTCTCTCTCTCTCTCGCACGCACACGCGCGCGCACACACAAAATCATTCAATTGACATCATTTGCAAATAATATACAGCAAAACATTAACCAGCCACATGCAAATATAAATAAATAAGGAAGAGGTATTGGAGTCTGAAGCTGACAAGAACAGGCTTCATGTATTGTTAAAAACATCCAAGGTTACCCTGTACTCCAGTGATGTATTTCATAGTTTATTCTTGCTGTTTCCTGACAATTTATTTAAGCTTAGGAGTCCTTTTGAACTGGAGTGGTTAGGCACTGTACAGTCTTTATTCCATCCATCCATCATGCAATCCTATGTTGCCCCCTGAGGAGCATAGGAGTCTGGGGCTAAGCAAGTTGGTCCTGACATTTAAGATGAGAGTGACCAGCTTCACTCATCCTTGTTAAATCAGTCAATACAAGAGATCTTTCCCTAGCTGGATGAAATCATCTGAAGGCAGCAAGAATTAAACTAGAAAATGCATCATCAGATTGAAGGGGTTAACATTCAAACCAATGTTGAGTTCTGGTTGGAACTATAAATACCAATCTTATTACTGTACACAGTATAACTGAAGCCAAGATAGTGGTTTAGTAATGCATAAGAGAAAACTAATAACACTAACTAGCAGTGTTTGTAGCACTCCAGTTGTAGCTCCTGGTTTATCTTAAACATACATCCAATGAACTGCAGACTGTTGCCCTTCTCCAGCAGTCCATCATCCATTTGGGGGACAGAGGGTGAACTGATAGATGTTTAGCATCACTGGGCAGCTCAAATGGCTACACGTGTGCCACTGCATGATGGAGTCCCTCTCCATAACTAACATTATTTAATAAACAAAGTATGCTTAAGATGTACATTTTTCAAAATTCTGGCAACCAGCAGCTAATTTATCCTGCCAAGGAGACCTCCAGTATTGCAGGAGTTAAAAATTATTATTATTATTTTTTTTTTTGTGGTGAAGTCTTTTAAATCTGTATCACAACTGTTGCCAGAAAGTTTGATGCACCTTAGGAGACATATTCAGAAGGGATTAGCAACTACTGTACTTCACACTCACAATGCACAGGATCTGCGTAAAATGGCTGCTTTGTGAATGTCTATAAGTGGTACAGTTTTAAGTATGATAATGATGTCAAGATTTAAGAGTTGGAAAATTAATATTGCTATTAAAAAAAAAAAAAAAAAAAAAGTTTAGAGCCTGTCAAATTGATCATGTCAAAGAAAAGAATGGAACATTGTACTGTACTGTATTTCGGAGCTATGGAAGGGATAAAATGGTGACAGAGTGTAGAAACAGGCAAGGACAAAAGTATCCTGGAGGCAGGTGTGTCATGGTCGTCCCATGCTGGAGGAAGCAAATATCTGAGATGATCAAACAGCTGATATCACCTCTCTTAATCTATCTCTGACCAACAATAAAATAATATACTGTGCTCCAGGTTACTTTTTTTTTTTTTTATTGCACATGAGCAAATCTAAATTACAACTACTGTAAGTGCCTAACATAACCAAACTGTGAGATCAGCTTTCAAGGGTCAAGCTGGAATGATGGTACATTGTAATACTATGGTCCTGATGTGTCCAACATTATCATTAATTATGATAAACTAAAATTAATGTAATAAGCAGTGATAGGTACAGAATAATTATACCAACATTTGTTGTTCAATGGAAGATACAACTATTACTGCCTAACCTGGCTCCTCTCCAGGTATCACCAGGGAGGGAACAGTGCTTACATACAGTAGGGAGAAAGTGGAGGTGGTATGGAGGGGTGAGGAGCTGAAGAGGAAGGAGGGAAGCAGCAGGATTAGGTTTATTACAAAAAGGGAAGGAAGGAAAGGTCACTGTTTTCACCTGAAGAGGGTCAAATTTAGATCAAAAGTGGATTTTAAAAACAAGTGGATATAATTCTTATAATCTGAGTAAGTAAGCAAACAGTGACATGTATGTTGTTCCAACCAAAACCAACTCTTCTAGGTTGTTATTAATATTACCTGACCTGCAGTGAGAAATGCAATGGGTAGCCACCACCAGCCCAGATGGCACGTGGGGCTGTATCATTAACACCTTGAATCCGATGATGCATTTAAGTGCATTTTGGTACCTCCAGGCAACTTTATTCAACTGAGGGAAGACTTACAGAACCAAGATTACACATGGCTTGCATATTATTATCCAGTCAATTTTTATCTATTCTTGCTACCTCCAAGTGATTTGATTCGGCAGGAGGAAACTTGCAGAACTGGAGTGGTTGGATGGTCTTTATATAAGTAATCCGTTGAAGCCAGAGACTTCAGTGTATTCTTGCTGCCTTCAAATTATTTTTTTCAACTGTTGGGAGATGTGCAGTGCTGGAGGGGTTATAGTCTTCAATAATCCATTCAGTACAAAGTATTTCCAAAGCAACATATAATAATCTTGCAGTAAAAAGATTTGTTTATGTGAAGCTACAGAACGTGGTGAATGTTTTTGGCCTAACCGATAAAGCCAGGATTCCGGGGACTTGAATGATGAGTGAATGGAAGCATGGACAATTGGACTGGGCAAATTTGGGCTGTCTGGACATTGCTACTCCTCACCCTGCCCTGGTGTGGGAAAGGAGGTCCGGATGATGAAGATCTATCTATCTATCTATTGCCAGACGCCTCAATCCCGTTTGGGGTGGCCACAAACAAATCGCCTCCACGTCGTCCTGTCCCCCGCCATTTCACTGCCCTGCTCCCAACTCACACCCCCCTCTCTCATATACCTCTCCACCCCATCCCTCCATCTCATCCTCAGCCTCCCCCTCCCTCTTCCCCCCTCCACCTCACATACACTCTCTTCGTCAGTCTTTCACCCTCCATCCTCATCACACTCAGGTGTGATGAACACACCTCAGTGTGTTCGTCATAACGCTTCCTATCACATCCACATCCACACCACAACGCTCCTTTATATCCTCATTCGTCAGCCTGTCTCTCCATGTGACTCCACAGGCTCCTCTTAAATAACTCATTTCCACTGCTCTCACTCTTGACTTGTGTCCTTCCAACAATGTCCAAGCTTCACTTCCATACGTTAGAGTTGGTATCATAATACTGTCATGTAGTAACTTTTTCACTTCCATGCTCACTCCCCTGTTTCTTATCACTGCTTTCAAGGAACCAGCAACCTTTCTTCCCTGCTGTACCCTTTCAAGCACTTCACCCTCCAAACCTCCATCCTTACTCATCACACTACCCAAGTACTTAAACGTACTCACATTTTCCAATTCCTCACCATCCAACCTCGCTGTACATTCACTGACTTCACCTCTTTCAAAGACCATCACTTTACTCCTCCCTACATTCACCTTTAGATTCCGTTTCTTACACACACTCCCAAACTCATCCACCAAGCCTTGCAGCTCCCCTTCGTCTTCACTCAACAACACAGTATCATCTGCAAACAACAGTACAGGGAGTTTCCAAACACTATCCTCTCTCACCAGGTCCACTCCAACATCCACTATCCTACCTTGTACCTCTTTTATTACCCCATCCATGAACAGATTGAACAACCATGGAGACATGACACATCCCTGTTTCAACCCAACCTCCAAAGAGAAAAATTCACTTAGTTCACCATCCACACGCATTGCAGCCTTAGCACCATCATACATACTCTTCACAGCATTCAACAACTTCCCATCTACTCCATATATTTTTAATACTTTCCACAATCCTTGTCTATCCACCCTGTCATATGCTTTCTCCAAATCCACGAAAGCCACATGAAGATGAAGATAAGAATTAAACTGGGGAACAAGTCACTGGAGGGAAGGAATTACAACAGCACAAACGTGTGTGATCTGGGTTCCACTGAACAATTACGCGTGGGCCCGCATACAATTTCACATCTCAAATTTGGCAACATGTTCTAATGCATTTTATTACTGCTACCTCCAACTGATTTTATTAAGTTCAGTAGAGATCTTATATTGAAATGATAAATCATACATTATATCTATCCTCTCCAGTTTGAAAAGTCTCTCACAGTGAATGGAGATGGCAAAATAAAATGGTAAATACATCACTGGACTGAAGGGGGTAATAATACAGCCATCACCCGCACCCCACACACTGCTATAGCTTCAGCACAGTTTGCCAACCAACAATCAATTTAAATAATATAGAGGCAGTGAGTGCTTCTGTAAACTTTAGTGTATATGGTCAGTCAACTAAACATCACTCGTATCACCGGAAACTTTGGTACTCCAAAGATTTACCTCAAACTAATTACACACTTAAAGATTTAATAATATTTACCTCAAGTAAAGATACAGTAGATAATATATATATATAAAACACTCTTCTTTACTACTGTATTTACTTGCCTATATTACTTTTATCTTACAAGAGCAAAACCTATGTTTATTATGATATCCCTATATGTATGTTCACCAGTGTAACAGCATCATACAGACACTATGGGCCACATTTTTGATGATAGGCTTCATAACACCACTTCCTTGGTGATATATTTTGCTTATTACACCTTACTACTGGAGCTAGAGAGATGCTTTCCTGTGGTGATACTGCTATAACCAAGTGGCTCTGCTGCCTGGTTAAACAAACATCCCTCATCTCCTTCCATGTCCTCCGCAAGGAAGATGGTGGTGGTATACAAAGTTAATCAGATTCACATGCAGATGGGCCTTGGACCACAATAATTACACCAAACTATTCTTGCATAATGCTTATACCATTTTATTACTTAAACAGGTTTGCAACAATAACATCCTAGAGTATACTAGGGTGTAATGAGCATACTAAATCAATGAGGAAGTGATGGTATGAAAGCTCCAAAACCACTCAGAATGTGATTCTAAGTGATTGGGCACAGCATACATTTAACAAGTCTCATACCACCTGTAACTCTTGACCACATTTATCCAGTAAGCCAGCATGCTCTCTCATTGAAATATAGCTATGGTAAAAGGAGCATTCCTATTTACACCAGACAAAATTTTGAGCATTTATCACTCCATGCAGCCAAGCCTGTTAGTAATATTTTTATTATAATATACTGTATATATACATTTTTTTTTTCCATACAACGGCACTATACATGAAACATACCATACTCTAGGTAGATAGGTGACAGGTATTTCCAGCAATATGTAGTTAGTTAAAGAAGAGACAGGGGTTTATCTCTTCCCAGCACTAGCTTGTAGTATGTCAGACTGCAGTGAAGCCACATAATGCACTGGTCTAATACTTCCAGTTGGCTTCAAAGACTTAATAGCACTTCTTCCTCAGTGACAGATTTCGCACACACACCTTAGTAATCCTCCTGTATGTTACTGATTTAAACTATCTTGATATTACACAGGCATCTAGGCTACTCAGTCCAGATATTAAAAGCATGAGTTACCAGTTGCTCTCCTGAGAGGCACTTTGAGGACAAAAAACCCAGCCACCCCCAAGGTTTAAATCCAAAGGCTGGTTATGATTTACTGCTCATATGATGCCACTCAGGAAGGCAAGTGGTCACTCTCACCTCAAATGTATTAACTAAGCAGCCTAGCCCCAGGCCTCTATGCTCCTCAAAATAAAGGACTGGATGATGGATGGGCATAACATACAAAAGAAGATACAGTGTACAATGGAAAATAATAGCCAAGGGAAGAGGCAATAATATGAAGTTACCTTCATCACCTGGAATACAGCCCATTACAACATGGTCAAGCCTAAACCCATTTTAAAAGAGGATACTGTACAACTTGATGTGGTTTGCAAAAGTTTAACATCTTCCTTACAGAGGCTTCTTAGTGTCAAAATAATTCACAGTTCAGGTACACCATTGCTAAACTAATTAGAGAGGTAAGTACAGTCAGAATCATATTTTCTACTCCCCCTCTCCCCCTACCCTTAGGTGGAAGGAAGTTGTAGGCAGGGTTTCACAGCACATAAAGCCCTCCTGTTCAGTGATAAGATGGTACTTTGAAGTTTTATCAGACTGCATAGGGAAATTCTGTCCATAACATGATTACCTGTCCTGTGTGGAAGGTCTTTGAATTATAAACTGGTCTTTATTTGATATGAGACCCCAGCTACCACTTCCTCTCAGCCAAATGTATGGGGTGAGGATAAGCAGAAACTACGGCTCATGAGTCATGACTGTACACTAGAAACCAGATGCTAATTAATTAGAGAACAATATCAAAACCAGGCCTCAATTCTGGGGACTTACTGGTGAGTAGAATGAATGTCTGACCCACTTCAATAAGTATGTTGTTAACTGTTCTCCCTTAATCACTGTTTTCATGATTTTTCCTTGTTTTCTGGACCCTAACTCTTTCCATCCTCAGATGAAGAAAATAAAGTATAAAAATTAAAAACAGTAAATAGGTCAGGTTCATGATGATGACATGATCAACACTGGTACTTGAGGCCACCACCAGACAACTGAGCCATCCACAAGTCCATTTAAATGCTAACCACGCCTGGATACTGAAAAAGCCAATGCCACATTATCTCCTTTCGGGTGCGGTCCAGTCCCTTTAACGCCCCACAGCAGCTCACGTAATATTACAAGCGTACAAGGCAGGGCGGATCATGTAATATTACGTTTTTGTGTTTCCCGCATTGTTCTGTATAATGGCGCAGAAACTATATGCTGCATAGCAACACTGGGATGCTCCCAGCCACGCTCCTGACCCATGCACTGCTAGATGAGAGTGAGTACATCCATTTCTTTCTTTTTTGTACTATACCCTAATATATTTATAAGGTCAAAACGATTGTCAATACTTTATTTTCCTTTAAATATGCCTGCCTGTGAGTTACGCTAGGTAACTTTTTTGCCCGCCGTGGAGGAGTTAAAAGGTAGATGACGAACCTATTTCCCTTGGTTGGCATTACGTGATCCAGTAACCTCTTGTGGTTAACACCTATGCAAGGCCGTCACTCTGATGGGCATTCGAACCACTACACTACAGGACTAACACCTCTAAAATAACTAAAAAGCTAGACTATGATAACACACTTTAAAAGACTTTAAATATAAATTAGAGTAGTCTACTCTATGAGTCTGTTAAATGCCTATGGTGCTTTGTTAATTTATTATTGTGCCCTCACTGAAATGATTCTCAACACTGATTAAAAACGACTCAGACCATCTACCTCCAAAACTAATCTAAATAAAAATACTAAAAATGTATAATAAAACAAAGAACCTAAGTGTCCCTCAAAATGTCAACAAGTGAGAACTGAAGGATAATGACTTCAACCCTGGAGCATGCAAAGTTAATGTTGTACTTTCTGTTAAGAGGACACTGGTGATCTGGCTGAGTGTGGGGTCAAGAGCTATTGGAGAGTCTTAGCTGTACTGTAGGTTGCATGGGTGGTTTTACAGCACCTCTTCCAATGCATTTTAGTGTGCATATTCAACATTAACATCCCCTTGTATGTTAATTGATGTAACATCAACATAGACTGCATCAATAACATATAAAGCTGTACTGAGGTGTAACGTGCAGAATACATGAGCAAGAAAGAGGTGTCACAAAACCTCTACAGCCACCTACAATACAAACCAGTGAGTAAACAGACAGGTGGCATGTCAACACACAACAGCCACGTGCTTAAATGTTGCATACATGACCAGTGAACGAGCAAGGCACAGTGGTGGATGTGGTGGGTGAGGGTGAAGGTCGGGGTATGGGACTGAAGTGACTGAGATCATCTGGGCCTGATCTTGGGCTTGGGTTGTGCATGGGAATCCTTGAGTGGTAAATTGTGTTTGGCCAGTGCTACCTGAGTGATGTCTGCACACACTGCTGCTGCTGCCACCACGCTACCTGTGCTGCCTTTTCCATTACCCTTCCTTCTGCAAACAACACATTCTTAGTTTTCTCACTCACACATTCACATGCACACAGAAAAAAATTTATTTTCACACACCTACAAAATAAATCTTGTTATAAGTCAGAGATGTCCTCCAAAATAACACACTTTACCCATACAAATGGTATGGTAAATAAGGGGAAAATAGCATACCAGCTTTATACATAGGTAACAGAGCATTGGAGGTTCGATGGACAGTTTCTATGCACTTACTGTGAAGTTTTGGTGAATAAATAAACAAACAATACAGCTTGAAAGACAACATATAACAAGGACTTACTATATTTATTCATCATCATAATCATCCAGACCACCTTTCCCACCCTGTACATTAATTAACCCTGGAACACATTAGATTTTTTTTTGTACGCTACCACATTCATGGTCACTATTGTGTACCAATTTAAAAAAAAAAAACCTGGAGTTGTTTTTATTAAACTTACAAGGTATGGACCTAAAATGTACTCTTAACACTACAGTCTGGGGGGGGGGGGAGTGTAATCCTCCAGGGGTAACTAAAGACAATTTTTAAAAAATTAAGTAAAGACAATAAGGACGAGTATAATGAATGGATTCTGATGTCTGGTGACCAGTGGGCAATAGGGGGGTGTGGGGGGCAGCTGGCTGACTCCCAGTCTCCTGGCAGAAAAACATCAAAGAAAAGTCCATGCACTAAATGTCTAGTACTGTAACACATTTGTGGACACTTTTATAGCCCACACCTGTGTTATATGAAAAACCCAGCCTAGGAGCGCGCACCAACTACCTTCACCTGACACAGCGCATCATTTTAGGAAGCTACTGAGAACACCACCCACTTGGGCCATGTGGCCAAAGTTTGCGTGGGTCACAATAGTGTCCTCGAATGTGTTCCAGGGTTAAATACTTCATGATGATAAAACATATTGAACTTTCATCAACAAACCTCCTTTCCAACTCCAAGATCACAAAACAGTTTAAATGTCATTACCAAAAGAAAGAGTAATGTGTACACAACCTCACTGCTCTGTCTGTTGCCTTGTAATGTCACTGCTAACCAAACTGATCCATGATGTATAAAACAACCTCTTCAATCCAGGTGACTTGGTACCCTTCCCTCTTTTCTCTCTCTCTCTCTCTCTTCCTCAATGCTACCAGACAATTATATTCAAATTAGGAAAGGCTTCTCATAATGATGGGTATATTAAGGATGTATTTAACCACCCCAGTTTGAAAATTCTCTCAAGCTGGATAAAACTGTCAGGTGATGGTAGGAGTGCAGTATAACGAAGACATCCCAGCAGGGTGGGTTAAAGACTATAATTAATCCAAAGGTTACTTGAAAATACCTTTAGGTCAGTTTGTACACAAAATCCACCATGTATTTTGCTAAGTCCCCCCCCCCCCCTTTGTGTGTCCGAATCTGAACACCGCCTTGCCAACCCATTAGGTAAGGTCCAACAGTTATTTATGCCTTCCATCTTCACATGTTACTCCAACACTAATGGCCACCAGCCAACTATACACCAAACCATCTTATTCAGGACTGGTGTAATGGTATTAGCAATGGTATTTTTAAGACACTAGTGGGTCTTGTGGATGATCAATAGAGTCTGTTTAAATGCAGTTCTAATGAACAATGCATTCCCTTTCCCAGTCTGGGACTGAACTCTCTTTCAGAGATCACATCTCTAACTACTTGACCATGACCACTGCTAATGTATGGTACCTGTTACAGACAGCACAGTTATTTTCTTTATACTGGTGTCTATAACTACACTACATTCTGCAACATATGGATAACTTTCTGATAACCTAACCAAGCAATAAAATGTAAACCATTAGTATTACTGCAGTACTGCCTATCTATCCATCTATCTATTGCCAGACACCTAAATCCCATACGGGGCGGCCACAAAACAAATCACCTCAATGTCACTCTGTCCAATGCCATTTCATTGCCCTGCTCCCACCTCACACCCCCCTCTCTCATATATCTCTCCACTCCATCCCTCCATCTCATCCTTGGCCTCCCCCTCCCTCTCCCCCCCTCCACCTCACATACACCCTCTTCATCAGTCTCTCATTCTCCATCCTCTCCACATGGCCAAACCACCTCAATGTGTTTCTCCTAACGCTTGCTATCACATCCACATCCACACCACAACACTCCTTCACTTCCTCATTTGTCAATCTGTTTCTCCATATGACTCCACAGGCTCCTCTCCAATAACTCATTTCCAATGCTCTCACTCTTGACTTGTGTCCTTCCAACATGGTCCAAGCTTCACTTCCATACGTTAGAGTTGGTATCACAATACTGTCATGCAGTAACTTTTTCACTTCCATCCCCAATTCCCTGTTCTTATCACTGCTTTCAAGGAACCACCGGCCTTTCTTCCTTGTCAAACCCTTTCAAGCACTTCACCCGATAAACCTCCCTCCTTACTCATCACACTACCCAAGTACTTAAATGCATTCACATTTTCCATTTCCTCACCATCCAACCTCACTGTACATTCACTGACTTCACTTCTCTCAAAGACCATGACTTTTACTCTTCCCTACATTCACCTTTAGATTCCATTTCTTACACACTCTCCCAAACTCATCCACCAAGCCTTGCAGCTCCCCTTCGCCTTCACTTAACAACACAGTATCCATTCTGCTACTATCTCTCCCCCATGCTTCAGCATTGCACCACACACTCCATCAATTCCCGGGGCTTTCCCCATTTTGACTTCATAGCTTCCACAACTTTCATCCTACTGATTTCTTCCTCTCTTCTCACCTCCCTCCTTCTCCCAGCCATTCCCCAGCCACTTATACTTGCATTACTTTCATTCTCTATGTTCAACAATTCCTTAATGTGTTCTCTCCATCTGCTCACTTTTTCTCCTTTCTCCACTAGTAATTACCATTTTTATCTTTCACTCCCCAAATAACTTCTTTGGCACCCTGTCTAACTCTCTTTACCTTGACCTGGAGCGGTGGCGTCCTCGTTATGGGTCTACCCCCTTTAGGCTGTCGAAGAGAAGAGGAGGACAGCATGGGGGCCAAACCACCGCAAAACCCCCCCGGCCCCTCACAGGGCTAGAGTACCTGGGTGTGGCTTCTGTCGCCCTGGTAAGTACCACATCGCCCAACAAAACACACTAAACAACAACGTTTTTTCTACACCGAGAAATGACTCCCCGGCTGTCATTTCTCGACGACTTCTTCTAGCCGGGGACATTGACAGCAAAACAGGACCCACCGACAAATACATATGTCCAACATGCTCAAAACCTATCACGTCGAGGCAACAGACAAAGGGTTCAGTTCAGTGCAATTCCTGCAAGAACTGGACCCATTACACCTGCACAACACTTGCATCCAGAACACATTACACAAACACCTGGACCTGCTCCTTCCCCCCACCCACCAACCCCCTTACCAATCCTACTCCTACTTCCTTCACACTCCACAGCCAAACCCACCAATCCTTCCCACACCAGCCAGTCACCCAACTCCTCCCATTCCAACCTATCCTAATCCACCTCAACCTTTACCTCCATCACAACCTCCTCCTACTCCTTCCCCTCCACCCACGCCACCTCCCTCCCGTGCTGCAGCAGCCAACACACATCTCACACACAACATAAACATCCTTCTGTTAAACATAGATGGCATAAACAGCAAAAAAACAAGAACTCACACAATTCATCAAAAAACAGAACATACACACTGCCATCTTACAAGAAACAAAACTACACAGACCACAGAAAACACCGACATTTCATAACTTCACCACCATTTGACAAGATTGGGCCGACGGCGCTGGCGGTGGACTCATCACCCTGGTACACAAATCCATCAACTTTGCAGATACCAGAGCACACACAAAGTCACTTCTCCCCCCACATGACACCACAATAGAAATACAATCAGTTAAAATATGCACTGGTAACAAATCACACATAACAATCATTAACAAATACAAATCATCCCCCACAGTACCATTACCACACAATTACTACCCACGGGCGCTCACCATCCACTCACCCGATGTAGTGCTGCTCTCGGGTGTCTGCCCTTTCCTCTTCATCCTTCTTTCTGTCCATTCTCTTCTGTCTTTCTTTCCATCATTCTTTCGTTGTCCTTCTGCCTACGGGTGACTTTACACTCCCTCTTCTGTCTTTCTTTCCTTCATTCTTTCCACTTCTTTCAGCCTGTGGGTGACTCTACACGAAGTGACAAGCCAAATGGTTTCCTGTGCACCAGGAAACCATTTACTATGCTGGGTGGTAACCATATAACCAAATTTTGGCACCTGGTGGTTTAGTGGGTAATTACAGTATTGCGCTCCAATTGGATAGAGCCAGTGAAGGTTTATATCCAAGTTATATCCAAGGGGTGGTTGGGGTTGATTGCTCATGTAATGCCACTCAGGGATGAGTGAGGCTGGTCACTTTCATCTTAAATGTCAGGACCAACTGCCTAGCCCCGGGCTCCTACGCTCCTCATGGGGCAATGTAGGATTGGATGATGGATGGATGGATGGATGGAGATACACCACATCACTAACATACCCAACATCATCCTGGGTGGTGATTTCAACGCCAAGCCGTTGGCCTGGCATGTCAACAACCCTGACACAGACAGAGGGCTGGTACTACAATCCCAGACAGATCATCTTTTCATACTAAACAGTCTAGACCAACATACCCATATCCCACACCAAGCCATCTTCCTCCCATCATCTCAAGACATCACCTTCAACTCCCCACACCTCGTCCCCACTACATTATGGAGAGTGTTCAAAACCCTAGGTTCTGATCACCTCCCAATCATCATCACTACCAAAACCAGAATCACCCCAGCTGGCAACAGACACCAATACACTAATTATCAGAAAGCCAACTGGGAGGCCTTTGTAACTGAAACAGAACATTTCGAAACACTAAACAGTACACCCATCACAAACATCAACACCGCTGTGCACACTTTGAATACAATCATACAAAACGCAGACAAAAGACACATCCCTAGAGGCAACAGAAAGAGACACAACCCTAACATCACACCAGAAATTCAAGGCCTCATCAGACAACGGGACACACTGTGACACTCCCCAACACCCCATACACAAGACACCATACAACAAATACAAGAACTCAACACTCAGATAAACAATGAAATATCAGAACAGCAAACACTAAACTGGACAAATTACCTCCAAACACTTGATCACAAAACAAACATCAGCAAACTCTACAAAACACTAAACAGCATCACACTTTCCAACAACACCACCACACAATCACACGCTGCCATCACAACAACAGACACCATACCCTCAAACAAACAAGCAAACACTCTCATCAATCACTTTTCACAAGTCAGCCATCTAACCCCCCATCCGGAAGACCGACGTATCATCAGACGTAAGGGACAGTTCCCCACAGACCCAGACTACACACCTTTCACTTACAATCAGACGAAGCACATCATTAACAATCTCAAGCACTCATCTGCCTGTGGACCAGACAACATAAGCAACATTCACCTTAAACACCTTGGACCACAAGGCATACAAGCACTCACCAACATATCAGACTACAGCTACTCACACAACATAATACCCAGCATCTGGAAGCATGGCATTATCATCATTATCCCTAAACCCAACAAAGACCCCACGTTACCCTCCTCACATCGCCCCATCACACTCCTCTGCACCCCCTCTAAAGTCACTGAACGACTGGTATTTCAACTAGTCACACCTCACATTCCCCTAGCCCAGTCACAACATGGCTTTAGGCCACTACACTCCTCAAACACCCTTCTTACAGACCTTACATAGAGAGTTTTTGATGGCATGAATTCAGCTAGGCCACCACACAGAACACTCCTAATCACACTAGACATTAGCAAAGCTTTTGATGCCATCCCCCGCCACAACCTCACAAACAAAATACTTAACATAAACATGCACAATAACACAAAATAATGGCTGGCAAACTACTTAGCAGGCAGATGTGCACACGTAGCATTTGCCGGTCAGTCTTCTAACATCAGAAACTTCACAAATGGCGTCCCCCAAGGATCTGTTTTGTCCCCTACACTCTTTAACCTATACATGCACGACATACCCACACCCCACACCCCACAGATACACATAGCTTCCTATGCAGATGATATAACACTTACATGTATGCACCAAAATGCAAACACAGCTGCACATATCATTCAACCCTACCTCAATGCACTACACGAATGGTTCGCCACAAACAGGCTCAAAATAGCCTCAGCCAAATCTACAGTGACCCTTCTCACAAACTGGACAGCAGAACACAGTCACATCCCACACCTCACCATAAACAATACTCCCCTACCACACACACACACACACACACACACAAAATCCTTGGTGTAACATACAATACATCAATGTCATTTAAACAACACATCACAAACATTAAAAATAAAATAACATCAAGACTCAATGCTTTTGAGGTCACTTGCCCATACAACATTCGGACACAACAAAGAAACCACCACCACAGTATACAAACAATACATACGTTCAGTGATGAATTATGCAAGCCCTGCCTGGGCTTCTAAACTCACCAAAACACACTCCAACACTCTACAGACCATACAGAATAAGGCCCTAAAAATAATCACAGGCTGCACAGCTACTACACCCACAGACCACCTACATCAAGAAACCAAAATCCTCAAAGTCAAGGATCACCTAGACATGAGAGGCACCCAGTTTCTTGCTGCAGCCTCCACAAACCCACAACATCCACTATATTACATGGCAGCACATCCACCCACACCAAGGAACATCAAAACAACACCCAGCACACGATACCATATACAAATACTGTCATCTCTCCCCCCTCGCCCACCTCAGACCAGCTTCCAGAAGCATATCCACACTCAAATCACTCGCCGCTCCATTCAGTCACGTAAAGACAACACACAGCTGCATGCATGGCCTCCTGACATTCATCCTTCTGAATCCTATCTCCCTCGTGAGGACAGGGTCCACCTGGCCAGGCTGAGATGTGGGCACCATCCAGCCCTCTTAAGCTACCAGAAGAGGCTGGATGACTCCGTCGCTGATGCCTGTCCAGGATGCAACACAGAACCCCATACTATTAAGCACATTATGGAAGACTGCATTGCACATGATCACCTACGCTAACAACACAACATACATTCTTTGAGAGCTCTGTGGGAAAGCCCGGTCTCGGCCATGGCCTTCCTAAGGGATTCTGGGCTGTTCGGCCAGACTGCCTAAGGAACAACTACTACTACTACTATTACTCTCTTTACCTCTTTCCAGAACATTTTCTTACATTCCCTCCACTTTACACTCAAATTCCTTCCAAATTTTCATCCACTCTCTTCTCACTAATCTTTTCACCTCTCGACACATAACTCTCTCTTCCATCTCTCAACTTCTTCCACGTCCCTCTTTCTCATCCACTCACTATGTGCTTTCTTCTTTTGTGCCACAGCCTCTCTCACCTCTTCATTCCACTATGCTGTTCCCTGCATCCCCTTTTGTTTTCTCTTCACACCACCTTACATGCTGCACAGATTTCTTCTGTGAATATCTTGCACACACCTGCCATGTCCCCCATCTGCTCCAATCCATATTTACCCAATCGCTCCTCCATTTCCCTCTTATATTCTGCCTTTTTTCCATCCTCTTGTAACCTTTCCACCCTCATTGCATATACTACTGCCTGTTCTTCCCTTCTTCAATTTCTCCATTTCATATGGACTTCGATTCTGACTACTACCAGATGGTGGTCAGAAAGTCCACTCCCCCAACCTCTATATACTCTTGCATCCATTACATACTTCATATTATCACCTACACACACACAATCAATCACCGCCTTTCGTTCATTCAGTTCACCACCCACCGTTCTCATCACTCGCCAAGTATACCTATGGATCATTTTGTGCCTGAAGAGGGTATTGGCTATCACCAACCCCCTCCCAGCACAAATGTCCACTAACGCACTGCCATTCTCTTCCATCTCTGCAGGCACACCCTACTCACCAACTATTCCATCCACCTTCACACTCCCTATTTTTCCATTCATATCTCCAATCAAAAACACTTTCTCATTTCCTTCAAACTTTTCCATGCACATTTCCACATTTGTCCAGAACACTTCTCTCACTCTGCTTGCACACTCTTGCGTCCGCACATACACGCACACAGTCGCCCACATTTGTATTCCAACTTTCAATCTTACCCACACAATCCTTGAGCCAACTGACCCATATTCTCTTATATTCTCCTTCCATTTGTTACTCACAACAATACACACTCCTTTTGCCCTCTCATTCTCACCTACTCCTGTGCATATACCCCATCCATACTCCCATTCTCTCACACTTTCACCTCTCCATTTAGTTTCATTTAATCCACATACATCCACTTTCACACCCTCCAGCACCTGGACAATCTCTCTCTCTTTCACCTCATCATTTGCACCCCTTACATTTCAAGTAGCTAGCCATACCATGTTCTTTGTCGGTCCTGAGTCGTCACCCTTTGGTCAGTCCTGGTCTGAGGCTTCTTGTTCATATTTTTAGTTAGATGTCTTCCAGGGAGGGGCACTAACCCTCCACCAACCCACTTGTTGCCACGCACGGAACACGTGTTGGCTGGTTATACAGTTACCACCCATCGTTGTACACTTGACCCTCGATTTCCCGGACTCAAAGGGGTGGAGACCAGTCCGGGAATCCCAGAAGTCCGGGAATCGCAGAAATCCGGTCTCACATACCATTCCCTGGACTATTACCATACTTTGTCTGAATTCTCCAATATTGTCCAGCAATTATTCCGATATTCTAGGGCATTCTGGAATGTAGGCTACCTACACCAACATACAGTAACTAACATACACAGTACATAAAAACTGAAACAATAACAATAATAACTGACACAATAGCAGTATTTTGCTAGCTACAACCCTAAGAATGGTTGTTTAGACAGTTGTTGACGAGAATGTGGAGGGTATGATAGAAGAAAATCAGAAAGCTGAGGAAAAAGAGGAAAATGAACAAGGAATGGAACACCACAAGGTCAGCCAACCACTGATCAGCTGACTGAGATACAAACACACAAATGATCGAATGTGATCTCGATCTTGGACCGAATCGATAATTTTAATTGGAAAATATTTTAATCTTTATCACCATAAAGGTTTGCACACCTAATTATTTGAAATTCAGTCAAAAGTTTGTGCTTAATTTAATTATTAATGGAAAATCAGGATTCAGGGAGAAAATTTCTCAGTTAACAGAAGTGTTTTGCCTCTTGCCTAACAACTCGCTTTGACGGACTTTTGTTTAGCATAAATATCAGTTTACAAGCCAGATACATTTTTTTTGTACTCAAAATAAATATTTATGCAAAACAGAAGTCTGTCAAGGCATCCTGATGATCTGAAGGGGAAATATCTGCTAACACTGGCACATTTTAGCTCTGAAACCTAATTTTATAATGAAGTTATATTAAGCACAATTTTTCTGTGTGTGGATTTCAGATAATTAGATGTGTATAAGCCACTGTGGGGAAAAAAAAAAAAAAAAAAATATCCAGTGAAGAGTGCCGATTCAGTGTATAGCAGCACCACATCGGGTGAGCTAAGTGAGTAGAAATGGATCCCACTGACTCTGTCCGTAAGAAAATATATTTTTTAACTACTTATAATTTTATTGCATCCAAGCCTTCCTTAACCCCTTAAGCGCGGGTATGTTGGAGGTGGTCCGTGCACCTCACGCGGGGATATTCACGTTCCCACTGACTTTTTAAAAATATTTGCCAAAAATCAGTTATTAGTCCTAGAATATTATAATTATATATGCATATGGCATATACCTTCAGCTTTCCCCTGGGATGTTTGTTGAGCCTTCGTCGACTACCGTAGGACTTGTGGAGACTTCTGAAGTTGGGTAACGAAGTCTCCACTTTACACTTCCCGACACTCCGTAATATGGTTACCACTCCCTGATATTATAACTACAAACACTATTCTATCAATTTCAAGTAGTTTGGAATCCATACTCCAAAAAAAAAAAAAAAAAAAAAAAAAAAAAAAAAAAGTGAAAGCAATGTAAATTACGAGCGCATACGAGCTTTCCTCGATGGTATTCTGAGGCAAAGCTGTCATTTAGTATTTTTAAACACACACTTTATATTCCTAGTACTTTATTACACTTATTTATATATACAATATTTATCTATAAGTTTCTTTCAGTACTAGTACAGTAAACCCTCATTATACAATGCCTCTTTGTACGATATTTCGCTTATACAATGTCAAAATTTTAGTACCCTATGCCCACTATACAATGGGAACGATTTGCAACAACGATGGATCATCCGCGGCTCAGTGAACAGCGAATGTGCAAACGCAACAAAAATGTCCTCACACTGTCGGCATTAGACCACACACACTTGTCCACTGGTCCAGCCTCATTAGCTAGCCCTGCCCAGCCAGCCAGCCCTGCCCAGCCAGGGAGTTCTGACACTGATGAGTGAGGGCTGTGAGTTCCTGTGACTGTGAGGCCAAGTAGAGACAATTCGCTGTCAGGACGATTCTCCATCATTTATTTACTTATCAGTTTATTTAGCAAGTACACTAGTTTTTTAAATATGTAAGTTATAAAAGTGATGGTGGTTTATTGCTTATATAGTAAATGTAAAATATGGCATCAAATCATGGGCATTAAATGAAAAATAATAATACCCTGTATATTGAAACGTGAATCAGCTGATTTATGATCGATCCTTCATCTTAGCATAAGGCTACATACGAGACATTGGCATTTATATAAATGCCTAATTACCTTAAGTGAATGATCGACATACTTTGGAATTATACAAATAATCTTCATGTTACGTCTATATAAATGTTTCGGGATATTTCGCCATCAAGTCAATTCGCCATCACAACAATAACAAGACAATTCGCCATCGGGACTTTTTGTCGTCAGGATGATTCCCCGTCATTTATTTTCATATCAGTTTATTTAGGAAGTACACTAGTTTTTTAGTACTGTACTTGTACCTCTTCAAAGTCGTTTTAAAATATACCCAGGATGTTGTAGTACCAATGGAAATTAATGAAAACAGCTGTGGGTGATGCTAGAACATAATTCAAAGTCAACTACAGCAAGGTAGAAACAAGTTAAATATTGTCTAAAAGTGCAACTTACAAATGATATCCAAAGCCAATGCTATTGAATGAAAACAGACTTTGATAGATCCCCCAGAAAATTAGTTATTAAAGTATTAGTTAATCAGTAATAAGTATGTTTATAGAATGACGGGGAACTGTCCTGACGGGGAACGTCCATATTATGACGACGAATTGTTGACTTCATGGCAAATTGTCTAGGAACCACATAAACAACCGTTGCTTGCTTCAGTAAAGGTAAGATCTACTGTATACGGTAGTTTTCATGCTTTTTTCTCTTTATTCACTATTAATGTGTTACTTTAAATGTTTAAACATAAGGATATTTCATGTATGTGAGTGCTAAGGTGTGTGTATGTGAGAGTTTAGGCACGTCTGGGAACGTATCCCCATTGACTCCATGTTATAATGGGATTGCTATACGATGGGGTTTTCAGGAACGGAACCCCATCGTATAATGAGGGTTTACTGTAGTTTATTTTCACTCCAGGCATTCACTTTCTCGTGTATGCTAGCGCAGAGAGCAAAGCTGTCACTTTCATTTTCATTACTTTCACTTTCATTACTCCTAGTATATATACTCGTATTCTTATATTACTACTTTACAATATTTATCTATAAGTTTCTTTCAGTACTAGTAGTTTATTTTCACTCCAGGCATTCACTTTCTCATGTATATTAGCACAGAGAGCGAAGCTGTCACTTTCATTTTCATTACTTTCACTTTCATTACTCCTAGTATATATACTCGTATTTTTATATTACTACTTATTTACATTTCTATTCACATTCTCTATTTTATTTACATTATTTACATTTCTATTTTACTTACACCTTTATGCACTGTCACTTGCAGTAACTTATAAAACTATTTTCCACTGTTCACTTATATTTACATTCATTGCTTTCACTTGCTGTTTACACATAATTTACATTTTCACTTGCACTGTTTTAGAGACCAGAAAGATTGTAGTCACTTTCCATCATTATCACTGATAAATTAGCTAGTTCACGTTTCACAGCAGTCACTTAGCCTTTACCCCTTCCAACACGAGCTTTAGTAGAAGTAGAGGTCACAGGGACCTTTGCATGGGGCTAAAATGCAGCGGAATTGGACAGGAGCGAATCCGACGTGATTTCACCTTGAAAGACGAGAGTAAACTGACTGCTGGGTCTAGGGGCAGTGAAGGGTTGCCAACGTCAGCGTGGTGACAGCTTCTAATATATACGCTATGAAATGATTGGCAGGAAATCTAGACAATACATAATAAATTAGGTAGTTCCAGGTGAATGTAATTATCACTTAGGCTTCTCCCTTCCTTTCTTATATTTTTATTATGAGAACAGGTCATACAGCATATTTCAAGGGGAAATAAACAGGGAAAATTAGCGAACGAGTGCACGTGGGGTGTTGCCAGGTGATAATTAGCCAATTCAAGGTGCATGGCACTATCAATTACCTTTTTTCTTTTTTATATATATTATTTGTATGAGAATAAGGCATAGGGCTCATTCCAATGGATGAAATGAGTGGAAAAATCCGGGCAAGATTTGCCTAGCGTTGCGCAGCTGGGGCAGGCGGGAGGAGAGGGTAATGGAGGGGAGTCAAGAATGGGGAGAAATGGCTAAATTGTCAACAGTGGATGGGAGAACAGATGACAATAGCAGCACTGACTATTGTTAGACACTGGCAGTACTGACAGATGATACAAGCGACCACTTCAAAGCCCGGGCGAATTCAAAATAACACAGAATCGCAAAAGTGACGCCCCGCGGTATGATCCATTGCACCAGAGTGTCACGAAAGTGATGCCCTGCGGTTAAGGGGTTAAATTTTACTGTGTTATGCAACAAACTATTTATAGTGGCATTTGAGAAAGGTAAGAGGCAAATGGGATATTGCCACAAGTTAGGAACTGATGGCGTGAAGCAGGTTGGTGGCCAGGATGCATTTCATGTATGAAAATATCTTCTTGTGTGTGTTACAAATGGCCTTTATCGAGTCAAAACCTTGCTAAAATTATACTGTGTTGTGCAGCTGACTGCTAATAGTTTTATATGAGAGAATAACGGCCGGACTTCTGTGAGAATCCCGGGCTTGTACGGGCATTTGATAATATTGTCCGGCCTCTGCCCGTGTTCAGGAAATCCGAAATCCGGAAAATAGGGGTCCGCCAAATCGAGGGTTGTGTAAATGCTTTTCTGGTTTACAGCAAATCATTTGGCTTGCCACTCAATGTAGAGATACCCTAAAACTAAGTACCACTACACTAAGTGGGTGGTTGATGGGCACCCCCACCTACCACAGCAATACTGATCTAGATTTTCAAAGCTTTTTTGGTCTGTTATATTTTCCTGTGGCACTAGCTAAGCAGCCTACCTGATAACTATGGTTAGTTAGGTTCTAATTTCCATCACTACAACATAACCTACCTGGTACTTACGTGACCTGGCATTAAACAATGTTTACAGTTCCATATCTGCTTAGCAAATTCTTAGACCAAGAACTGCTACTTACCTCTTATGATGAAAAAACAACAGCAAATAAATGCATGGTATTTGGAAACAGATGTGAGAGATGGCTTAAACTAGCACAGATGTGGGATCAGAGTCTGTGGGAGTAAAATGAGTAAATAAGTGAAAGGTACATGGAAGCAAGCATGGTGTGTATGATTTAAATGGAACAGACCTTGGTGTAAGAGTCTCTGATGGTGCATAGTAGTCCTGTAGCTCCTCATGGTGCCTGACACGGGACAACAGCGTCAATTCCAGACAGTCCATGGCCAGGTCACCAGGACAGGACTCACTCAGCTCTATGTTGTGGGTGTTTGCCTGACAACAGAACAATTAAACACTAAATCATCATTTTATTTTACCCTATTCTATTTCTTGTTTGTTAAGTATAACATATATTACAGAAACAATGGTTATCAAAGTTCAACCTACAAAGATCCTTTGCCAGTTCCTCTCAATATACAGCACAAGTTATGTGGAGACAGTCAACACTGAAAACACATCATTGATTCATAATGAGCAATGCTTGTAACTTACCTACACATGGAAAACTTAATGTCACGCCAAGACTGTTGTACTGTATCATCATCATCATTCCTACCTCTTTCTCCCACTTAAGGATGAGGTGAGGCAGGGTAAAGAATGCAAGGAGAGAAAACACGATGGAGGGAGGAAATATCCAACAGCACTTCAGGTATTGTATCTATAAGGTGCTACCCAAAAGTTCCAGTCATTTGAATATTGTAGGAAAATAAGCTACCTTACGTCCTAGTTCTCACTGTCACCTTTGAAGTAGTCCCCTTGGGCATGTATACAGTGGTCCCAGCGTTTTTTCCACGAGTCCACCCATCCCCGGAAGGCTTCAGGCGTGATGCCCTCAAGCACCTCCTGCAATTCTGTCTGGATCTCCTCATTTGAGTCCAATCGATGCCCTTTCAGTCATAATTTCAGGTTAAGATACAGGAAAAAGTCGCAGGGAGCAAGATCAGGCAAATAGGGTGGGTGGGGTATGACTACCATGTTAGTGGAAGCCAGGAACTGCCGGACAACAATTGATGTGTGGGCGGGGGTGTTGTCATGATGCAGGACCCAGTTCTTGTTCTTCCACTGTTCTGGATGTTTGCAGAGGATATTCTCCCTCAGACGCTGCAAAACTTCACAGTAAAACTTTCCGCTGACAGACTGAGCGGGTGGGACGAATTCCCTGTGAACAATCCCTTGGATATCAAAGAAAAAGATCAAGATCGACCTGACACTGCTGCGCCACTGGTCCGCCATTGCAAAACCGCCAAACCACCTACACACCACATTACAAAAGGATGCGTAGCTCAACTACAAGTCCACTCACAGACAAGGCCGGGGCCACACTGACGCACAAGGGGTGCTGCTGACTCCTAGCGGCAAAAGGGAAAACTGCAAACAGTTGGCGCCCTTTGTTCAAATTACTGGAACTTCCGGGCAGCACCTATTACTCTGGAAGATGTGCTAGAAAGCCTTGTAAGCTAAGAAGAATATGTGCCAGGGTGGAGAGTAATGACATCACAGGACATGAGGTGTGATGGATGGGAATACAGTATCAGTAATGTGGAAAAACAGCAATACTCTATTCACTTTAACTTGGCCTGAGTTTTGTCCTTTTGCAGTTTATTTCACTTGGCCCAATGCCAGAATACAACCATGCTAGCACTCTACACCCTTTCCACAGCACTTATTTGTAACTAGAACAATATTGTGTTAATCTACTGTTACAACTCAGTGTTCTTGATGTAGAGGTGGCAATTATATACCATGAATGATGCGCATAACACCCACCAGCATAAGACAGGATAAGAAGAGCCTGGACACCTCCCTGGCGTCCTGTCCACACACGATGGCACTGAATGGTATCGTCTGTTTCCGCCCATTGTTGGGGAAATGGCTCAGCACCTGGAACGCACAACAATAATTAGTATTGTATACACACACACACACACACACACAAATGATAAATGAAAAATAAATACACAAATAAATAAATAGTAAAGTCCTTGTTCTTTCCACACATTTGCTGTTAACCAGTTCACTCTAATGACATCTTTTTGTATTATTCTTGTTACTGCTGGATGATCTTACTTAGGTTGGGGGAAATTGCTTGTAAACAGATTTATGAAAGTTGTATCTAACCCCTCTGGTTCAAGACAGTCTATACTATGGTTGAGATATCCTGTCTAGAGATGGCAGGAGCAAAGTGTCATCATACTGAAGGGGTTCTAAGTACATGGTCAATTAATGAAAAACTGCCCATTAACCCCTTAAGTCCCATGATCATTTATCGATGTGCTCGGGCCTTGGTACTGTATGTAAAGTCCTAATATCACTAATAGTACACAAGCTGCCAAAAACTGATGCACGGTATCCCCATCCCTTTGATGAAGTATATGAAGCCTAGCCAATGGAAAGTACAATATCTGGTGGTGTCTGGCCTGACTGGTCTCCTTAGACATGGTGGGGGAGGATCCCCCTCCCTCTACCATTACTCCACCTTCCTCTACTCCACTGGGCCCTATCGTCAATGCCTCGCCCCACCCAAACCACACCCAATACCCTCCTCTCGACCATACTGGCTGTATGTGGCAGGCATATTCCCTCCCTTTCCCCCACTCATGATGCCCCTCCCCCCATATTCCCTCCATCTCCCTATTCCCCCTTATTTCTCAGTGATGCCCCATTCTCGCTCATGGTAAGGAGTGACTTATTTTTATTTTTGACGGTCGACAGTACAGCAACCATTACACATGTGAGAAATATAATTTTCTGGTGTGTAAAATCAAGCTCTTCAAATCTGTGAGACCAAAACTTACTTTGGTGCATTTCTCTCTCTCTCTCTCTCTATATGCAAGGGGTAACAATTTTTATTTTTGATGTTCTTCGACAGTTGATAGTGTGGTAACCATCAGACATAGGAGAATGAAATATACATTTTCTGGTGTGTAAAATCAAGCTCTTGAAATCCGTAAGTCCAAAATCTACCTTTGTGAAAGCTGAAAAAATTGGACCCTAAATGCAGTTTTGGGGCTAGACAGGGAGGGAGAATTGCTGTCTTTGGGCTGAAGGTCAGCTGTTACCTACAATGTTGATGTCACTCCCCCCCCCCCCTTCCTCCAAATTACTGTGCCCAAAAAAACTGTGATATTTTGGGTCACAGATGCAGTGCATAATATTGACTGTTTGTACTACAGTATTACCATTTCACTGTTAGACAGGATATACACACACCCTAAGCAATGACTGTTTATACTCTACTTCGACAGAAAGAGAGAGAGATAAAAAGAGTGTGTGTGTGTGTATTTACCTATTTGTAGTATACAGGAATTGAGTAATGCTCGTGTTGTCCTGTCTCCATATCCACATTCATCTAGTCTGCTTTTACACACATGAATATTTTTCTCCTGCACCACCTTTTTCTCTAAGTCGTTCCAAATACTTGTGTATTTACCTAATATACCTAATTGTGATATACAGTATATGAAATGTGCTATGCTCGTGGGTTCCTGTCGCTGTTTCTCAGTAAGTCAAATGTAGCTTTAAACTCGTTTAAGTTTTTAGACTGGACGATCTCTTTGTCCTGGCTATTCCATAAGTCTATACTTCTGTAAGGAAAGCTATATTTCTTGATATCCTTCAAGCAGCTTGACTTTTTCAATTTCATTCCGTGTCCTCTTGTTGCTCTCTTATCCCATACAAACAGATCTTCTTTGTCAATTTTATCTACTCCCACCATGGTCCTGAACACTGCAATCATGTCTCCCCTCTTTCTCCTTTCCTCTAAGGAAGGCAAATCCAGCTTTTCCAGCCTCTCTCTGTATTACAGATCTGCCAGACTGGGGACTATCTTGGTTGCTGTTCTTTGTATTCTCTCAATCTTGTTTATATCTTTCTTTTTGTGTGGGGACCACACTACTGCTGCATATTCTAACCTGAGGCGGACCATGGCCACTACCAATTTTTTCATCTCCTCATCCATATAATGAAATGCTACTCTTATGTTAGTCAAGAGTTTAAACGTCTCTCTAACTATCTTGTTAATGTGTTTTTCAGGTGACAAACTATCTTGGACCAGCACTCCCAAATCTTTCTCTTCTCTCATTTTTGTGATTAATTCATTACCCAACAAATAATTCAGTGATGGCCTCTTGCTACTTATACCCATTTCCAATATTTTACATATATTTACATTAAATTTCATTTCCCACGTCTGGTCCCAATCATGTATCCTATCCAGATCCTCCTGCAGCATTTTACAATCCTCCTCAACCTCTACCTTCCTCAAGATCTTTACATCATCAGCAAACAGACTTGCATAACTGTTCACTCCATCTACCATATCATTTACGTAAATCAGGAACATTACTGGCGCCAACACCGAGCCTTGAGGGACTCCACTTGCTATTTCCCTCCATCCAGACATCCTATCCTTTATTACTGTCCTCATTTGTCTGTCTCTCAAAAAGTCTCTCATCCATTCCAGGAGGTTCCCCTTCAGTCCTCCTATATATTCTAGTTTCCACAAGTCACTTATGAGGTACCTTGTAGAAGGCCTTCTCCAAATCTGAATACACACAATCCACCCAATCATCTCTCTCCTGTACCACGTCAATCGCTCTTGTGTAAAAGCTCAACAGTTTGGAAACACATGACCCTCCACTTCTGAATCCAAGTTGGGATTCAGCCAAAATATTCATCTCTTCTAGATATTTTATCCATCTGACTTTCTGGATTCTCTCACACAATTCTGCGACCATGCTGGTTAGAGACACTGGTCTATAATTCTGCGGTTCTTCCCTGTTTCCTCCCTTATAAATTGGTACCACATTTGCCCTCTTCCATTCTTCAGGCACTTTCTCCTGTTCCAGAGAACACACAATTAAACCATGAATCTTATCCACCAGTTGTTTTCTGCATTCCTTCAGTACCCAATTAGATATTCCATCTGGTCCTGGGGCTTTCCTTACATCTTGAGTTTCCAATAATTTATACACTTCCTGTACCTCCACTTGTATAACTTTTATCACCAGTACATTTCTAATCACTCCCTCCCTTTCCACAAACTCTTTTTCATTAGTGAAAACCGATTGGAAACATTTGTTCATTATTTCAGCTTGCATTGCTGCATCTTTATAGACCTCTCCTTTTACTTTCAGTTTGGTGATTCCTTCCTTTTGTTTCAGTTTGCCATTAACAGATCTATAAAACAGTTTGGGTTCATCCTTGCATTTGTCAATTAAACCGTTTTCAAAATTCCTTTCTTCTTCTCTAAGTATTCTTGTGTATTCATTTCTAATTCTTTTATATTCTTCCTTTGTTCTGTTACCTCTCTTGCTCCAGTTGTTCCACGCCTTATCTCTTTCTTTTTTGGCTATCATACACCTTCTATTAAACCACTCCTTTTTCCTGTTTTCTTTCCCTCTTACTCTTGGTACAAATTTTTCCACTCCCAAATTGTAGAGGTCTAGAAAGATATCCCACTTCCTTTGTACTGTATATCTCTTGTTTCTCTGAATTTTCTCCAATCCGCATTTTCAAAAAAGTTTCTCAGCCCTGTGAAATTAGCTTTCCCAAAGATGTATCTTCCCTGTCTATGAAGCTCGTCTCTTGGCTCGACGTTCCCTATTATCACCTGGAACTCAATGACCACATGATCACTTTTTCCTATAGGACAGAAATATTTCGATGATTCTATTACAGCGGGTTCTTTGGTAAACAGTAAATCTAACCTTGCTGGTGTGTCCTCACCTCAGAACCGTGTCTCTTCTCTGACCCATTGCGTCATCACATTATTCATTATTATATTTAATAATATAGTGCCCCACGAGTCCTCGCTGCCTCCTGAGTCCCATTCCTCCCAGTTCACCTCTTTACAGTTAAAGTCACCCACCAAAATTATATTATTGCTTTTCTCAATTATTTTTTGCAAATAGCTAGCCATATCTGACAACATCTCATGGTATTTGTCATCATTCCATGCTCTCGTCTTAGGGGGAACATACACTACCCCCATATCTCTCTTGACTTTCTCTCCAGTTTCTAATTTCATATATATCACTTCAGCCCTGCCTTCTCCCATTTCCATGGTACGGTATCTACATTTATGTTGTTCTTCACTGCTATCATCACTCCTCCTTCCGTTTTTTCTTTTCTGTCTCTTCTCCGCAGTTTGTATTTACCATCTCCCAAATGAACATCAATATCTTCTCTTACTTTGGTCTGTGTGTGTGTGTGTGTGTGTGTGTGTGTGTACACGCGCACACATCTAAAACTTCACTCCTCTCCTCACGATCTCACCCTATACCAAGACAGAACCTTCCCAAGCAAGACAGCTTAGTAAATAACTGAGCATCCATTAACCATTACAGTCAATTAAAAAAAAAAAAAAAAATTGGTTTTACGCCAGGTATCCCCGAAGGGCTAAGGTGTTGCCCCTGGATAGAGGACTTTGGATTGGAGCGTGTAGCATTTTATGACCGGATGCCCTTCCTGATGTCTACCAATGACCTTTGGGTGGATTTGATCCTCCGACCCTTCGGTCAGAGCGGAACGCTCTATCCCACTGAGCCACGGCTGCAGCACACTTGTAATGTAACCATAAATAAAGTCCATAATGGCCACACATTTTCCCACTTGGTTAATTCAGGCCAAAGCACATACCAGTACTCATCCAAGCGTTTGTAATTTTAGCTCCACCTCACACCCAATACCAAGCTAAAACATCTGTTCATGAGGCACTGAGAATGAACATGGAAATTTTCAGGTCATCAATCGCCTGTGATGTCTCCATGTAAGAACTGGTGTTATCTTGCCTCGATTCTAGAAAGAGACCTGAGTTGGACTTGAAGGTTGGGCTTTGGATGACCCCTGACACAGACATATGGCTTCCTTGAGTGAGGCAGGTCACAATGCAGAACCAACAAAGTAACACACTTGGGGGGGAGGGAACCCTCGCCACATGTTCCATACATACGGTATTTCATCTAATCAGGCCAAACCCGTAGCCTCATCAACTTCCGTGCCTTGCTTTCTTACACATATCATATCTATGCACCTTACTGGTATACCAACTTTGCTCCCATCTTAAACTTACCCACTTATACGCTGTGCACCACCCTACTTACACCCATTCTCTCCATATAAGCATACCATCTAAGCACCCTCTCTTCTACAGACATTCTTACTCCACATATTTCACAAATCACACTATTTCTTAGTAGTCTATCCATGGTATGAACTCCACACACACTCCTCAATAATCCCATTTCCACTGACCTCATTTCAGACTTTTTGTTCTCCTAATAAGAATGCTGCTGTAAGTATATTCCTGACAGCTGCAAATACTTTTTCTCAACTTTACTATCTAAACATTACTCAAGCTAGAGTATAATAGTAACTGAAATGCCAAACTCTTTACTTAGTGTCATTTAAATGTGAAGACTACCAGCAAATACATAACCCCACAATAAAAAAGGATACCCTGTATTAGTTCATGATCCCAAGCAGCCACAAGCCAAGCACACCTTGGTACCGTAGCTGTGTATGTCAAACTCCTGCCGTGCCTCCTCTTCCTGCAATATGGGTGTGATGTTTTCTCGCCACTTGTTGACACGACGTGCGAGGTCTGATGAGTTGACTTGCTCCTGGTGCAAATAAATACAATGTGGATCATAATAATATCAGTAAAAATCACCATCAGTAGCCTAACCTTCTTGCCCACTCAGCAGAGGATGGAAGGGATCCAACAAGAGGTACAAGACTCTGAAAAAGTAAAAGTATCTTCAAAGTACCCAAGAAAAATGGGCCACACATCCATCCACTCACAAATGAAGCCCCTGAAAATCTTATCTCCACCTCACCGGCCAAACTATCCACACCAAACTGCTTCCTAACAGTAAAAGCCAATACCATGTCACCCCCTTCTGGACATAGGGGTCTCACACTAGGTTTCCAGAGCCCAAATTATTTGTGGCAAGGTTATCAAACTATGCCAATGGCTGCCTGACAAAAAAGAAATCTGTAGTCACCCCTGAGAGCTTCAAACTTACAGGGAGAACACAACTGTCACATCAGCTTGAGCACTAAACCACCATGCATCCCTTACAACTATTCAACCTGTAAAATTCAACCTCAAATTATGCCTTCTGCTGTACAGATATAACCACATTTGCAAAATACAGTACAGCACAACAAAGTACGGTAAATCATCTCAACTATTTGTCACTTTCTGTAAGATTCAGATAATCTATTTCCATTCCAAAATGTCCTATGTCAGTCTTTCTCTGTCTTTTCATAGAAAAAAGAAAATGCCATAGGATGAGACCCTAAAAACCCTGTCCCTTCCAATTAAGATCACTGTGGCACAGTATCCATCCTACCCTTCTAGCTTTGTTATACACACACACAAACAAACAAAAACAGAGAGAGAGAGAGAGAGAGAGAGAGAGAGAGAGAGAGGCAAATGCAGACAGTAATAAAGGACAGGATATCTGGATGGAGGGAAGTAACAAGTGGAGTCCCACAGGGCTCGGTGTTAGTGCCAGTAATGTTCCTGATTTACATTAACGATATGGTAGATGGAGTGAACAGTTACGCAAGTCTTTCCTGATGATGCAAAGATCATGAGGAAGGTAGAAGCTGATGAAGACTGTAAAATGCTGCATGAGGACCTGGATAGGATTCATGAGTGGAGCCAGATATGAGAAATGAAATTCAATGCAAAAAAAAAACGTAAAATATTGGAAATGGGTAAAAGTACCAAGAGGCCATCACTGAATTATTTGATGGGTAATGAACCAATCAAAAAAAGCGAGAGAAGAGAAGGACCTGGGAATGCTGGTCCAGGGTAGCTTGTCACCTGAAAAACACATTAACAAGATAGTTAGGGAGACGTATAAACTCTTGACTAACATAAGAGTAGCATTTCATTATATGGATAGGGAGATGATGAAAATATTGATAGTGGCCTTGATCTGCCCCACGTTAGAAAATGCAGCAGTGGTGTGGTCCCCACATAACCCCACATAAAAAGAAATATATAAACAAGATTGAGAGAATACAAAGAACAGCAACCATGATGGTCCCTAGCCAAGCAGATCTGTCGTACAGGAAAAGGCTGGAAAAGCTAGATCTGCCTACCTTAAAGGAAAGGAGAGAGAGGTGACATAACTGCAGTGTTCAGGGCCATGATGGAAGTACAAAAAATTGACAGAGAAGATCTGTTGTATGGAATGGGAGAGTAACACGAGGACACAGAATGAAACTGAAAAAGTCAAGTTGCTTGAAGGATATCAAGAAATATAGTTTTCCATAAAAATGCATAGACCTGTGGAATAGCCTGGACAAAGAGATCATCCAGTCTAAAAGCTTAAACAAGTTCAAAGCCAAATCTGACTTACTGAGAAATGGAGATTGGACCCCACGACAGAAGCTCATTTCCTGTATAACACAACTAAGTAGACACAACTAGGTACACACATACACACACACACACACACACACACAAAATATAAGGAATCCCTCCACAACATCCCTTCTCCTCCATCCAACACTATATACTGAAGTGTATAATGACAACAAAATCTCACGACGCCGAAAACCTCGAACAAAAAGCATCCTTTATGACACCCCACCAGACATTCATCCCTCAAAAGCCACCTATCCCTGACACATATGCACCTACCTAAGCTACAATGTGGCCAACATCCTTCTGCACTTGAGTACAGTGCAACACAAAAAAAAACTCACAAACAATCCACTTTGCCCACACAACACAACTGCCCGCCTCACTCTCACAGAACAGACAATCCTTCAATAAAACCACAACGTCTATGGAAGAGCCTTGCTGATGTGGTCAGTTTCCCGTAGTCCACAAGGTTCAAGCCCAGATTAGCCTGGGGTCACAACAACCAGATCTCACGCTTGAGCTGCCTTTTATATGAGGTAACGTGAGGCAAGATGGGGTCTCTTTGGCAGTGAAAGTACTAGCTGTTAACTATTAAATCTTCAGATGAATAACCTACCTTCTTCTCGTTTGTATAAAATTAATTTTTAATTGTCACAGGGAAACCTGTTGTATGATTAACATATATAACATATTTTACAGCTGTGAGGGAAAGATAGGTTAGTCGGCATGATCGGTGAACTGTATTTCCTTGCTTAATTTGATTTTAACATATACTTTCTGCAGTAGTAGTAGTTGTTCCCTAGGCAGTCTGGCCAAACAGCCCCGAGTCCCTTAGGAAGGCCATGGCCGAGACAGGGCTTTCCCACAGAGCTCTCAAAGAGTGTATGTTGTGTTGCTGGCGTAGGTGATTGTGTGCAATGCAGTCTTCCATAATGTGCTTAATAGTATGGGGTGCTGTGTTGCATCCTGGACAGGTATCAGCGACGGAGTCATCCAGCCTCTTCTGGTAGCTTAAGAGGGCTGGATGGTGCCCACATCTCAGCCTGGCCAGGTGGACCCTCTCCTCACGAGGGAGATGGGATTCTGAAGGGTGGATGTCAGGAGACCGTGCATGCAGCTGTGTGGTCTTTAAGTGACTGAATGGAGCGGCGAGTGATCTGAGTGTGGATATGCTTCTGGAAGTTGGTATGAGGTGGGCAAGGGGGCAGAGATGACAGTATTTGTGTATGGTATCAGGTGCTGCGTGTTGTTTTGATGTTCCTTGGTGTGGGTGGATGTGCTGCCATGTAATACAGTGGATGTTGTGGGTTTGTAGAGACTGCAGCAAGAAACTGGGTGCCTCTCATGTATAGGTGATCCTTGACTTTGAGGACTTTGGTTTCTTGCTGTAGGTGGTCTGTGGGTGTAGTAGCTGTGCAGCTTGTGATTATTTTTAGGGCCTTATTCTGTATGGTCTGTAGAGTGTTGTAGTGTGTTTTGGTGAGGTTAGAAGCCCAGGCAGGGCTTGCATAATTCATCACTGAACGTATGTATTGTTTGTATACTGTGGTGGTGGTTTCTTTGTTGTGTCTTGGTGTTATTTTAATTTTAATGTTTGTGATGTGTTGTTTAAATGACATTTACATATTGTATGTTACACCAAGGATTGGGGGGGGGGGTGTCATTTATGGTGAGGTGTGGGATGTGACTGTGTTCTGCTGTCCAGTTTGTGAGAAGGGTCACTGTAGATTTGGCTGGGGCTATTTTGAGCCTGTTTGTGGTGAACCATTCGTGTAGTGTGTTGAGGTAAGGTTGGATGATGTGTGCAGCTGTGTTTGCGTTTTGGTGCGTACATGTAAGTGTTATATCATCTGCATAGGAAGCTATGTGTATCTGTGGTGTGTGGGGTGTGGGTATGTAGTGCATGTATAGGTTAAAGAGTGTAGGGGACAAAACAGATCCTTGGGGGAAGCCATTTGTGAAGTTTCTGATGTTAGAAGACTGACCGGCAAATGTTACGTATGCACATCTGCCTGCTAGGTAGTTTGCCAGCCATAGTTTTGTGTTATTGTGCATGTTTGTGTTGAGTATTTTGTTTGTGAGGTTGTGGCGGGGGATGGCATCAAAAGCTTTGCTGATGCCTAGTGTGATTAGGAGCGTTCTGTGTGGTGGCCTAGTTGAATTCATGCCATCGAAAACTCTCTATGTAAGGTCTGTAAGAAGGATGTTTGTGGAGTGTAGTGGCCTAAAGCCATGTTCTGATTGGGCTAGGGGAATGTGAGGTGTAACTAGTTGTAGTACCAGTCGTTCAGTGACTTTAGAGGGGGTGCAGAGGAGTGTGATGGGGCGGTGTGAGGAGCGTAACGTGGGGTCTTTGTTGGGTTTAGGGATAATGATGATAATGCCATGCTTCCAGATGTTCGGTATTATGCTGTGTGAGTAGCTGTAGTTTGATATGTTGGTGAGTGCTTGTATGCCTTGTGGTCCAAGGTGTTTAAGGTGAATGTTGCTTATGTTGTCTGGTCCACAGGCAGATGAGTGCTTGAGGTTGTTAATGATGTGCTTCGTCCGGTTGTAAGTGAAAGGTGCGTGTAGTCTGGGTCTGTGGGGAACTGTCTCTTATGTCGGATGATACGCCGGTCTTCGAGATGGAGGTTTAGATGGCTGACTTGTGAAAAGTGATTGATGAGAGTGTTTGCTTGTTGTTTGTTAAAGGGTATGGTGTCTGTTGTTGTGATGGCAGCGTGTGATTGTGTGGTGTTGCTGTTGGAAAGTGTGATGCTGTTTAGTGTTTTGTAGAGTGTGCTGATGTTTGTTTTGTGGTCAAGTGTTTGGAGGTAATTTGTCCAGTTTAGTGTTTGCTGTTCTGATATTTCATTGTTTATCTGAGTGTTGAGTTCTTGTGTTTGTTGTACGGTGTCTTGTGTATGGGGTGTTGGGGAGTGTCGCAGTGTGTCCCGTTGTCTGATGAGGCCTTGAATTTCTGGTGTGAAGTTGTGGTTGTGTCTCTTTCTGTTGCCTCTAGGGATGTGTCTTTTGTCTGTATTTTGTATAATTGTATTGAAAGTGTGCACAGCAGTGTTGATGTTTGTGATGGGTGTACTGTTTAGTGTTTCGAAATGTTGTTCTGTTTCAGTTACAAAGGCCTCCCAGTTGGCTTTCTGATAATTAGTGTGTTGGTGTCTGTTGCCAGCTGGGGTGATTCTGGTTTTGGTAGTGATGATGATTGGGAGGTGATCAGAACCTAGGGTTTTGACCACTTTCCAGGATGTAGTGGGAGCGAGGTTTGGGGAGCAGAAGGTGATGTCTGGAGACGATGGAGGAAGAGGGCTTCGTGTGGGATGTGGGTATGTTGGTCTAGATTGTTCAGTATGAAAAGATGGTCTGTCTGGGATTGCAGTACCAGCCCTCTGTCTGTTTCAGGGTCTGACATGCTAGGCCGACGACTTGGCGTTGAAATCACCACCCAGGATGATGTTCTTACATCAAGTAAGCACTATTTCGTTTCCTCTGTGATGTCTATAATTTTCTTGAATTGTTTTCCCCTCCCCCCCTAATTATATGAAATACATGTTATTCTTGTGGTACTATCATCTATGGTAGGTGTTCTGATGTGACGTAGATTCCTAACCCTGTTCAGCTCAGCTGATGGCCTGTTGTTGCCAGACTGGGCAGTTAATATGACTTAACCATGAAGACTCCTTCTTGACTAATAACCCAGGCTCATCAAATTTCATGTGATCAAGATTTAGTACTCAAGCTGTGCAGTGTCCCAGTTTCATCAGGTGAAAACAGTTCATAGTACACGCCGGTAGACTGTTCGCGGTATGAAAGGAATAACTTACCTGTGCTGATGTGATATAGTCAGAGACCCATTTCTGCACCAAAGCTTCATAATCTGAGGCAGGTTCATCAAACTGTGAGTCATTGAACCTCTTGTTGATCGCCTCAGGCATCTGTGTGGCGTCATGGGGTTCGGGCAGGAACAGGGGGGGTGCTGCCAGGTCACCATCACCTTCAAAATCTGTTAAACCATATACAAAGGTTATATATGTGCGTGCGTGTGTAACTTCAGTAAATAATTATGATCATTGTAGGGAAGTAGGAAGAAGTGGCTAGAGTGGATACAGGGCAGAGGTTCAGTTGACATAAGAACTGAAAAGTGGGAAAGCAGCTGGGGTTGATAAGATGTATGCTGAGATGATAAAGTGTACTGGGGAGAGTGCAATGACGTGCTTGTTGGAGATATGTAAGAAGGCACAGATAAGTGAAACTGTGCCAGCAGAGTGAAAAAGGTAGTGATTGTACTCATGTACAAAAATAGAGGTGAGCAAAGTGAGTGCAAGAATTACTGTGGCATAAGTTTAGTGAATGTTGTAGGGAAGGTATATGGAAGGATTATTAAATAGAAAGTAAGAGAGATATCAGAAGTCCTAGTGAGCGATGAACAGGGTGGCTTTAGGAATGGCAGAGGATGTGTGGATCAAATATTTACAGCGAGACAGACAGTGAAGAAGGCGCATGAGAAGGACAATAAGGTGTTTATGGCAATTATGAATCTGGAAAAGGCATATGATAAAGTAGACAGACAAGGATTGTGGAAGGATTTGCTCATGTATGGTGTAGATGGTAAGCTGCTAGGTGCCGTCAAGAGTTTTTATGATGGTAGTGAGGCAAATGTATGGGTAAATGGGCATCTAACTGAACAGTTCACAATCAATGTAGACGTGCAACAAGGTTGCGTGATGTCCCCAAGGTTGTTCAATATACTGTATATACGGATGGGGTGATGAGAGAAGTAAAAACATGAGTAATAGCGAGAGGAATGGCAATGGTAAAGAATGGTTATGGATGAAATATCTCAAATTTGTTGTATGCTGATGATGCTCTGCTACTTGCAAATACCGAACAAGAGCTTATAGACTAATGCAGAGTTTTGCTGATGTCTGTGTGTGTCATGCCTTGAGAGTAAATGTAGAAAAGAGTAATGTGATGGTTACAGAGAGGGAAGGTGACTCCCAGTGTGATGTTACAGTGAATAGAGAGAGACTGGAATTGGTGTGAATTCAAATACCTTGGTACAGTGACAGAAAAGAGTGAAAATGTGCAAAAGATGTCGAAAGTAGAGTAATACAAGGAAGGAAAGCAGCTGGTGTTATGAAGACTCTGATAAGAAACAGGCTTGACTGTTGCAGCTGCACGAGGCTTACATGAAACAGTGTTAGTGCCTACTTTAACATACGGATGTGACTATTGTGGTAGGTGGGGACACTCATCATCCACTCACTTGATATAGTGCTGCTTTGGGTGTCTGCCCTTTCCTCTCTCATTCCCTTCCTCTTCTTTCTTTTTGTTCTTCATTCTCTCCTCTTCCTTCTGCCTATGGGTGACTTGACACTGTCTCTTTTATATTTCTTTCCTTCACTCTTTCCTCTTCCTTCTGCCAAAAGGTGACTCTACACTGAGTGACAAGCCAATGGTTTCCTGTACATCAGGAAACCATTTACCATTCTGGGTGGTAACCATATAACCAAATTATGGCACCTGATGGTTTAGTGAGTGATTAATGCACTCCAATTGAACTGTGACAGTACAGATTTATATCCACGGGGTGGTTGGGGTTTACTGCTCACATAATGCCGCTCAGGGATGAGTGAGGCTGGTCACTCTCATCTTAAATGTCAGGACCAACTTGCCTAGCCCCGGGCTCCTGTGCTTCTCATGGGGCGGGATACGATCTGATGATGGATGGATGGATGTGAGACTATGGTGTGGCATGAATATGAAAAGTAAAGAGTAAGAGCAGTGGAGATGGGACTTCTGAGGAATATATGTGAAGTACAGAGTGGACAGGATACTTAATAATGTGATACATGAATGATCCGGAGTGAGGAAGTCTGTGGACACCAGAATCAAAGAGAGAGTACTGAGATGGTATGGTCATGTGGGGAGAATAGATGACAATAGAGTGGTGGAAAAGGTATATCTAAGTGAATTTGATGGAGGGAGGAAGCAAGGTGGGCCAAGAAGATGGAGGGATATGGTGGATGAGTGTGTGTGGAAGAGAGGTATGGAAGTTGATGACGCTAAGGGACTGACAAGAGACTGAACTGGCTGGATAAATTGTGTGTGGAGAAGCGCACAGCCAGGGATCTGGCACCCCTTTTAATGTGACAACGTTCAGATTGGCTCGATCAGGTAGGTATATGTGAAGCTACAGAAGGCAGTGATATTTTTTTTGGCCTATCTGATGGAGCCAGGATTTTGAAGGCACGAATGAGAGTGAATGGAAGCGAGGCCCACTGAACTGGGCAAACTCTGGCTGTCTGGATATTGGTACTCCTCACCCTACCCTAAGGTGGGAAAGATATCTGTATGATGATGATGATGGTCATTAAAGCATGTGAGTATTTCCCTTTTATAAGACAGTGATACATGGCAGATCAATAGTAGGCCTTTAAGCTGTAATGCCTTAGCTCCATTGCCCTCATGCAATTTTTAGATGCACAGTAATACTGCTTAAGTACAGCACTCCAATCACATGTGATCTGTAAAGGCCTACTTTTATGGGGGGTTGGGCGTTTCTTGATCTCATAATGCCGCTCTGCAACCAACTGGTCACTCTCACCTTAACTATTTGGCCTATGCAGCCTTGCTCCATGCCCCTATGCTTCTGATGGGGCAATACTGGATTGGATGAATGAATATTATTCATAAGCTAAAACTACCACTAGTATGATGCTTACTTACAATAAGAAACTGATAGTTATGCAACCATCAACAGGGCAATTCTGTGCCTAATTGATGTGCACTACGGTAGCAGAGCTTCATCCAATCCAGTGTTTTGCTCCCCTTCAATTCCGTGCACAACAGTAGCAGAGCTTCATCCAATCCAATGTTTAGCTCCCCTTTCAATGCTAGCTGTGCCAATAATTAATATACAGTGGGGCACCAATTTTCGCGCCTAATTGGGTCCAAAAATAATGCGCGAAAGTGGAATTAGCGAAAGTTGGGGCATTGTCTTTATGGCAAAAAATCTAATTGGTTCCCGGTTATCCTAAAGTAACATCAGATTTTCATTTTCACTTGCAATACAGTACATCAAATCACTATTGTACATTGCATTGTGAGATACAAACAATAAAAACTGTACAGTACACAGTATATGAGGAGAAACATACCACAGAGACCAGGTTGAGGTGTTTAATGGATGTTGGGGGTAAGTATCCGAGGCGCGTGGCGGGCTTATTTAGCCACGCCAGACGTATTGGCGCCACCTCTTGCTGCCTCGCTACCACTCTCTCTCTCTGCCTCCTCAGATGCAACTTGATGCAACACTTCCACTCTGTGCTGAATTTCCCTTTGTGCTAGGTTCTCTTGAACAAATCCATCGAAATCTTCATCCAGGTTAAGCTCCTCTATGGCACTGTCAGTAGGGATAGCACCATGGTCGGCTGCCCCCTCGGCTTCCAATGGTACTTCCACCTCCGTTATTTCCTTAGTCTTCTGCACGTAGTGTGTGATAAGAGCCATTGAACTGTGAGAATCCAACACAATGGAGCTAGCACGCTCATACACAATGGCGGGAATGGGTGGACAGAGTGTTGACATGACGTCATTCAAGATGGCGGTGGGTTGCGGGCGGGCGGTGCAGGAAATTCAAAGTTCAAAATATTGTCCCAAACCCAAAATTTGTGCGCGAAAATCGATTTTTTTCAAGCGAAAGTGGAAGTTAGGGAATATTTGGTGCATGCCGCGAAAATGGATTCCGCGAATCCTGCTGTAGCGAAAGTTGGTGCACTACTGTACTTCATTGTTTTTGCAACAGTTCATTATTCTTTCTCTTCTGCTAAGTCTTTGATTTACTGCAGTCCTACTTTACCCCACCCTACTCTACTCTGCTGTCTGCCCTACAACCACACATCAATGAAACAGATATCATTACAAAGTATTGGCTTGTCAGGCAAGCAGCCAATGCAGTCAAGGGATATACTCGTTACTTCCACAGTACAGTAATGACTTACAATGCCCAGTCCTGAATTACTACACTACATCTGTTATAACCTTACAGAAATTTCCACCTTCCTTCAGTTCAATTGATGGCCAAAATAGTCACACTGGAGGATTTATTTGACTTGTAACCATGAAAGACTCATTCCTCCCTCAAAAGTAGGACTCACTGAATTTCATATAACCATGACTCAGTACTAAAGCAATTCAAAAGGGTTAGTTCCACTGGGTGATAATAAATCAAATACAACCAGGCAGTGATAATAATACCTAAATCTTCAACTCCACAGTTCCATTGGCCCACTGGGTGATAATAAACCAAGCACAACTAGGCAGTGATAATAAATCACCTAAATCTTCAACTCCATCACAGTCTAGTGGATCATCCAGCTGGCGATCAATGCGGTTCTGCAGTTCATCATCCTCTGTCACCTTCTGCAATGCCTCATCCACATCTCGCCCAGCTCCAGACTCTATCAAGTCTCGTGCTCGCCGATTACGCCCAACCTCTGCCCTCCTTGCTGCCTCCCGGCTAACCTCCTCCAACAATTCAGCCGGTACCTAACACAAAAACATGAATGGAATACAAGTATTACATTGGGGAAATAACAGTGAATGTAAAAGCTATCTAAAAATAATGTATATGTATAAAAACAATGATGATGATAATAATAATAATAATAATAATAATCTGGCCTTTTGTTTCTCAAAAGTGTTAGTTCTTCCTTTGGGAATTCACTAGCGCTCGACACACACACATTATTATATTTTTACAATTACAAGAATTGTGACATTTCTCGTATATAATACAAGCTACATCATATATATATGAAAGTGGCAATAATTAAACCCTATAATCATCCGTCATAGTACCTCTCTCCAGGCCATAGCATTTTGAAAAAAGAAAGGCTTTCAGCTGTCTCTTAAAGGATCCAACAGAAGGGATTTGTCATATGGACAATGGCAATCTGTTATATAATTTAGGGGCTCTATACACAAAAGAACGATCAGAGAAAGATGACTGGTGGATGGCTCCTGGCTTGTCAAGACGCAAGGAATCATCTTCATTGCGTAACATCACACCCGGGCGTGCCGACAGGAGTTTTAACAATTCAGCAAGATATTTCAGTTCACCAAACTTAAGAATCTTAAATGTAACAAGACACAGTTTAAATTCAATTCTAGCCTTTACTGGTAACCAATGCAACTCAATCAGAAACGGGGTAATTGAGGTTCTCGAGGGGAGACCAAAGATAAGCCGTGCTGCCAGGTTCAACACAGACTGAACTTTTGTTAGTATATTATTTGGAAGACCAACCCAAAGTGAATTACAATAATCAACACGAGACAAGACCACTGCATGGACTAACGTTAAGAGGCACCGTCTATTCAGGAATTTTCTCAGATAGTACAGATTTCTGATATGCAGCATGTTAGGAGTGTAATGCTGTATGGCAGTGAGACCTGGGCAGTGAAGAAGGAAGACATTCGCCGGCTCAGACGTACAGAAATGACAATGATTAGGTGGATGTGCAGTGCATCCCTGCGTCCAAGGCCTGGAGGGGCTGGGTTTACGATGGAAGAGTTGAGAGCTAGGATGGGACTGGAGTGTATTGGTGTTGTGATGAGGAGAGGTAGATTGAGGTGGTTTGGACATGTGGAGAGGATTGGGGATGATAATTGGGTGAGGAAGGTGAGAAGTGTTAATATTGGGGGTGGGGTTATGAGGGGTAGACCGAGAAAGACATGGGACGAGGTCATTAAGTGTGACCTTAGGGTTAAGGGACTGAACAGGGAGGCTGCAATGGATCGTGCAGCGTGGAGAGTCGCCATTAGGTGACCAAGGCCGACACATGCAAGCATGTTGGAGCCTTTAAAAACGAAAACGAAAAAACAAAACACCCTCTGACAACCTGATTAATATGCTCTTTGTAATTTAACTTAGAATTAAGATAAACACCCAGATTTCGAACAGAACTGACTGGATGCTGCTGTGACACACCAATGTTCAAAGCCAGGGCATTGTCAGTGTCATCACCCCTTCTGTTTCCTCTGATGATGATGATCTCAGTTTTACCATCATTCATACTAAATTTCCTCTTAGCCATCCAAATCTTAATAATCAGACATTAGAGATTCAAGCTTTCTCTTAGTATCGTTGATATCTGACATCTTAACATAGAGCTGGGTGTCATCAGCATAAAAATCATAGAACACATCGTGAGCATCAAGTAGAGACGATAAACTACTTGTGTAGATAGTAAATAGAATTGGACCCAAAACTGATCCTTGAGGGACTCCAAATAGAAGGGGAGCAGAATCAGAGCTAGCGTAATCAACAACCACTCTCTGAGATCTGTCCGAGAGATACGACTTAAGGAGCAAAAGGGCACTATCACGAACGCCATAAAAATACAGATAATCCAACAATAGTTTATGATCTACTGTATCAAAAGCTGCAGACAGATCCAACAGAACTAGGAGAGAGGACATCCCACTACAAGTGTTTGCCACCAAGTAACTATGAATCCTTGTCAGTGCAGCTTCTGTTGAATGATATTTTCTGTATGCTGACTGAACAACAGGAATAACTGTTGTGTTCCAGTAGTGGTAAGAGTTGATCGAGTATGGCCCGCTCAATAATCTTGGATGAAAAAGACAGGTTAGAGACGGGACGATAATTTGTCATGCTCTCGACATCAAGGCCAGGTTTCTTAATTAGGGACCTAAGCAAGGCACTTTTCTCAGACTGCACAAAATTACTTTCTAAGAAGCATCTATTTATTATGTTGCAGATAAATTCTGCAGTGTGCTCATACACATCAGGCAGTTATGACATGTTACACGGTCGAGTGAGAAAAATGTTTTATTAACCTTTATCCATGTCACCATGATCATAACGTCCCCGGCAGACTCCATGACGCCATGATCATGGCTGCCTTCAAATGTCCCGCTCTTGTGAGAATGGGAAGTTTGTTTTGGTCGAGGCTTGACGTCACACATCGAGGCTTATGACTGGCCCATTGTTTCCCATTCTCTCTATAGCTATCCAATCATGTCCCAGCTTTTATTATAGAGTCAAACAGAGAGCAGTAGATCCGCCACCTTGTTTGTGAGTGAGTGGAAATCGGGTTCATGCTATATATTATCCATATTAGCATATTTACAAGTGAAATTGCTAATATATGTATACGTCCAACGGTAAATTAGTATTTCAGGCATAAGCTGTGATATCTGACATTACATGACAGTGCTGTTTTGGGCTGTTATTGATGGAAATAAGCGAATGTGGACTTGCTATGTCTGTTTTAAGTGTAACAAGGGATTTTGCCCAGAATAACATCCCAGCTAACACAAGAGGCTCGGGGAATAACCTGTACGTCTTCTAGGAATATCTATACACCTGTATGACTTCAAATACAAGTAAGTTTCATGTCTGTACACATATTACACAAGTTGTATATTCTTTACACATTTGGCCAGGAATATCGCCTTTTATATTTTATTTTTTATGTCTGCCCATGATCATTATTCCTTCTTTCTGATTTTATCATGGCAATGAGCAGCTTCTAAGCTTTCTAATGATATATTGTAACCCCATATTTTGTCTAGTATTCTGAGTGCATAAAATATCAAACAAAATAAACAGTTCAAAATTTCCCGCTCGTTTTTTATGCACAAAATCCTATGCTGACGCGAAATTTCAGTCTGGAGTATAAGGGTTAACTTCTCTGATGTAAGATTTGACTTTGTTTACATCCAGCGAATGAAATGTTGAAAACAAATGATCCCCGGTGCACCGTGGCTGGAAGTCAACTGAGTACACTTCACTCGGAGAACTGCTGTCTAAATCACTTCCTATGCAAGATATCTTACTTTTATAAAATGAAGCAAAATCAGAAGCCAACTGGGCATCAGATACAGAAGTTCGATTAACAATCACAATCCTCCGATCAACCAAATTGTTCACAACTAAAGACAGTTTTTTTTTATCACCACTACATGAATCAACTTTATTTTGCTAATAACTAGCCTTTTGGGCTTTTACAGTGTGAACAACTGCTCTTCTTGTGAAAACAACGCAAACCAGTTACTTTGGCCCGCTACAAGCATCACTCACGTTCTGCCTTTCTACACTGTCTATGCAGTGAATTAATTGATGGACCATCTATCTATCTATCTATTGCCAGACGCCATAATCCCGTAAGGGGTGACCATTTGACTTTGAGTTAGTTGTTTTACGGGGAAGGGCACTAACCCTCCACCAACCCACTTGTTGACATGTAGGGAACACGTATGGTTTGGTTACATGGTTACCACCCAGCGTTGTAAATGGTTTCTTGGCTTACAGGAAACCATTAGGCTTGTCACTCAATGTAAAGCCACCTGTAAAGGAAAGAAAAGCAATAAGAGGTGACAGGAAATATGGGAGAAATAGGAAGAGAGGAGGGCAGGCACAGAAAAAGAATGATAAAGGCTAAGGAAGGAGTAGGCAGCACTACATAAAGTGAGTGGATGATGGTCGCCACCACCGTGGACCATACCACGGAGAATTATCACGCACAGTGATTGTTTTTACTACCTCAGGACAATAATGGTCAAAAATTGACCTAAGCTCATTGTTGTAAATATTAACCAATTCATCAGAAGAAAGATTTGAAGAATCAATGTGGTATAAAGCGCTGATCAATTTCAAGACACATCAACTGGCAGTCAACATTCCTGTAATTTCTGAACCTGATGACCTTTTCATATGAAGCGGATTTCAGGACATCAAAACTAAGAATGATCAGAGCATGATCAGAGATGAGGGGTTCAAATGAGTCCACCTCCACATCTGATACGTGCCTGCAACCAACAGGGGACAAGATCAAGTCAAGGACATGTCCTAAAACATAAGTTGGATTACACACATGACTGAAAAAATTGTTCTGGGTGATCAACACAAGGAATTCTGAAGAAAATGGTTTTGACACAGGACTGTCAACCCAATAATTGAAATCACCACAAACAAGAAGTCCTCCAAATTTAAGAGAAAACCCTTCAAGAAACTGCCCAAACTCCTCCAATAAACCTTGATCTCTGCCCGGATGACCTGGTCAATAGACAACTGCAATTCTAATGGTATTCTGATGGAAATTTATTAATACAGTACTTCCATAAAATCAAAAGAGGATGGGGTCAGGTCTGAGTCAATGAGAGAAACATTTCCAAGTGCTGCTGTGTAGATGAGTGCTACGCCTCCTCCCAGATGGTCAGCAGCAGGCCTGGGAATACTAATAACAGAATGTGTCTTAGGCAAAGAATTATGAATAATATCGATATCAGACTCATACTGCTGTTTTTGACAGAGACACAAGTAAGCTCCACCTCTGATTTAGCTACATTTTATTTTCCTGGTTAAATCTTGATTCAAAATTTCAGACCCAAAGGAGGCGTATACTGCCTTGCTAAATCAGAAATTGCCCTGGAGGAGATTACTAAATTTAACTGTCCTTATTTTGACTATTCCATATACAAATTAAATTCTTTTGGTAAAGTTAAGTACTGTATTTCTGTTGTGTTTATCGTTCCAGTAATGCCCCTCCAGAGCCGTGTTTATTTGACTCTCTCTCTTCACAGCTAAGTGTCCTCAACATAAATACTGCATCAGAAAGTACTATTCTGGGTGATTTTAATGTCCATAATGATGAATGGCTCACTTATTCAGCCAGAACTGATGACTCTGGTCTTGAATGTGAGCTATTTGCAGACTCATTTAACCCTTTGAGATTCTTATGGCTATTTCGATCGTCATTTCCAATCCAATCTCAGAGATTCTGATGAAGCTTTTCATCGTCATTTTACAAAACTTTCATAAAATATTCATCATAAATTGCACACTGAGGTGGTTTGGCCATGTGGAGAGGATGGAGGGCGAAAGACTGACGAAGAGAGTGTATGTGAGTGAGGTGGAGGGGGGAAGAGGGAGGGGGAGGCCGAGGATGAGATGGAGGGATGGGGTGGAGAGGTATATGAGAGAGGGGGGTGTGAGTTGGGAGCAGGGCAGTGAAATGGCGGGGGACAGGGCGACTTGGAGGCGATTTGTTTGTGGCCACCCCAAACGGGATTGAGGCGTCTGGCAATAGATAGATAGATAGAAATTGCATTTACTCGTCATAACAAAGAGGCTCGAGCATGATGTCACCGAATGGTTGCTCTATGCGTGGTGGTACTGCACAGCTGGTCTGATTCATGGCTTTGTTTCTTTGTAACTTCATTCTTGGTGAATATTTTTCTACAGGAAGGTATAAAATTTTTGGTTTCTGCCTAACTTCAACTCGTTACTCTGACTTTTTATTTTCCTTGTTTTCCTTTTATGAACACTCTACGATAAAGTACAACTATTCAGCTTCAAAATAACACCACAACCAGCATCCTATCATAAAAAGTGTATTTACACTGACCAATCAAAGAAAAACATAGCAAAGCGAATATGCAGCCGAGACTAAAATAAAATTGTGCATCTCTCTCCTTTCGCTTTACTGCACAATGAAATGCAAGTATTACCATAATCTATATATCACCATAAAGGTAATTTATTGTATTTTTGCATGGTTTAAACCAAATTTACATATCTTTACTCGTTATTTTTTGCCAAATATTTTTCTGCGGCAAGGTATAAAATTATTGCTTTTCGCCTAACTTCAACTCGTCATTTTGACATTTTATTTTCTTTGTTCTCTTTTTCTGAACATACTACGGTAAAGTACAACTATTCAGCTTTAAAATGACACCAAAACCAACATTCTACCATGAAAAGTGTATTTACTAAGAGCGATCAAAGTAAAATATAGGGCCGCGAAGATGTGGGTCAGCGTGAGTGGCTGACTCTAGCACAGACATAATCTGCCTTGCCCAGAAACCTGATAGAGTAAATCTCACCCAGTTGGTCAGTCAACCCACCCATGTACCCTGATCAAAATCCCCACCTACTGAACTTGTTTCTTACAACCAATTCAGATAATTATAACGTCGAAGTGAAGTCCCCCCTCGGATTTTCTGACCACTGTCTGATTCAAGCCACCAGTTTAACACCTACCACACCCTCCTCCTCTGAACCTGTCATGGTAACTAAATGGCACTACGAAAGGGCAGACTGGGAGGGACTCCATACTTTTTTCATGGATGTTCCTTGGACCTCCTTTTTCTCCCAAGATGCAAACTCCACATTGGGCCACATACAGGATTTCCTTAAAGTCAGCATGGAAACATTCATTCCCCATCATAGTTACAGAAAAAGATGTAACTCTCCTAAATGGTTTGACTACAATTGTGCTGGAGTAACAGAACATAAAACAAAAACCTATAACACTTATACAAGAACGAAAACCAAAGAAGCCTTTAAATATTATAGAAATATCAGAAACCATGCCAAGACTATTATCAAACTTTCTAAATCAAACTTTCTACATAGACAAGCTAACACCCAAATGATAACAAAATATTCTGGTCAACCCTTAATTCATTCAAAACTAACTTCACTACCACCTCTTCCATGCCACCCTTAGAGTCCCCCAGTGGAAATCTAGTAAGTGACCCATGTGGAAAAGCCAAACTTCTTGTTGACATTTTTTCAACAAACTCAACCCTAAATAAAGAAAATCACAATATTCCTGTACTTGATTTTGATTCCCCTGAAATACCTCCTTTCATGATTCACACCAGATATGTACAAACTATATTACAGAATCTCTCAGCAGACAAAGCTACTGGTCCAGATGAAATTCCTTCAATAGAACTTAAAAATTGCTCCTCGGTGTTGGCTTCTGTATTGGCAAAATTTTTCCACTTCTGCATCCATACCTCAAGTTTTCCAGCCTCTTCGAAAGAAGCAAATATCCATCCTGTTCCTAAAAAGGGGGCAACTTCTGATCCATCAAACTATAGACCAATTGCAATAACTTCCATTCTCGGTAAAGTTTTTGAGATGCTCATTAACAAACACATAACCAAGCATCTAGAAATCAATAAATTAATCAATGATCGGAAGTACGGATTTAGACAAGAACGTTCAACTGTAGACATTCTTTGCCTTCTTACCCATCAGGTTAACAAAACAATAGACCAACACGGTGAAACACACACAATAGCACTAGATATATCAAAAACATTTGACAGAGTATGGCACCGGATCATAGGTTCCTCTAATTTCCTCTTACCTTCATAATAGAAAAATACGGGTCATGGTAGATGGAATTTATTCTCAGGTTCATTCCATAAATGCAGGCGTACCTCAGGGATCAGTTTTGGCACCAACCCTCTTTCTCATTCATATAAATGACCTCCTGTCTATTACTCACAACCCAATAAACTCTTACGCTGATGACTCGACCCTTCATAGTCCTTTCATATTTAGTACATCCTTTACACAATTTAACATTATAAATTCCCAAATAAACACAGCAATTTCTATAAACCAGGACCTTTCTAAAATTAATCAATGGGGACAAACAAATCTGGTCTCATTTAATGCTCAGAAAACTAAAAATAATAATTTCTCCAACAGAAAGAATCCCTCAGACTCTCACATAATGTTAAATATGTCAATATTCCCATATCCACTACAACTGATATCCTAGGTGTTACTCTAAACCCAAACCTAAGCTGGACAGCTCATGTTAAATCCCTTGCAAAAAATGCTTCCAAAAAATTGGGACTTATGTACAGAGATCGTGAGTTCTTCACTTACGAGCAGATGGCCACAATATACAAAAGAATTGTGCGTTCTCAGATCGAATACTGTTCACCACTGTGGGGAGGATGTGGGGTGGTTGCACTGAGGCAGTTGGACAAAATTCATCCATCCATCATCCAATCCTACATTGACCCATGAGGAATGTAGGAGCCTGGGGCTAGGCAATTGGTCCCGACATTTAAGATGAGAGTGACCAGCCTCACTCATCCCTGAATGGCATTACATGAGCAAATCAACCCCAACCATCCCTTGGATATAAACCTTCACCGGCTCAATCCGACTGGAGCACAATAATTACCCACTAAACCACCATGCGCCAAAATTTGGTTATATGGTTACCACCCAGCGTAGTAAATGGTTTCCTGGTGCACAGGAAACCATTTGGCTTGTCACTCAGTGTAGAGTCACTAACAGGCTGAAGGAAGTGGAAAGAATGAAGGAAAGAAAGACAGAAGAGGGAGTGTAAAGTCACCCATAGGCAGAAGGACAAGGAAAGAATGAAGGAAAGAAAGACAGAAGAGAATGGAAGGAAAGAAGGATGGAGAGGAAAGGGCAGCCACCCGAGTGCAGCACTACATCGAGTGAGTGGATGGTGAGCGCCTCCATATACCACAATTAATAAAGCCATTAGATTACTCAATAATCCTGCCATTACGCAGGACCTTCCTCCATTATCAGTACGCAGAGATGTTGCTTCTTTAGCATTATTTTATCGATATTTTTACCGTAAGTGCTCTGACGAACTGGCTTCAATTGTGCCTCCTCTTCACATTTTCTCTCAAAATACTCAGGCAGCTGGGAGCGTCCATGAACTCACACTCTTTCCCCCACAATGCAGAATCTCTGCTTGTCAAAATTCATTTATCCCCAGAACTACTACTCTCTGGAATTCACTTCCTGGGAGTTGTTTCCCACAAACATTTAATCCACTTCAATTTAAATCCAGTAGTTATAAATATTTTATGAATGGAGGATGCCTGTAGGCACATGGACTTATTTTTTTTTTCCTTCATTATCTATTTAAAAAAAAAAAAAAAAAAAAAAAACTTCAAGACAGCAGATTTGGTGTCATTCCTTGTTCTTGTGAACAGAAGGTTTAGGGTACAACCTTGATCAATGAGCATCTTAAGTTTAATGTTTTTTCTCAGAATGTTTGGGATGATGTCAGAATCACCCAAGGAAGAGGAAAGGCCTGTCACGGTCATTTTAGGCAACATTTTCTTTGGCTCTGATATGCAAAAAGTGCCCTCAGACCCAGAATGATCACTCAGCACCTCAGCTGCTTCACCTTTGGCCTCAACTGACAGAAACTTCATTACTGGCCCACCAGCCTTGGTCTTAAGGCAGCTATCAACCAGTACCGAGTTATGAGGAGTAGACCGTAGCACCAGTCAAGCAGGGCAGTACTCCCAAGGTGGATGGATAGCTGATGACAGGGAGAGCAGGAGCTTCAGTTTCATCAGCCCTCAGGACTAGTTCCTGACCATCCCCCTTTGCTGAATTTTTTCAATGTCTCAGTAACACAGAGGTTAGGCCAGCATGCTCTCCAATACAAGTTTCTCTAACTATCAACACCAAACTACATGCACAGTACACACTACACTTCCTTTTCCAAAATTAGTAACAAATTATGGCCTCTCATCACACAGCCTAAGAGTCCAGGGGGGGGACCATAAATGTCCTCACCTGCTGCCCCTCTCCCGGCGATGACTCGTGCTGCCTGGAACCACTGTCTGACTCACTTCTTCTTCATTTCTGCAACATTCGCGGCCTTTACTCTAACTTTCGCTCTGTTGAGCACTACCTCTCCTTCTCTAAACCTTACCTTCTTTTCCTAACTGAGACTCAGCTGTCTGTGGCAACTGACAGCAAACCATTTTCTGTATCCTCCTACTTTCTCTATACTCATTTCAAAGCCAAAGGTGGATGTTCTGGATATATATGCAACGACTTATCATCCTTTCGTGTTCCTGAACTCAATTCTTCCGAATTCTCTACACTCTGGCTTCAGCTTTCCTGTTATTTTCTGACTAAATATATCTGTGCTGTTTACTTATCCCCTAATTCTACTGACTATCAAAAATTCTTCGACTATCTTACTTCTATGATGAAACACATTCTGTCCATTTCTCCTTCCTCTGAAATCTCCATTCTAGGAGATTTCAATGTTCACCACCGCCTTTGGCTCTCCTCTCCTTTCACTGATCAACCTGGTGAACAAGCCTACATCTTTTCTATCCTTAATGACCTAGAGCAGCTTTTACAGCACCCTCCCCATATCCCTGACCGCCTTGGAGAGAGCTCCAACATACCTGACCTCTTCCTTACAACTAATCCTTCTGCTTACACTGTTAATCTTTTCTCTCTGTTGGGCTCCTCCGATCACAACCTTATTACATTAACCTGTCCTATCGCTCCTGTACGGCCTGTGGACCCTCCAAAGAAAAGTCGACTGTGGCATTTTGGAGCTGCGCATTCGGAGGCCCTCAGGCAGTACTTCTTTGATTTCCCATGGAATAATTATTGCTTCCATGGCCGGGAGCCATCTGAGTGTGCCTTGCGCATTACGGAGGTTATTCTCTCGGGCATGGAACCATACATTCCTTTCTCATATCCTCTGACTAATGCAAGAAAGCCTTGGTTTAAACACGCTTGTTCTAATGCTGTCCACAACAAGGAGAGGGCCAGAGCCAACCCACCCCTGTATCACATCTTTTATACGTTTCTGCCCGGAATCGAGCTAAATCTGTTCTTCGCTCTGCCAAAAATAATTTCATCTGTTCTAAATACTCTCAACTCTCGAACTCAAACTCTCCCCGCTCCTTCTGGCACCTTGCCAACAACCTTTCTAACAACTTTACCTCATCATCCTTCCCTCCTCATTTCTACTCTGATGGTTCTGTAATTATTTCTTCTACTGATAAAGCAGATCTCTTTGCTCAGACTTTCTCCTCCAATTCCACCTTAGACGATTCCGGTGCTGTTCCTCCATCACTTTCCCCCTCTGACTTCCTCATGGCTGACATTAAAATATCTTCAGCTGATGTATTTTCTACCATCACAGGCCTCAATACTAACAAGGCATATGGGCCTGATGGAGTCCCTCCTGTTGTCCTCAAGAACTGTGCTTCTGTGCTTATACCCTGCCTAGGTAAACTCTTTTGTCTTTGCCTATCAACTTGTATTGCTGGAAGTTTGCTCTTATTCAGACAGTCCCAAAGAAGGGCGACCATTCCCAACCTTCTAACTATCGTCCAATTGCTTTAACATCCTGTATCTCAAAAGTTTCCAAGTCAATTCTTAAAAGGAAAATTTTAAAGCATCTTTCCTATCACAACCTTCTTTCTGATTCTCAGCATGGGTTCCGTCAGGGACGCTCCAATGGCGATCTTCTCGCCTACCTTTCAGACTCCTGGTCATCCTCCTTTCGGGACTTTGGCAAAAGCTTTGCCATTGCACTTGACATCTCAAAGGTTTTCAATCGAGTCTGGCATAAATATTTAATTTCCAAACTGCCCTCTTACGGTTTCTATCCTTCTATCCGTGCCTTCATCTATAGCTTCCTTTCTGGTCACTCTATAGCTGCTGTTGTAGACGGCCATCGTACTTCTCCTAGATCTATCAACAGTGGTCTTCCTCAGGGCTCTGTCCTATCACCAACTCTCTTCCTTTTATTCATCAATGACCGTCTATCTAAGCTGTACATCTAACTCTATCCACTTGTACGCTGATGACTCCACCCTTCACCTTTCCATTCAGTTCCCGCAACGTCCATCTCAGCAGTTACTTCAACAAACACGGGATGAGGCTATGGCACACCTAATGTCCAACTTGGCTTGTAACTCTGACTGGGGTAAAAATAATCTGGTTGTTTTTAATGCATCAAAAACTCAGTTTTTACACTTATCAACCCGACAAAATCATGTTTAATAATATTCAGCTTAATCGTGCATCATCCTTGAACATGCTTGGGGTTTCATTCACTCAGGACTTGTCTTGGAAAGATCATGTTACATCTCTTGTAAAATCTGCTTCAAAGAGATCTGGTGTGCTAAGCCAACTCCGTTCCTTCTTTACTCCTGCACAATTGTTGACTCTATACATGGGTTTTATCCATCCCTGTGTGGAGTACAACTCTCATGTGTGGGGAGGCTCCCCACATGCAGCTCTTCTCAACAGGGTGAAGTCAAAGGCTTTTCGTCTCATTAACTCTCCTCCTATTACTGGCTCCCTTCAACCTCTGTCTCTTAGCAGCACTGTTGCATCTTTATCTCTTTTCTATCGCTACTTCAATGGTCACTGCTCCTCTAACCTGTCTGCATGCATTCCTCCACCTCTACGACGGGCACATAGCACCTGTCTAGCAGCAAACTCTCATCCCTTTTCTGTCGAACTCTCTAATGAAAGAGTTAACTGTTACTCCCAGTCCTTCACTTATGCAACAGGTCAACTCTGGAACTGTCTCCCTCTGTCTGTATTTCCTGCTAGCTATGATCTCCAGTCTTTCAAATGCAGTGTGTCCAGGCATCTCGAAATGATCAGACCTTGAATTTGGCTCTCTCTTGTATTTTGTTTTTCTCTCGGAAGGAATAGTTACTGCGGGCTCGTGGCCTTTGGTCCCTTCTTCCTAGCATTTATAAAAAAAAAAAAAAAAAAAGTACATCTCTGACTTCTTCTGGTCCCATCTGATTTGTCAGGACATCAGCACTGCTCTTTGGTATCACAATCAGTACATGCTGACTATGAATGGCTTTTTTCTGGCCATGAGCACTGATCTCAATCACGCCCCCAGGCAGATCCTTCCCTCCCCCCAAGAGAGACCCGCGAACAGCATCCACAAATGACTTGGCCTGATCTTGCGTGACCGCCATGGGTGATGAGACCTTGGTCTCTAGTGCCTCCAGCCTGTTTGAAACGTCTCTAATCGCCTGAAAGACCGGGTCAATAACTTTATCTTCAAACTCCTTCTTGGTTACACTACTTCCTCCACCAGCCAAGACCTCGTTCGCCAGTGAAAGCCCAGCTGGTGGCTCCTCTTCATAAATGGATAGTCGTCTGCGTCCAAATTTTCACAAGCTATATGAACCCACTCATTGCAGTAGGCCCACTTCAGTGCTTGTGGACTTTCTGCTACAGACCTACCGCAGCGAGGGCACCGGTGTTGTTTGCTCATGGTAAAGGAGAACAAAAACAAAAACAAAATGACAACAACAACAGCAAAAAATATATACAATACTACTCGGGATAAACCCGGGTTGCGCCGCCTCCGTTTGTGTCACCCTAATTTAGAAAAAAAAAAAAAAAAAAAAAAAAAAAAAAAAAAGAAATGGAAAAAAACAGGGTGTCCGTGAGGTCAACACGAGCAGGTGGGTACGACTTGACTACCCTTCTAGGAAAGGCAACCCAAACCGAGGTGCTGCAAAAGTGCTGAGATGGAATTGACAACTTTTCCCAATTCAACCCTCATAGCAGCAGCAAATAAGTCACGTAAGCAAGACCTCATCGGTTACCATACTGCAACTGCACAGAGGTTATCTATCAATCTATAGCCAAACATCTCAATCCTGCAAGAGATGGCCACAAACAAACTGTCTCCATGTTGCCCTTTCTCCTGTCATACAGTTGTTCTCCCCAACTTATACCCCCATCCTCCCCTCCCACGCACCTCTCCACTTCAAACCCTCCATCTCAAACTCGGCCTCCCCCTCCATCTCCCCCTGTCCACTTCATGCACATACACTTTCCTTATTAATCTTTCTATCTTCTCCACATGGCAAAACCAATTCAATGTATTTCTCCTAACGCTTTCTATCACATTCATACCACAACTCTCCTTCACATCCTGATTTGTCAATCTTTCTCTCCATGCAACTCCACATGCTCCTCTCAAATAACTCATTTCCACTACTCTCATTATTGACTTGTGTCCTTCCAACAAGGTCCAAGCTTCACTTCCATTCATTAAAGTGGGGATCACAATACCATCATCCAGTGACTTTATTTATTATTATTATTTTTTTTTATGTATCCAACTCTGGGCAAAGGCTTCTGGGCCCATATCTCAGGGGCAGCAGCCTATCCCAAGACCCAGTAGTCCTCCTACACCTCCACATGTCACCACTTCGGTGCTAATACCCACCGTCCATGTTGAATACATGCTAGGGCTGTCTCATACAGGACTGGTGTATTGGTATTATAGTGGTACCACGTTAAACTGGCCAGTCTGGGTGTAGCTGGTCGCCTTTACACTGTTGTCATACTTGCAACTGACTTCCCATACAGCCAAGGCTATTTTTAGATGGCCTTGGTACAGCCAACCATTTACACCCACCATGTATGTGTGCGTGTGTGTATGTGTATGTGTGTGTGTGTGTGTGTGTATTTTACCCAATTGTGATATACAGGAAATGAGCTACACTCGTGGGGTCCCGTCTCTGTTTCTCAGTAAGTCAAATTTAGCTTTAAACTCGTTTAAGTTTTTAGACTGGACGATCTCTTTGTCCAGGCTATTCCACAGGTCTATACATCTATAAGGAAAACTGTATTTCTTGATATCTTTCAAGCAGCTTGGTTTCTTCAGTTTCATTCTGTGTCCTCTTGTTGCTCTCTTACCCCATGAAAACAAATCTTCTTTGTCAATTTTATCTACTCCCATCATGGTCCTGAACACTGCAATCATGTCTCCTCTCTTTCTCCTTTCCTCTAAGGAAGGCAAATCCAGCTTTTCCAAATTCTCTCTGTACAACAGATCTGCCAGACTAGGGACCATATTTTTTGGTTGCTGTTCTTTGTATTCTGTCAATCTTGTTTATATCTTTCTTTTTGTGTAGGGACCACACTACTGCTGCATATTCTAACCTGGGGAAGATCATGGCCATGGGGGAGGCGGTGGCTGAATCGGTAGAGAGGCGGCCTGCAGTCCTGATGGACCCAGGTTCGAATCCTGGCTGGGGCAGGGAACAGTTTAAGGATTTGAATTTCATAAAAGCAGACATTCCTGATCTACCAGAAGACCCGCCGACATGTCATAAAAGTACCCCCGCTAATACCAATACACCAGTCCTGTATGAGACAGCCCTAGCCTGTATTCAATATGGACGGTGGGTGTTAGCGCCGAAGTGGTGACATGTGGAGAGGTGTATGGTATGCAGGAGGACTACTGGGCCTTGAGAGCAGGCTGTGAAGCCTATGCTCAGAGTCGGACAAAAAAAAAAAAAAAAAAAAAAAAAAAAAACTACCAATTTTTTCATCATCTCATCGATATAATGAAAAGCTACTCTTATGTTAGTCAAGAGTTTATACGTCTCTCTAACTGTCTTGTTAATATGTTTTTCAGGTGACAAACTGTCCTGGACCAGCACTCCCAAAGATTTCCCTTCTCTTGCTTTTGTGATTGGTTCATTACCCATCAAATAATTCAGTGATGACCTCTTGGTACTTTTACCCATTTCCAATATTTTTATATTTCTTTGCATTGAAATTCATATCCCACATCCGACTCCAATCGTGTATCCTATCCAGATACTCCTGCAGCCTTTTACAATCCTCCTCAACCTCTACCTTCCTCAAGATCTTTGCATCATCAGCAGACTTGCATAATGATTCACTCCATCTACAATATCATTTACGTAAATAAGGAACATTACTCGCACCAACACCGAGCCCTGTGGGATTCCACTTGTTACTTCCCTCCATCCAGACATCCTATCCTTCATTACTCATTTGTCTGTCTCTCATAAAGTCTCTCATCCATTCCAGGAGGTTCCCCTTCAGTTCTCCTATATGCTCTGGTTTCCACATTAGTCTCTTATGAGGTACCTTGTCGAAGGCCTTCTCCAAATCTATATACACACAATCCACCCAACCATCTCTCTCCTGTACCACGTCAATCGCTCTTGAATAAAAACTCAACAAGTTGGAAACCCATGACCTTCCACTTCTTAATCCAAACTGACTTTCAGCTAAAATATTCATCTCTTCCAGATATTTTATCCATCTATCTTTCAGAATTCTCTCTCACAATTTTGCAACCATGCTGGTTAGGGACACTGGTCTATAATTCAGAGGTTCTTCCCTGTTTCCTCTCTTATAAACTGGTACCACATTTGCCCTCTTCCATTCTTCAGGCACTTTCCCCTCTTCCAGAGAACACACAATTAAACCATGAATCTTATCTGCCAGTTGTTTTCTGCATTCCTTCAGTACCCAATTAGAGATTCCATCTGGTCCTGGGGCTTTCCTCACATCTTGAGTTTCCAGTAATTTATATACTTCCTGTACTTCCACTTTTATATCTTTTATCACTATATTTCTAGTCACTCCCTTCTCTTCCACAAACTCACTTTCATTAGTGAAAACTGACTGGAAAAGTTTGTTCATTATTTCTGCTTGCATTGCCGCATCTTTATAGACCTCTCCTTCTACTTTCAGTTTGGTAATTCCTTCCTTTTGTTTCAGTTTGCCATTGACAAATCTATAAAACAGTTTGGGTTCATCCTTACTTACACACATTATCCATCATTGCCTTCCTTTCATTCAGTTCACAACCCACCCTTCTCATCACTTGCCATGTATGCTTGTGGGTCATTTTGTGCCTGAAGAGGGTATGGGCTACCACCAACCCCCTCCCGGCACAAATGTCTGCTAACAGACTGCCATTCTCATCTATCTCAGCAGGTACACCCCACTCACCAACTATTCCATCCACCTTCACATTCTCTACTTTACCATTCATATCTCCAATCAAAAACACTTTCTCATTCCTTCCAAACTTTTCCATGCACACTTCCACATTTGTCCAGAACTCTTCTCTCACTCTTCTAGCACGATCTTGCGTTGGTGCATACACGTACACAATCGCTCACATTTGTATTCCAACTTTCAATCTTACCCACACAATCCTTGAGCCAACTGATGCATACTCTCTTATGTTCTTCTTCCATCTTTTACTCACAACAATACACACTCCTTCTTTTGCCCTCTCATTCTCACCTACTCCTGCACATATACCCCATCCATACTCCCATTCTCTCACACTCTCTCCTCTCCATTTAGGTTCAGTTACTCCACATAAATCCACTTTCGCACCCTCAAGCACCTGGACAATCTCTCTCTTTTTCACCTCATCATTCGCACCCCTTACATTCCACATCACAATCCGTACCATGTCCTTTGTCCAGTCCTTGGTCGTCATCTTTTGGTCAGTCCTTGTTCGAGGCTTCTTGTTCATCTTTTTAGTTAGCTGTTTTCCGGGGAGGGGCACTAACCCTCCGCCAACCCTTTTAGTCGCCTCACACGACAAGCAGGGATACTGGGGTAGAATTCTTGAATACCACCATATTGATCATATATACACTATGATATTCCTCATATTCTCAGAACACATATTAAATATTAATGGGAAACAATTAGTGTGTGTGTGTTGTATGCAGTCATTTGCAGATCTGCAGGTCAACTATGGAACTTGAGTGGGACTGGAGGGGAAACATTAACTGTAGACTTCTATAATAATTACCACTATAATACAGAGTGATGATACTCACCTCACTGTCCTTGTTAGTATTGGAGCTGACTGTTCCAGCCAGCTCACTCGTGATGAATGCTTCAACTGATGGCAAGGATTTCTTCTTTCCCTTGTCCACTTCACTTTCATCTTTTCCCTTACCATTTTTCCTTCTATCCAAAGTCTGTGGAATACAGTATCAATTACTCAATCTACTCTCATCTAAATTATCATCCTTTCTTCCAATACTCAATAAGAAACAGGAACACAAAAGCAGGGGAGCTATGAACACTGCTTCATGAATTGTACCATACATTCATCAACTCATCATTCACACTTTCAAATTCTTATCGGGTAATCCCACCTCATACGCAGATAACCACACAAAAATACAGTATGGCCTATAACACCTGTGGGACAGAGAACAATTAGTCAATTACCAAATTAAAAAGGGGGTGCATTCCTTGTCATGGTCCATACTTCATCCATTCCTTTCTATCACCCATCAACATGCTTCCTCAGCTTTTATACCATGCTTTGTAACACATTCACTAATCTCAACCGCCTTTCACAACTCCTATCCTCACACTCATTTACATAAATCCTTTTCATCAAAACATTTGTTCCTATCCATTCTGTGTGATAATACCATCCACACACACACACACACACACACACACACACACACACACACACACACACACACACACACACTCTCTCTCTCTTCAACCCTTACCTCAATAAACTTTCATACTCCTCATTTTCAGACTTCTGCTTTACCAGGGTTTTCAGAACCATTCCTTCAAAATCTTTGAGGGATGTAGGTGACATCAGCCTCTTTTCTAGGTGATGACCATTATTATTCTAACCCTACTAATACATGTGATGGGGGGAGTCCAGAAATAGCAACAAGAAAGGTTAGATGTAAAACTACCAAGAGCCCCAAGCAAAATGGACCATACTTCCTTTAATTCACCATGAAAACCTTTGATATTCTTGGCTCCACCTTCATTAGCAATGTATTTATTTAATTAATGTAGTTATTCTGATTAATGGTTGACGTGTCGTACTGCTTCCAAAACAACAACTATTCAAGACTGGATCACTGAAGCCATAGTAGACCACCCTATTAACATGATTCACTAACCTCTGGCCATAACTTGTATTTGAAGAGCAGTGTATTAACACATGGCTACCTCAGAACAGAGACATTTACCACTTGCCCACTGTGGCTCTGCATTTGTAAACATGCTGATTTCTTTACAAACAATACTGTCTTAATACAATTATAAAGATGATTAAACCATTCCAAGCTGTTTCAGTATCATGCTGCTGATGAATCAACACCCATTATTTCTACTTAAAAGTTGCATATGCTTCATTAAAAACAATAAAAAAAAAAGGGGGGGGGGAGGGGGTTAAGCCTTTAACTCCACAATCATTAACTTTAATCACACCTCATTTTGAATGTGGACTAACTGGCTCAATATTCAAAGAACTGACTGCAGCTATAAAATTCAAAGGACTGACTGGCTCAATATTTAAAGGACTGACTGCAGCTTAAAATTCAAAGGACTGACTGGCTCAATATTTAAAGGACTGACTGCAGCTTAAAATTCAAAGGACTGACTGATTCAAAGGACTGACTGCTGCACAAAATTCAAAGGACTGACTGCAGCTCAAAGTTCACAATGACTGACTGCAGCTTAAAGTTCACAGGAACTAACTGTAGCTGAAAATTCACATGAACTGACGGTCTCTCAGAATTTGCGAGCACCATCTATCTATCTATTGCCAGACGCCTCAATCCCGTTTGGGGTGGCCACAAACAAATCGCCTCCAAGTTGCCCTGTCCCCCGCCATTTCACTCCTCTGCTCCCAACTCACACCCCCCTCTCTCATATACCTCTCCACCCCATCCCTCCATCTCATCCTTGGCCTCCCCCTCCCTCTTCCCCCCTCCACCTCACTCACATACACTCTCTTCGTCAGTCTTTCACCCTCCATCCTCTCCACATGGCCAAACCACCTCAGTGTTCCTCATAACACTTCCTATCACATCCACATCAATACAACGCTCCTTTATATCCGCATTCGTCAGCCTGTCTCTCCATGTGACTCCACAGGCTCCTCTTAAATAACTCATTTCCACTGCTCTCACTCTTGACTTGTGTCCTTCCAACAACGTCCAAGCTTCACTTCCGTACGTTAGAGTTGGTATCACAATACTGTCATGTAGTAACTTTTTCACTTCCATGCTCACTTCCCTGTTTCTTATCACTACTTTCAAAGAACCAGCAACCTTTCTTCCCTGCTGTACTCTTTCAAGCACTTCACCCTCCAAACCTCCATCCTTACTCATCACACTACCCAAGTACTTAAACATACTCACATTTTCCAATTCCTCACCATCCAACCTCGCTATACATTCACTGACTTCACCTCTCTCAAAGACCATCACTTTACTCTTCCCTACATTCACCTTTAGATTCCGTTTCTTACACACTCTCTCAAACTCATCCACCAAGCCTTGCAGCTCCCCTTCGTCTTCACTCAACAACACAGTATCATCTGCAAACAACAGTACAGGGAGTTTCCAAACACAATCCTCTCTCACCAGGGCCACTCCAACATCCACTGCCCTACCTTGTACCTCTTTTATTACCCCATCCATGTACAGATTGAACAACCATGGAGAAATGACACATCCCTGTTTCAAACCAACCTTCAAAGAGAAAAATTCACTTAGTACACCATCCACACGCTCTGCAGCCTTCGCAACATCATACATAATCTTCACAGCATTCAACAACTTCCCATCTACTCCATATATTCTTAATACTTTCCACAATCCTTGTCTATCCACCCTGTCATATGCTTTCTCCAAATCCATGAAAGCCGCATACAACTTCTTTCCCTTCTCTAGAAACTTTTCCACTAAAGATCTAAGAATGAATATCTGATCTACACAACCTCTTCCCTTCCTAAAGCCTCCCTGTTCTTCTCCAACTAATTTCTCTGTTCTTTCTCTAACTCTGTCAATAAGTATCCTACCATACACTTTTCCTATTATACTAAGAAGACAAATGCCCCTATGATGACCACACACTTCTTTTTCCCCTTTTCCTTTGTACAAGGGAATAATTATACCTGACTTCCAATCCTCCGGGACTCTATCTTCCTCCCAGGCCAATCTGCACATCTTCCACATCCATTCTACTACTATCTCTCCCCCATGCTTCAGCATTTCACCACACACTCCATCAATTCCTGGGGCTTTCCCCGATTTAACTTTCTTCATTGCTTCCACAACTTCTATCCTACTGATTTCTTCCTGTCTTCTCACCTCCCTCCTTCTCCCAGCCATTCCCCAGCCACTTATACTCGCATTACTTCCATCCTCTACGTTCAACAATTCCTTAAAGTGTTCTCTCCATCTGCTGACTTTTTCTCCCTTCTCCACTAGTAATCTACCATTTTTATCTTTCACTCCCCTGCTAACTTCACTTCCACCCTGTCTTACTCTTTTCACCTCTTCCCAGAACATTTTCTTACAGTCCCTCCACTTTACACTCAAATTCCCTCCAAATTCCTCATCCACTCTCTTCTTTCTCTTTCTAATCTTTTCACCTCTCTCTTTCTTTCTACATGTAACTCTCTCTTCCGCCTCTCAACTTCTTCCACGCCCCTATTTCTCATCCATTCAATGTATGCTTTCTTCTTTTGTGCCACAGCCTGTCTCACCTCTTCAGTCCACCACGCTGTTCCTTGACCCCCCTCCGTCTTCTTTTCCTTCCACACACCACATCCCATGCTTGAAATTCACAAGGACTGGCTGTATACAGAAATCCATATGGACTGACTATAATGAAATTAGAAAGGACTGGCTTTATATGGTACTGAAATTCATGAGGACTGTATCCTGAAATCTGTGAGCACTGTATACTGAAAATTCACAAGAACTGGCAATACACTGAAATTCACAAGGACTGAATGTACAGTATACTGAAATTCACATGGACTGAATGTACAGTATACTGAAATTCACAAGGACTGACTGCAGCTGGAAATTCATGAGGACTGGGTTTACCTCGAAATTTGCACAGACTAATTGTAACTTGAAATTCAAAGTCTGCAAACATTTGGAATCTCATCCTTACTACTGTGAGGAGACATGACAAAAACTGTCAACATATGACCAGGACTTTTTTTTTCTTTTTTTCCCCCTAAAGGCAAACCATACAGAATCTTGGGCTAAAGTATTCCATATATTTCACCTGTTCTACTTCCCACTTCCCTCTGCTGGCTAAGACAGGTATTTCTATGCCCACATATGATTTTCCTCCGTATAATGCATTTGGGGGGGAAAAGTGATATGACCTAAGTGTGAAGTGGACACAGTGGAAGTGTCAGCCAACTTTTGTTGTTGACTGTAACAGCACGTTGGGGGGGGGGGTCAACGCTAAACACGAGTTGCTTCATTGTAAGTCACTGATGTGTTCCAAATATCACATCTTTTTCCATATAACTGGTACAGTTATAATGAGGAAAATAGGCATATCAGCTTTTCAGGTAGTGGAGGAAATTCAAACTTTTTTCTTTTATCTATTTTCAAACTTGACAGGAAAAAAAATTGTCAAACAGAGTGCAGTCTAATGAGGGCTTACAGTACAGCATGAAAATCAAGAGTACACACTCTGCTTGGCCGATGACATGCACAAGCTGGAGGTCTACGAAGCCTGGCTGTCCTGACAGGTCTCTTGGCAGGGGTCTCAGCATGTGGGTCTAGTGGCTTCCATGGCTCAGTCAGCTTGAGGGTTGCAACCGTCTCCTTCTCACCACGACGTCGCAGTCCATACCTGTACAGTCCTGACAATTAGTCACTCAAACCATCTGTTTAATATATACAGTGCAGCCTCATTATGCGATTGGGGTAAGTCAAGTGAAGACCTATTGCATAGTGAATTTTCGCATAAGGTCGATATAACATGCATTCAATGGGGATGGGGCGTGGGGGAGTGACCTCGACCGCAAAGCCTAAAATGACCTATAAAAAAACTCTGCCACCCACCTGAAGTCTGTTCTATGCTGGTATGAGTCATCACCAAGGGTCCCCCATCCCCCAGGATGGGGGACAGTAGTAGTAGTAGTAGTAGTAGTAGCTGTTCCCTAGGTAGTCTGGCTGAACAGCCCAGAGTCCCTTAGGAAGGCCATGGCCGAGACCAGGCTTTCCCACAGAGCTCGCAAAGAGTGTATGTTGTGTTGCTGGCGTAAGTGATTGTGTGCAATGCAGTCTTCCATAATGTGCTTAATAGTATGGGGTTCTGTGTTGCATCCTGGACAGGCATCAGCAACGGAGTCATCCAGCCTCTTCTGGTAGCTTAAGAGGGTTGGATGGTGCCCACATCTCAGCCTGGCCAGGTGGACCCTGTCCTCACGAGGGAGATAGGATTCAGAAGGGTGGATGTCAGGAGACCATGCATGCAGTTGTGTGTTGTCTTTAAGTGACTGAATGGAGCAGCGAGTGACCTGAGTGTGGATATGTTACTGGATGCTGGTCTGAGGTGGGGGAGGGGGGAGAGATCAGTGGGGATGGGCGGAGAGATGACAGTATTTGTGTATGGTATCGTGTGCTGGGTGTTGTTTTGATGTTCCTTGGTGTAGGTGGATGTGCTGCCATGTAATATAGTGGATGATGTGGGTTTGTGGAGGCTGCAGCAAGAAACTGAGTGCCTCTCATGTCTAGGTGATCCTTGACTTTGAGGACTTTGGTTTCTTGATGTAGGTGGTCTGTGGGTGTAGTAGCTGTGCAGCCTGTGGTTATTTTTAGGGCCTTGTTCTGTATGGTCTGTAGAGTGTTGTAGTGTGTTTTGGTGAGGTTAGAAGCTCAGGCAGGGCTTGCATAATTCATCACTGAATGTATGTATTGTTTGTATACTGTGGTGGTGGTTTCCTTGTTGTGTCCGAATGTTGTATGGGCAAGTGACCTCAAGGCACTGAGTCGATGTTATTTTATTTTTAATGTTTGTGATGTGTTGTTTAAATGACACTGATGTATTGTATGTTACACCAAGGATTTAGGGTGTGTGTGTCTGTGTGTGGTTGAGAAATGTTGTTTATGGTGAGGTGTGGGATGTGACTGTTCTGCTGTCCAGTTTGTGAGAAGGGTCACTGTAGATTTGGCTGGGGCTATTTTGAGCCTGTTTGTGGTGAACCATTCGTGTAGTGTGTTGAGGTAAGGTTGAATGATGTGTGCAGCTGTGTTTGGATTTTGGTTAGTACATGTAAGTGTTATATCTGTATAGCAAGCTATGTGTATCTGTGGTGTGTGGGTACGTCGTGCATGTATAGATTAAAGAGTGTAGGGGACAAAACAGATCCTTGGGGGATGCCATTTGTGAAGTTTCTGATGTTAGAAGACTGACCGGCAAATGTTGCGTGTGCACATCTGCCTGCTAAGTAGTTTGCCAGCCATCTTTTTGTGTTATTGTGCATGTTTGTGTTAAGTATTTTGTTTGTGAGGTTGTGGCGGGGGATGGCATCAAAAGCTTTGCTGATGTCTAGTGTAATTAGGAGTGTTCTGTGTGGTGGCCTAGCTGAATTCATGCCATTGAAAACTCTCTGTGTAAGGTCTGTAATAAGAGTAGTTGTGGAGTGTAGTGGCCTAAAGCCATGTTCTGATTGGGCTAGGGGAATGTGAGGTGTGACTAGTTGTAGTACCAGTCATTTAGTGACTTTAAATGGGGTGCAGAGGAGTGTGATGGGGCGGTGTGAGGAGCGTAACATGGGGTCTTTGTTGGGTTTAGGGATAGTGATGATAATGCCATGCTTCCAGATGTTGGGTATTATGTTGTGTGAGTAGCTGTAGTCTGATATGTTGGTGAGTGATTGTATGCCTTGTGGTCCAAGGTGTTTAAGGTGAATGTTGCTTATGTTGTCTGGTCCACAGGCAGATGAGTGCTTGAGGTTGTTAATGATGTGCTTCATCTGGTTGTAAGTGAAAGGTGCGTAGTCTGGGTCTGTGGGGAACTGTCTCTTACGTCGGATGATACGTCGGTCTTCGGGATGGGGGTTTAGATGGCTGACTTGTGAAAAGTAATTGATGAGAGTGTTTGCTTGTTGTTTGTTTGAGGGTATGGTGTCCGCTGTTGTGATGGCAGTGTGTGATTGTGTGGTGCTGCTGTTGAAAAGTGTGATGCTGTTTAGTGTTTTGTAGAGTTTGCTGATGTTTTTGTGGTCAAGTGTTTGGAGGTAATTTTTCCAGTCTGTTTACTGTTCTGATATTTTATTGTTTATCTGAGTGTTGAGTTCTTGTATTTGTTGTATGGTGTCTTGTGTATGGGGTGATGGGGAGTGCCGCAGTGTGTCCCATTGTCTGATGAGGCCTTGAATTTCTGGTGTGAAGTTGTGGTTGTGTCTCTTTCTGTTGCCTCTAGGGATGAGTCTTTTGTCTGCATTTTGTATAATTGTATTGAAAGTGTGCACAGCGGTGCTGATGTTTGTGATGGGTGTACTGTTTAGTGTTTCGAAATGTTCTGTTTCAGTTACAAAGGCCCCCCAGTTGGCTCTCTTAAAATTAGTGTATGTGTGTGTGTGGCCACCTGGGGTGATTCTGGTTTTGGTAGTGATGATGACTGGGAGGTGATCAGAACCTAGGATTTTGACCACTCTCCAGGATGTAGTGGGGGCGAGGTTTGTGGAGCAGAAGGTGATGTCTGGGGACAGTTGGAGTGCCTGGATAACCACTCCACAGAAAAGATACGATTTCACTTTATTTAACCCTTTGAGATTTTTATGACTATATCAATCGTCATTTCAAATCCAACCTCAGAGATTCCGATGACGCTTTTCATCGTCATTTTACGAAACTTTTATAAAATATTCATCATAAATTGCATTTATTCGTCATAACAAAGAGGCTCGAGCATGATGTCACCGAATGGTTGCTCTATGCGTGGTGGTACTGCACAGCTAGTCTGATTCATGGCTTTGTTTCTTTGTAACTTCATTCTTGGTGAATATTTTTCTACAGGAAGGCATAAAATTTTTGGTTTCTGCCTAACTTCAACTCGTCAGTTAGACTTTTTACTTTTCTTATTTTCCTTTTATGAACATACTGCGATAAAGTACAACTATTCAGCTTCAAAATAACAACACAACCAGCATCCTATCATAAAAAATGTATTTACACTGACCGATCAAAGAAAAAAAACATCGCGATGCGAATATGCGGCAGAAACTAAAATAAATTGTGCATCTCTTTCCTTTTGCTTTACTGCACAATGAAATGCATGTATTACCATATTCTATATATCACTGTAAAGGTATATAATTATTGTATTTTTGCATGTTTTAAACCAAATTTACATATCTTTACTCGTTATTGTGTGTTGAATGTTTTTCTACAACAAGGTATAAAATTTTTGCTTTTCGCTTAACTTCAACTCGTCATCCTGACATTTTAATTTCTTTGTTCTCCTTTTTTGAACATACTATGATAAAGTACAACTATTCAGCTTTACAATGACACCAAAACCAACATTCTATCATGAAAAGTGTACAATACTTACACACAGCGATCAAAGTAAAATATCGGGCCGCGAAGATGTGGGTCAGCGTGAGTGGCTAACTCTAGCACAGACATAATCTGCCCTGCCCCCAAACCTGATAGGGTCAAAATCACACACTGCTCTATTTATTACGCACTTGTGCTGTTACAGTAAAACCTCGATTTAATGGCACCCTAGGGGGCCCTGAGCATGCTGAAAAAAATGAAATTCCGTTAGATTGGGGCTTACACCTATCAATACCCCCGGAACTCACGCTAACACATTTTAATGCATTTTTGTGCAGACAAACAAAATTCATCCATCCATCATCCAATCCTACATTGCGTAGGAGTCCGGGGCTAAGCAGTCGGTCCTGACATTTAAGATGAACATACAAAATTAATAAAAAAATTTATATTTTGAACAAACAAAAGCATGTAAGTGTGGTGTTGTAGTAAAGTGCTGTACTGTAATCCAGGTGAGTACATAACAGTAATCCAGGTAAGTACAGTACAGTACAGTAGAGTCTTCATACAACACGAGATAGGTTATGCAGAACCTTGTGCAAAATCGATTTCGCACTAAAACATGACATATATTTACATATAAAATAGGGGGTTAGGTTCTAGATCATATTTTTCGTTAAAAATATATTTAAAGATAGATTACTAGAAATACTTCTGCCTTAAGGCACCGAAGACAGTGTGTTTACATATGACCTCACCAACTGGACGCATGAGTGCATAGCTACTGCATTCTAACCTAACCTAACCTAACTGATTAGTTTTGCCCCCTAATACTCCCCATAAAAATTTTAATCACCAAGGATGCCACTAAGCCTCTTGACAGTCCTCATTAGAAATCAAGCATGAACTTGGCCTAAACAACACGTGAATAATGGCCGGCCAGCATCACGCATATTTCGTCACGAATCACTTTCGGTTATAAAAAAAAAAAAAAAAATGCAGTGTGAAACTTTTTGAAGACCGTTAGTCATCAACAGTAAAAGGAAAAAAAAAAAAAAAACTATAACGAAGTTGTCAGCATGGAGTGATTGCGTATTTCACTTTTCAGATACACACGAATGCAGTAAGCGTGAAAAATGAACAAGTCAGCCAAACAGTATAATTTGTATGACAATATAATTCACAAGAACTGGATTCACATAATTATCTTGCCTAACTTTCTGTCAACACGTAGTGTTTTCACATATCGTAAGATCTGAATTTACTTGACCAAAGATCGTCAGTTTATAACAAAAAGATCAAGCACAAAGCCTTTTTTCTTCTTCTTTTAACACTCGTTGCATTAAAGGCGAATACATGAATTTTACTGCTCCATCATTAACTTTTTTTCCAACAAAGAAAACAATCCACATTGTAAACATCCCGATTCATTTTATCTGTCTCATCATTTGCACTTAAGCTGCAACGCTACACGCGACTTCGTCCAACAATTTTCCATTTTTATTTAGAATAAATGCTTGTGTTCATAGCACTTTCAGGGTGCTCAGGCATAATTAAAGTTAGTTGGGAACCACGTGCTTAGTTCTGAGAGGAAACGAGGAGCAAGGAAATAAGCAAATAAGCTTCTCATCACAGCAACCATTCACACAACACTGAGGTAGGCAGCAGGCTGTGGCACGTGGTATGGGGGTCACGTGGGTCGAGGAACCCAATTAGTGACCGACAAAAGCATAACACACGAGTTGTATCTGGAAATCCAGTACCAAAACACCCATTTCCCACAGTTTCTCTCGCACAATTGAGTGACATTACCATGCTATTATAATTATGGGAGAAATTAAATGCTTTTGTTATTGTAAGATCGTAGTTTCGTTTGGTCTTAAATCGGGACTCTACTATAATCCAGATAAGAATTAGTTGGCAGGTTGGAGTAGAATAGATGGCATTACGTAAATAAGTTCACTAAGTTATGATGTCTATAGCACTAGTTCTTAAATCTAACCTTACATACTAATTTTTTTCACTTTGGGGTCAGGCTAGGCAGGAGGAAGACTGGGTGAGCATAAACATACCCAGTTGGCAGGAAACTGCAAACAGACCATCGAGATGCATTTGAATTTCTTTCTAATTTTTACCCATTTGGGGGGAATTTTTAAATTTTTTTTGCAAATATTCCTCGGGAGATTTGTGCCGTTAGTTTGGGGTTGCCGTTAGAATGAATGCTGTTAAATCGAGGTTTTACTGTACATGGCGAGAGAAATGGTGTTTCAGTGGCATTTCACGCACAAAATTAAATGAATGGCAATGATCACAGCCAGTGTAAACATTAGATGGGCATCTTGAATCAGTCTGCTATGTGGAGGCCTAAAAAGGGGATGCTGGTTATGCAAAGCTGACTCAATTTACAAGTCACAAGCTTCAGTATTTCACACACAAAAAGTATCACTTCACTTAATACTGCACACTGCTCTTTCTCTCTTTTCTCTTTCATTTCTGAAGGCTCCAACACGCTTGCATGCGTCGGCCTTGGTCACCTAATGGCAGCTCTCCAGGCTGCACAATCTATTGCAGCCTCCCTGCACAGTCCCCTGACCCTGAGGTCACACTCAATGACCTCATCCCAAGTCTTTCTCGGTCTACCTCTCGAAACCCCACCCCCAATATTAACACTTCTCACTTTCTGCACTTTATCATCCCCCATCCTCTCCACAAGCCCAAACCATCTCAATCTACCTCCTCATCACAACACAAATACACTCCAGTCCCATCCTACCTCTCAACTCTTCCATCGTAAACCCAGCCCCCCCCAGGCCTTGCATGCAAGGACGCACTGCACATCCACCTAATCATTGTCATTTCTGTACGTTTGAGCCTGCGAATATCCTCTTCCTTTACTGCCCAGGTCTCACTACCATACAGCATCACACTCCTAACACATGCTGCATACAAAGACCCCTTACCACGCAGGAAGAGTCCTCTCAATGTCAGGAGAGGCAACAGCTCCCTCAATTTCTTCCAACCATTTCTCATCCAAGCCACAGAGCCCCACCTTCAGCACATAACATGTCTCCCAAATAACAAAACTCTTCCACACACTCAAGAGACTCACCAGCAAGTTCAATCCTTTCACGCCTGACAATCTCCACCTGCTCTCCCAGACATGTCGCACACATAAAATCAGCATTATCTCGCAGTCTACCTCTGATAACACTACATCTCTTGCACACTGCTCTATTTGTTAAGCACTTGTGATGTTATTTGGTGATAACAATGGTGTTCCAGCGGCCTGTCATGCAAGTCTAGAGACCCAAATAAGGGATGAGAATTATGTAATGTGGACACAATTTGCAAGTCACAAGTTTCGGTATTTCACCATCCATCCATCCATCCATCCATTGCCAGACGCCATGTATCCCAAATGGGGTGGGCAAGGGCTTAGAGTTAATTGTTTTTTACAGGGAGGGGCACTAATCCTCCACCAACCCCACTTGACACGTAGGGACGCCAACAGCATCTGGTGTTCCCAGGCGGTCACCCATCCAAGTACTAACCAGACCCAACAAGCAACGGTATTTCACACACACAAAAATATCACTTCACTTAGTACTGAACACAGCACTATTTGTTATGCATTTGCACTGCTATTTGGCAATAACAATGGTGTTTCTGTGACCTTTCATGCATAAACTATAACAAAAGGCAACAATCACTGCAAATGTAAGCACTGGGTGGCCATTTTGGCTTGCGTGTGTCACTGCGTCCGAACGAGATTCTCGGAGGCGGCCATCAAAAATATTGTTGTAGTGAAATCACAATTAATTTTTGAATGTACTGAGACAGGGTATCTTTTTATTTATTGCTGTAGTGATTTGTCACATAGTGGTGCATTGTATAATGAGGCTGCATTGTATATAATGACATAATCATATTACTAATAATAATAATAAAAATAATAATCACCATCATTTTCACTATGTAGGCACCAGATTCTAGGTTATGGTAGTGTAATATATTTAAGACAAGATGATCAGCCTACTCCCTATGGTGTTATTATATTATTATAATAATAATAATAATAATCTGGAATTTTGTTTCTCAAAAGCACCAGTTCTTCCACTGGGAATTCATTAGCGCTTGACACACATATACATTATTTTTACAATTACAAGAATTGTGACATCTTTCATATACAATACAAACTTCATCAGGGGGAAAAAAAAAAAAATAAATAAATAAAAAGATAAAGGGGGGGGGGTGTCAATGATTAAACCTTACAATAATCCATCACAGTACCTCTCTCCAGGCTGTAGCATTCTGAAAAGAGAATGGCTTTTAGCTGTACCTTTTGCCACTGAGTTACTGCAGTGAGGGCAATGGTGTTGTTTGCTCATGATTAGGGCAAAAAAGAAAAGAACAAGACAAAACAAAACAACAACAACAGCAAAAAGTATATACAATACTACCTGGGTTACTCGGGTAGTGCCATCCCCGTGTGTCACCCTAGTTTAGGGGGTGGAGGGAAGAAATTAAAAAACAGGGTGCCTTCAAGGTCACCACAAGCAGGTGAGGTACAACCTGTGCTTCTGTGCTTACATCCTGCCTAGGCAAACTCTTTCGCCTTTGTCTGTCAACTTGTACCTTTCCTTCTTGCTGGAAGTTTGCTCTCATTCAGCCAGTCCCAAAGAAGGGTGACCACTCCCAACCCTCCAACTATCATCCAATTGCTTTAACGTCCTGTATTTCAAAAGTTTTCGAGTCAATTCTTAATAGAAAAATTTTAAGGCATCTTTCCTATCACAACCTTCTTTCCGATCGTCAGTATGGGTTCCGTCAGGGACGCTCCACTGGCGATCTTCTCACCTACCTTTCAGACTCCTGGTCATCCTCCTTTCGGGACTTTGGCGAAAGCTTTGCCATTGCACTTGACATCTCAAAGGCTTTCGATCGAGTCTGGCATAAATCTTTAATTTCCAAACTGCCCTCCTACGGTTTCTATCCTTCTATCTGTGCCTTCATCGCTAGCTTCCTTTCTGGTCGTTCTATAGCCGCTGTTGTAGACGGCCATCGTTCTTCTCCTAGATCTATCAACAGTGGTGTTCCTCAGGGCTCTGTCCTATCACCAACTCTCTTCCTTTTATTCATCAATGATCTTCTAAGCTGTACATCTAACCCTATCCACTCATACGCTGATGACTCCACCCTTCACCTTTCCATTCGGTTCCCGCAACGCCCATCTCAACAGTTACTTCAACAAACAAGGGATGAGGCTATGGCACACCTAATGTCTGACTTGGCTCGTATCGCTGACTGGGGTAAAAATAATATGGTTCTCTTTAATGCATCTAAGACTCAGTTCTTACACCTATCAACCCGACAAAATCTTCCACAGGTATACCCATTAATGTTTAATAATATTCAGCTTAATCGTGCATCATCCTTGAACATGCTTGGGGTTTCATTTACTCAGGACATATCTTGGAAAGATCATATTACATCTCTTGTAAAGTCTGCTTCCAAGAGATTGGGTGTGCTAAGCCGACTCCGCTCTTTCTTTACCCCTGCACAATTGTTGACTCTATACAGGGGTTTTATCTGCCCCTGTGTGGAGTACAACTCTCATGTGTGGGGAGGCTCCCCACATACAGCTCTTCTCAATAGGGTGGAGTCAAAGGCTCTTCGTCTCATTAACTCTCCTCCTCTTACTGACTCCCTTCAACCTCTGTCTCTTCGCCGCACTGCTGCATCTTTATCTCTTTTCTATCGCTGCTTTAATGGTCACTGCTCCTCTGAACTGTCTGCTTGCATTCCTCCACCTCTACGACGGGCGCATAGCACCCGTCTGGCAGCAAACTCTCATCCCTTTTCTGTCCAACTCTCTAATGCAAGAGTTAACCGTTACTCCCAGTCTTTCATTTATGCAAGAGGTCAGCTCTGGAACTGTCTCCCTCTATCTGTATTTCCTGCTGCCTATGATCTCCAGTCTTTCAAACGCAGTGTGTCCAGGCATCTCGGAATGATCGGATCTTGAATTTGGCTCTCTGTTGTATTTTGTTTTTTTCTTGGAGGGAACTGTTACTGCAGGCCATGGCCTTTGGTTCCTTCTTCCTCGCAAAAAAAAAAAAAAAAAAAAAAAAAAAAAAAAAACTGACTACCCTTCTAAGAGAAGCAGCCTAAACCGAGGTGTTGCAAAAGCGCTGAGATGGTATTTTCCAATTTTTCATAATTTTAGCTCTATAGCAGCAGCTAATATGTCACTTACGCAAGACCTCATTGGTTGCGATACTGCCACTGCACAAAGCCACTAGTCACTTCTTGGGAGCAAATATATGCAAGGCTGTAACTCTGTGTGGGGAATTCTTACTGCCAAACCACCAGGTACTATATCATGTACCTTCACCTAAATATTCAGCATCATCTAGCTATCTATGCCAAAAGCTTTAATTCTAGAGGGGATGGACACAAACAAATTGCCTCCACATTGCCCTCTTCACTACCAGATGGTCATCCCCCAAAGCCACAGCACTCATTCAAATAACTCCACATCATCCTTCCACTACCACCATCATCATCTTAAGTTCCTAAACCTAATTCCTACAAATCAGTAAGTTGGTAAAATAAATAATACAGTACATATGTTGGGCAATTATCAAAAAAGTTCCCAATGAAACAAGGCAAAAGCAAACTCATCTACCAACAGGCATCCCTCATTCAAGGTGGTACCTGTTAATGCTATTTTACCTTGAGAAGTCTCATTTTTTGGTAACTTTTTTCAGCTAACAATACCCAATTTCAGCTTAACAGTAACTAGGACAAAACTATTATACTCAAAAAAATTTGAGCTGTAAAGTGAAAATAAGTGAATTCAAAGTAAACCAGCAGCACTACTGGGAGTAAATGTGATGCAACTTGGTTTGCTCTTTACCATCACATTGTAAACAATAGCTGACAGAGGCAGTATGTGATGTTTTAGGTGGTTATGAACTTTATTTAGATTGGCTCTGCTTAGTTAAGTAAAAGTATTCTTCACGTGGCCAACCCTGATACTACAGGCAACATACAGTATTTAACATGTTTGCTTAATGATAATTATCTTAAGTGGTACGTCAGGGCACTCACCATCCACTTACTCATTGTAGTGCTGCTCTAGGGTGACTGCCCTTTCCTCTCTTCCTTCCTTCCTCTTCTGTCTTTCTTTCCTCTTCCTTCTGTCTACAGGTGACTCTACACTGAGTGACAAGCCAAATGGTTTCCTGTACACCAGGAAACCATTTACTATGCTGGCTGGTAACCATAAAACCAAATTATGGCACCTGGTGGTTTAGTGGGTAATCAAGGCACTTCAATCAGACTGAGTCTGTGCAGGATCATATCCATGGGGTGGTTGGGGTTTATTGCTCACGTAATGCCACTCAGGGATGCATGAGGCTAGTCGCCCTCATTTAAAATGTCAGGACAAACTTGCCTAGCCCTGGGCTCATATGCTCCTCATGGGGCAACACAGGATTGGATGATGATGATGATAATTGGCAGTGCAATCCACCTGTTCATCACGAGATGCCAGTGCAGTACTCCCTCAATTATCTGACGTAATAGAGCCAAAGGCATGTCCAGGTAGTGGCAATATCCAGATAATGACAATATCCCCCTACTATTCCCAGACCCAACCTATACCCAAACTCCAACCTATACTTAACCTATATGTACAGTACCTTTGCTTATTTTGGCATGTTTGCCGGTCATTCAGGAACATTCAGATGTCAAAACACACACAGGAATATTCAAAATAATTTTAAACACCAAGAAAACCATGAAAAAAAAAAATGAAAACCAAAAAACACCATACCTATACACTAGTGTATGTACAGCACCCCTCCTAATTTTGGCTCTGTTTTCAGGTCAATTTGCCATATTCAGACATCAAAACACACATAGAAATATCCAAATTAATGCCAAACACCAAGGAAACAATGCATAAACAACAAACATCCACAAAAAACCTGAAGACGGTTGGAAAATCAATTATCTTTCAGTGACATGAGTGATAACTGATGCTGGGGGGGGGGGGAATTCACAGTCAAATATGCCACTGGCATTTGGTTATACTGACATAAATGGTATACCATCATCTTTGCTGGTTTCTATACTATAAGATTAGCAAATAAAAACACAGAAAACTGATGACTAAAATAGAAAAACTGCAGCGAGAATAAAATTAATGTTGTTCAAAGAGTAAAGCTTACCTTCATATAACTTCCAACCATCTAGTGCAAAATTTTGCCTGCACCTTGCAAGAACTAAGCATATGTCTAGAAGCAGAATTTCAAGTGTCTTCTCATGGATTTCACAGAATTTTGATAAAACCAACAGAATTCAAATAAATTGCCAAAAACTTTAAAAACTCACGTGTCAGTGATTTCAGCACGAAGGAGGGGAGGGACTGAGGGAGTGAAGGGGAAGCCGGGAAGCAGGGCTAGCAAGGCAGGGTGCATGGGAGGGTATGGAGGGGGGAGAAGTGAGGCTGTGGGCAGGATTTTCACCCTTCTGTCACATGGCGGACGGGTGCTTTCCCCTAACTTGTGATTAACGGTCTGTCTTACATGCGCGGTGGCAGTTGGGAAAGACCAATCCCAGTGGCCACGCAACTTTGGACATTCGGTAGGGATGCACATGGGCATTTTGACGCCGCTTGTGGGTTACAGTCGGTATTACTCAGGTGCTGGAGGTTCGTAGGGCGTGATTAGGCCAGCGAGAGACTTTGACCATTCAGTACAGGGGCTGATAGACATTCTAGCTCAGGTTGTGGGTTACAACCTATTTCCCACACACAGCTAGAGCCTAGTGGCCATGATACCAATTGTTTGAACACGTCGGCTGGCTGGCCAAAGTTCTCAAGGACTTTTATGTTTGGATAATTACAGGTAAATGGTTAATTAGAGCCATGGTCCAGTCTCTGGATAATGAACAGGTCCAGATACTGCACGTCCGGATAAACGAGGGATAGATAGATAGATACAATTAACTATGCAACAAGAAGATGGAAAAAAGGCAGAATATGAGAGGGTCGTGGAGGAGCGATCGAGTAAATATGGATTGGAGCAGATGGGAGATGTGGAAGGTGTGTGCAAGATATTCACGGAAGAAATCTGTGCAGCATGTGAGGTGGTATGTGGGGTGAAGAGAAGACGAAAGGGGGTGAAGGGAACAGCATGGTGGACTGAAGAGGTGTGAGAGGCTGTGGCACAAAAGAAGAAAGCATATAGTGAGTGGATGAGAAACAGGGGCATGGAAGAAGTTGAGACAGAAGAGAGAGTTATATGTAGAGAGGAAGAGAGAGGTAAAAAGATTAGTAAGAGAGAGTAAGAAGAGAGTGGATGAGGAATTTGGAAGGAATCTGAGTGTAAAGTGGAGTGAGTGTAAGAAAATGTTCTGGAAAGAGGTAAAGAGAGTTAGACAGGGTGCCAAAGAAGTTAGCTGGGGAGTGAAAGATAAAAATGGTAATTACTAGAGGAGAAGGGAGAAAAAGTGAGCAGACGGAGAGAACAATTTGGGTGCCAAAGAAGTTAGTTGGGGAAAGAGAGATAAAAATAGCAGATTACTAATGGAGAAGGGAGAAAAAGTGACCAGATGGAAAGAACACTTTAAGGTATTGCTGAACATAAAGAATGAAAGTACCACGAGTATAAGTGGCTGGGGAATGGCTGGGAGAAGGAGGGAGATGAGAAGACAGGAAGAAATCAGTAGGATGGAAGTTGTGGAAGCAATGAAGAAAGTTAAATTGGGGAAAGCCCCAGGAATTGATGGAGTGTGTGGTGAAATACTGAAGCATGGGGGAGAGATAGTAGTAGAATGGATGTGGAAGATGTGCAGATTGGCCTGGGAGGAAGGTAGAGTCCCAGATGATTGGAAGTCAGGTATAATTACAGTAATCCCTGTAATAACCGGACGCCCAATTCCCGGACACACCAATTTCCGAAAATTTTGGGCCTGGGCCTTCAGCCCCCCCCCCCCCCCCTACACGTAATTTGAAATGGGCACGGACGGCAAACAGCTGTGTTTGCACACAGCCCCTTCACCCCTTCCTTCCTTCCTTCCCCCTCCCCAGTTACCGCCTAACTACCATCGTGAGGAGAAGCTCATCGCAATGGCTGCCGCATGTGCTCATTTTTGTGAATAAACAGTGAATAAACTACAATACCTAGCCACAAGACCACATGGGAATTTACAGTGTTAAGAAATTAGAATTTAGAGTGTAAAGGATTAAGTGTGGCGTGCAAACTGGCGGCTGAAACTGGCGTGGTGCAATTAAGAACAGAATGTGCAGTGTTAAAAAGTTATAACTCACAGTGCAAAGAATTAAGTGCAGAACAACACTGGATTACTGTACGTGCTTCAAGAGCATTTCCACCACTGCCAGAGCCTTAGAGGAGGCAGCCATAGACCTGTTGTGAGTACCCTGTACTCTGCTAAAATTTTCCATACTCACTTCTAATTCCTCATTCTCTGGTTCCTTTTCATTTATTTCATGCTTTATGTCCATTATTGGTGTGAATACGGTCTGAAATAAGTGCTATGCATGTCCGGTAGGGAGTTATTTAGGTGGCTTTCAAAGACAGGCTGGGTTAGGGCCCACAGGTATCAGTCCAGGAGGCAGAGGCACAATATCCGGACAAAACCAATTCCCAGACATGCCTTTGGCTGTATCACGTCGGATATTAAAGGGATTACTGTATTCCCCAGTACAAAGGAAAAGGGGAAAAAGAAGTGTGTGGTAATCATAGGGGCATTTGTCTTCTTAGTGTAACAGGAAAAGTATATGGTTGGTTCCTTATTGACAGAGTTAGGGAAATAACAGAGGAATTAGTTGGAGAAGAACAGGGAGGTTTTAGGAAGGGAACAGGTTGTGTAGATCCGATATTCATTCTTTGAGCTTTAGTTAGTGGAAAAGTTTTTAGAGAAGAGAAAGAAGTTGTATGCGGCCTTCATGGATTTGGAGAAAGCATATGACAAGGTGGATAGACAAGGATTGTGGAAAGTATTAAGAATATATGGAGTAGATAGGAAGTTGCTGAATGCCTTAAAGAGCATGTATGAGGGTGCTGAGGCTGCAGTACATGTGGATATTGAACTGAGTGAATTTTTCTATTTGAAGCTTGGATTGAAACAGGGATGTGTCATGTCTCCATGGTTGTTCAGTCTGTACATGGATGAGGTTATAAAAGATATACAAGGTAGGGCAGTGGATGTTGGAGTGGCCCTAATGAGAGAGGGCAGTGTTTGGAAACTCCCTGTACTGTTGTGTGCAGGTGATACTGTGCTGTTAAGTGAAGACAAAGGGGAGCTGCAAGGCTTGGTGGATGAGTTTGGGAGAGTGTGTAAGAAATGGAATCTAAAGGTAATGTAGGGAAGAGTAAAGTGATGGTCTTTGAGAGAAGTGAAGTCAAAGAATGTACAGTGAGGTTGGAAGAGGAGGAAATGGAAAATGTGAGTGAGTTTAAGTACATGGGTAGTGTGACGAGTAAGGATGGAAGTTTAGAGGGTGAAGTGCTTGAAAGAGTACAACAAGGAAGAAAGGTTGCTGGTTCCTTGAAAGCAGTGATAAGAAACAGGGAAGTGTGCATGGAAGTGAAAAAGTTACTGCATGACAGTATTGTGATACCAACTCTAATGTATGGATGTGATGCTTGGACCTTGCTGGAGGGACAGAAGTCAAGAGTGAGGGCAGTGGAAATGAGTTATTTGAAAGGAGCATGTGGAGTCATATGGAGAGAGAGACTGACAAATGAGGAAGTGAAGGAGTGTTGTGGTGTGGATGTGGATGTGATAAGAAGCATTAGGAGAAATACACTGAGGTGGTTTGGTCATGTGGAGAGGATGGAGAGCAAGAGACTGACAAGGAGAGTGTATGTGAGTGAGGTGGAGGGGAGGAAGAGGGAGGGGGAGGCCAAGGATGAGATGGGGGGATGAAGTGGAGAGGTTTATGAGAGACAGGGGTGTGAGCTGGGAGCAGGGCAATGAAATGGCAAGGGACAGGGTGACATGGAGGCGATTTGTTTGTGGCCACCCCTTACAGGATTAAGGCGTCTGGCAATAGAGAGACAGATAGAACTATGCAACGTTATTTGGATTTCCAAAAGTGTTTAGTACTCCTCATAAACAGTGTTTTTATTCTTACATAATTACTAATACATCATTTTATGCAGGAGGACATAAAGAGTAATGAGCACAAGACTGACCGTCCATTGGGAAGGTCAATGATGGTTAAGTTATTGTCATTGGGAGGATCATCTTTACTCTTGTCTTTCTTCTCACTTCCCTCTTCCTCTTCCACACTCATCCTCTCCAGTTCTTCTCCCTCTTCACCTTTTCCCACAGGATCAAGGTCAGGAGGTGGTTCCACATCATCTTCCTCACCACCTGCAAATTAATTCTACATCAGCTGAATAACTTTACCACACTGGAAATGCAAGTTATTTCCTAAGCAAATACAACAGTTTGAGCATGACCTAGACCAACTTCACATCTGAAACTGTTACAACTTCCCAATACACAATTCACGGCATAAAACTGACCTGGTGGTTCCTCTGGCTGAGGCTCGGCAGGTGGCGACGCTAGTTCAGCAATGGGTGCCAAGGGCTCAGAACTAGTTGACTCCCTCTCCACTCTATCCTCTCCACTGCCCCTCTCATCATATTCCTTGTCTTTCTCACTCTTAAGGCAACAGAAACAGATACATCATCACCATCATCTTACCCTATCTTCCATTAACAAGGGTGGGGGTTAAGATCCATAAATAGCAAAACCAAAACATAATAGTAGTACTACTATGAAATGCCCAGTAACATGGGTCATGCATCCATTCACTCATCATTGAAGACTCCAGAATTCTCAGATCCAACCCCGCCACCTGAGGCTGTCCTACAGCTGCTGCTCATCTTGACAATATTTAATTTCTCATTACCATAACATTTTCATGATGTAATACACTGTAAGTATCAAACACCTGCCAAATTCATCAAAAAGACATTGCTGGATATCTGTGTAATGCCTGAATTACTTCAATCCACATAATATATACAGAAATTATTTGTATTTTGCAGTAAAGTACTATACAAAATCTCTCCTTACAAATATACAATGCATACGGTACATACAAAAATCGTATACATTAAATATATATATATATAGTATATGTATAGTAAAACCTCAATATAACAGACTTCAATAAACCGGAATTTTGCCTTCATCGGACTCAAGGAGCCTACCACACTAAATTCTTCTATATCAGGAAAAGTCACATAAAGCCAAAAGCAGTCTAGACTGCCTGACCTCAGTCCATCTTGGGCTGAGGATGGTGGAGGATGAGGATGTATGCGTAGGTTGTGGTGACCTTGATGATGGGTGTTGGATGTGTATTGGGTGGTTGTGGTGACCTTGATGATGGGTGTTGGCTGGGCATTGGGTGGTTGCCGTGACCTTGATGATAGGTGTCGGATGGGCACTGGGTGGTTGTCGTGACCTTGATGATAGGTGTCGGATGGGCATTGGGTGGTTGTCGTGACCTTGATGATGGGTGTTGAATGAGGATTGGGTGGTTGTTGTGACCCTGATGATGGGCATTGGAGTGGGTCAGGATCTTGAGGATGTACATTGCTGGATATGAGTTGGATAACAAGTAATAAACCAACGGTGCTATTGAAAAAACGAAGTTGGTGCAATCCTGACTACTGTCTAATATACTGGAAAATGTCCTGGTTAGCATGGGGATGTCCGGATGTCATTTTTTTCAGAATTTCACTTTTTCAGAATGGCCTGGGCCACAATTAGCCCATTACAGTCGGGTTTTACTGTATATATATATATATATTTTTGTGAGGAAGAAGGAACCAAAGGCCATGAGCCCGCAAAACTGTTCCTTCCAAGAGAAAAACAATATATATATATATATATATATATATATATATATATATATACATCATCATCATCATCATCCAATCCTACGTTGCACCACAAGGAGTGTAGGAGCCTGGGGCTAAGCAAGTTGGTCCTGACATTTTAGATGAGAATGACCTGCCTCACTCATCCCTGAGTGGCATTACATGAGCAATAAACCCCAACCACCCCCTGGATATAATTCTTCACCGGCTCAATCCGACTGGAGCGCCGTAATTACCCACTAAACCACCAGGCGCCAAAATTTGGTCATATGGTTACCACCTAGTGTATTAAATGGTTTCCCGGTGTACAGGAAACCATTGGCTTATCACTCAGTTGAGAATCACCCACAGGTAGAATGAAGAGGAAAGAATGAAGGAAAGAAAGACGGAAGAGGCAGTGTAAAGTCACCCGTAGGCAGAAGGATGAGGAATGAATGAAGGAAAGAAAGACAAAAGAGGATGGAAGGAAAGAAGGATGGTGGAGACGAAAGGGCAGACACCCGAAAGCAGCACTACATCAAGTGAGTGGATGGTGAGAGCCCCCACTTACCACAATATATATATATATATATATATATATATATATAGCAGCCAGAGACTTCGTAGGCTTGCCTTTGCTAATAAATATCTTAACCGGGGTGAGGAGCAATGGTTGTCAGTGTTGTGGTCTGATGAGGCAACGTTTAGTGTCACCTGTAACAGAGGAGCACGTGTGTACCGACGCAAAGGTAGTGACCCACTTGACCCACAGTATGTAGAAAGCACAGTTAAATATCCTGATTCACTCATGGTATGGGCTTGTTTTTCTGGTCAAGGTTTGGGGAAGCTTGTTGTGCTTCCCAAGAATCAGAGTGAATCAGGATGTTTACCTGGAGCTTCTGTGTGATCATTTACCAGACTCCTTCGAGCTAACAGGTGCACGAGTGTTTCAGCAGGATGGTGCACCTGCTCACAAGGCCAAATCAGTCACCAATTGGCTTCATGACTGCGAGGTATCATTCATGGAAGACTGGCCAGGAAATAGCCCAGACCTCAATCCGATTCAAAAACCTCTGGTACCTCGTAAAGAAGAGTCTCCGAGGAAAGGATGTAAGCTCTCTGCCTAAGCTGGAAGCCGCCATTTGTGACTCCTGGGAGAAAATACCCCTCCAGCACCTCAAGAGCTTCGCCCTTTCACTTCCAAGACGTCTCAGGTCCGTGAAGAAGCGTAAAGGATACCCTACGAGGCACTAAAGGTAAATAAAATGCATTATTTATATGTTTTTTCAATGTTGAAAGGTTTGTTTCGTAGGAGGGACGCAGGGCGCTCGATACTTCTGACGAGTACTGTATGTATGTGAATGCTGTTCTCATGTTTGCATGCAGAGTATACATGTTCCGTACCTTCTCATTGATGTGGTCAGCCGGACACCTAGGTCCTTCTCTCATTCTGATGTGTAGGGTTTTACTTCATAACTTATAATCCCAACCTGGTCTTTTTCCACTTTTTCTAAACTTGATTACATGACACTTGTCCACACTGAATTCCATTTGCCATGTATTACTCCATTCATGAAGTTTATTTCTTTACAAGAGTCTGTGTTAGTAATTCTCCTTTGTATTTTGGTGCCAGCACTGAATCTTGTGGAACTCTGCAAGTCACTTCCCTCCATGATGAGTAATTTTCCCTTAATACTGTTCTCATTTCCCTTTTCCTGAGAAAATCTTGCATCCTACAGGACAGTTTGCCTCAGATTCCTCCTTAATGATACAGTTTCCATAAAAGTTTTTGGTGTGGTACTCTGTCATATGCTTTCTTGAATCCAGATAGATACTGTCCACCCACCCTTCTCTTTCCAGTAATGTTTATGCAACTCTGTCATAGTAGCTTAGTAGGTTATTGACACATGATTCTCCCTTTCTAAAACCAAATTGCCTTTCTGTTTTCATATTGTGTTCTTCTAGATGGTTTACCCAAACTTTTCTTATCATCTTTTCCAGTATCTTACTTACAACACTGGTTAGTGATACTGATCAGCAGTTGAGTGGCTTTTGTCTATTCCCTTTCTTGAATAAGGAAACAATGTTTGCTTTCTTCCAAATATCAGGTAGTTTACCATAACCCAAGGATTCCTTGAATATTAAAGATAATCATCTACTTCTTTGCACATTCATGTAGCAACCAACATGAAATTTCATCAGGACCATTTGCTTTTCCTTTGTCTAATTTACTTAACTCCTCCTGTATTTCTTTTTCTGATATTTGTATGTCTGGTAATATGTGTGGGCATGAATGTTCCATGTCATCCCCCTCAAAATTATTTTCTATCTATCTATCTATCTACTGCCAGACGCCTTAATCCCTTAAGGGGTGGCCACTGGCCAAAAACAAATCGCCTCCATGTCGCCCTGTCCCCCACCATTTCACTGCCCTGCTCCCAGCTCAAAACCCCCTCTCTCTTATACCTCTCTACTCCATCCCTTCATCTCATCTTTGGCCTCACCCTGCCTCTCTCCCTCTCCACCTCACTCACATACCAGCCCTGAAAGTCTACAATTTATCTTACCAGCCACTGGCAAGTACTGAAAAAAAAATTTACCAGCCAAGAAAAATTTTTACTAACCAGAGGAAAATTAACAAATAATTAGTCAGCTTGCAAATTATTTACTGTAGCCCAGTTTGAAAATAAATTACAGATTTGATTGTATATAAACATAAATATGAAATTTGTATAAGGTGTTTATACATAACTGAATTCTGCATTTACTGAATTATGATAACAGGACATAATGTAGCTAAATAAAAGGGTTATACTTGGCGATTTAATTCAGCATTACGCAGTTCAATACGCTTCCTGCTCTTGCCATGGTAAACTGTTTTCTTTTTAAAAATCAGAGATCCAGTTATGAAATCCGTTTTCCTGGCTGCAGTTGGATTTTTCATGCAACTGGAACATTTCCTTTCGTTTTCGTTTTCATCATACATCTATCTATCTATCTATTGCCAGACGCCTCAATCCCGTTTTGGGTGGCCACAAACAAATCACCTCCAAGTCGCCCTGTCCCCCGCCATTTCACTGCCCTGCTCCCAATTCACACCCCCTCTCTCATATACCTCTCCACCCCATCCCTCCATCTCATCCTCGGCCTCCCCCTCCCTCTTCCCCCCTCCACCTCACTCACATACACTCTCTTCGTCAGTCGTTCACCCTCCATCCTCTCCACATGGCCAAACCACCCCAGTGTGTTCCTCATAACGCTTCCTATCACATCCACATCCACACCATATAAATTCTTTCTTCCAATCTGGAAGAAGTGTTCTCTGTGATGAGGAGTTTGACTGGAACGGGGAAGGTTTGGAGCCAGCAGATCCAATGTTTGGCCCTTGGCCTTTGATTGATGCTGCTACTGTGAGTGAGGCAATAGGCAGGATGAAGGTGGGGAAGGCAGAAGGTGTCTGGGTTGACTGCCAAAATGTTGAAGAACTCAGGAGATATAGGGGTGAGGTTAGTCACTGACCTGATAAATAGGATTATATATATGAGTGTGTTGTCCCAGACGATTGGCTGAAGAGTGTAACTGTAAATGTGTATAAAGGGAAGGGTGATGCCCTGGAAAGAGGAAATTATAGAGGTATAAAGCTTTTAGATCAGATAATGAAGGTAATGGAGAGAGTTTTAGAAGGTATGATTAGAGAAAGAGTGAATATTGATGAGATACAGTTCAGGTTTATGCCAGGTAGGGGGACCACTGATGCTATATTCAGTGTTCGACAGCTTCAGGAAAAATATATTGGTACGAGAAGGGATCTTTATTTTGTTTTTGTTGATTTGGAAAAGGCCTTTGACAGAGTCCCTAGAGACGTGGTGAAGTGGGCAATGAGAAAGCTTGTTTTGGAGGAGTGGCTGGTTAGGGTGGTTATGGCTATGTATGTGGGTGCTCGCACCCAGGTAAGATTGAATGGAGATTTGAGTGATGAGAGAAATAGGAAGAGAGGAGGGCAGGCACAGAAAAAGAATGATAAAGGCTAAGGAAGAAGTAGGCAGCACATCATCCACTCACTTGATGTAGTGCTGCCTACTTCTTCCTTAGCCTTTATCATTCTTTTTCTGTGCCTGCCCTCCTCTCTTCCTATTTCTCCCATCTCTCCTGTCACTTCTTATTGCTTATCTTTTCTTTACAGGTGGCTTTACATTGAGTGACAGGCTAAATGGTTTCCTGTAAGCCAGGAATCCATATAAAATGCTGGGTGGTAACCATATAACCAAACCACACGTGCTCCCTACGTGTCATCAAGTGGGTTGGTGGAGGTTAGTGCTCCTTCCTGTAAAACAAATAACTCAGAGTCAAATGGCCACCCCTAACGGGATTATGGCATCAGGCAATAGATAGATAGATAGATAATTTTCCGTGAATGTTGGTGTGCTTCAGGGGTCAGTTTTGAGTCCCATGTTGTTTATCATGGTACTTGAGGCCCTCTCACGTGATGTTAGAAACGGACTCCCGTGGGAGCTGTTGTATGCTGATGATTTGGTGTTGATTGCTGAGAATGAAAGGGAGGCGGACGAAAGGTTTAGGAAGTGGTGAGATGGAATGGGGCACAAGGGCTTAAGGGTAAATGCAGATAAAACAAAAATGATGATATCTAGGGTTGGTGGCAGTACTGTCAAAGATGAGGGAGAGTGGCCATGTGCAGTTTGCCACAAGGGCGTGAGATGTAATTCTATCTTGTGCAGTGTTTGTGATAAATGGGTGCACAAGAGATGTAGTAGTATCAGAGGTAGACTGCGAGATAATATTGATTTTATGTGTACGGCGTGTCAGGGAGAGCAGGTTGAGACTGTCAGGCATAAAAGGATTGAAATTGCTGGTGAATCTCTTGAGTGTGTGGAAGAGTTTTGTTATTTAGGAGACATGTTGTGTGCTGAAGGTGGGGCTGGAGCTAGCTCTGTGGCTAGAGTGAAAAGTGGCTGGAAGAAGTTCAGGGAGCTGTTGCCTCTTCTGACACTGAGAGGGCTCTCCTTATGTGCTAAGGGGTCTTTGTATGCAGCATGTGTTAGGAGTGTAATGCTGTATGGTAATAAGACCTGAGGAGTAAAGGAGGAGGATATTCGCAGGCTCAGGCATATAGAAATGACAATGATTAGGTGGATGTGTAGTGCTTCCCTGCGTGCAAGGTCCGGGGGGGCTGGGTTTACGATGGAAGAGTTGAGAGGTAGGATGGGACTGGATTGTATTGGTGTTGTAATGAGGAGAGGTAGATTGAGATGGTTTGGACATGTGGAGAGGATGGGGGATGATAATTGGGTGAGGAAGATGAGAAGTGTTAATATTGGGGGTGGGGTTATGAGGGGTAGACCGAGAAAGACATGGGACGAGGTCATTAAGTGTGACCTCAGGGTTAAGGGACTGAGCAGGGAGGCTGCAATGAATCATGCAGCGTGGAAAGCTGCCATCAGATGACCAAGGCCGACACATGCATGCATGTTGGAGCCTTTAAAAATGAAATGAAATGAAATTAATTATGCTTTTTTGAGGGAGGCAACGAAATTGACGTTGATGGCAAGGGTTTCATATGTTTCATGTTGGAAGCAAGCGACGCTTCTCCTTTTCGTCACCTGACTACGGCAACACTGACAATGCCATCAGCGAGTAAAAGACAGCGTTTAGCGACTGTTATGATGCCAAGCGGTTTTTAATAGAGCTGCCAGATTATTAATAATGATTTTATATATACATATATATTATTTTTTTTATCAAGATGTTTATTAATGTGAAGTAATGGTTAACCCGTCACATCCCGAGGTTTTCTGCACCTCCGACATCCCCCAGTCCCGAGGTATTTTCAAAATTTTTTTTTTTGGCTAAAACCTTCGCTTTTGGTGAGAAACATCGAAAATTCATAGAGAAATCGCTCACCTGAGGTTTAAAGTGCCCAATCCAGGTAGGAGTTCCTCCTTACCTGAGTGGGTTTTCTAACATGCTGGCACCAAAGAAAACGAGTTCTATGGGAGGGTAACTATTTTATCCACTCATAAACGGTATTTATTTATTTACTTGGTACGAATGTATATGTAGTATGACAGTATATTGGTTTTCAAGCAGTAATAAAGGCATTATAAGCATTGTTTCACTCACTAACTAATCACCATACCTAACCTATTTTTGCCACACTACCTGATCATTATTTCTGGCTGTTTCTTCTTCTAATGCTATGTAAACATTGTCCTCCACATTGTCATCGACATTGTCATCGACTGGGGAATCACTCTGGCCCTGAATAACTTTACTAGCCAGGTCACTGGTAACAGGTCCTTTGCCAAGACAATGGCGTGAGGGGGGGAGGGGGGAGGTTATGCAGTGTAAGGCATTGTCCCTGCTTGGTATCTTGTACAGGAATAGAGGAAGGTGTCCCGTGTATACACACGAAAAATCACGTGCGAAAATTGAAAATTGTGCAAATTAGCGACCTTGCAATTGCACAACGTACTGGTACGTCGCCGGGACTGGCAAATGCAAATCGTTGCAACATACCCATACGTCGTCGGGACGGGGCGGGTTAAAGAAACAATTTTTATTAAAATATGAGATAAAACTTCAACTCGCCACTGGTGAGTGAGAAACAATTTTTACCCACCACGTAATTAAATTACTCGCCATGGCGAGCAAAATACTCGTAACTTTCAGGCCTGCATACACCCTCCTCATTAGTCTCTCACTCTCCATCCTCTCCACGTGGCCAAACCACCTCAATGTGTTTCTCCTAACGCTTCCTATCACATCTACATCCACACCACAACGATCCTTCACTTCCTCATTTGTCAATCTGTCTCTCCATGTGACTCCATATGATCCTCTCAAATAACTCATTTCCACAGCTCTCACTCTTGACTCCTATCCTTCCAACAAGGTCCAAGTTTCACTTCCATACATTAGAGTTGGTATCACAATACTGTCATGTACTAACTTTTTCACTTCCATGCTCACTTCCCTGTTTCTTACCACTGCTTTCAAGGAACCAGCAACCTTTCTTTCTTGTTGTACCCTTTCAAGCACTTCACCCTCTAAACTTCCATCCTTACTCATCACACTACCCAAGTACTTAAACGTACTCGCATTTTCCATTTCCTTCTCATCCAACCTCACTGAACATTCACTGACTTCACTTCTCTCGAAGACCATAACTTTACTCTTCCCTACATTCACCTTTAGATTCCATTTCTTACATGCACTCTCCCAAACTCATCCACCAAGCCTTGCAGCTCCCCTTTGTCTTCACTTGACAACATGTATCATCTGTAAAACAACAGTACAGGGAGTTTCCAAACACTGCCCTCTCTCATTAGGGTCGTTCCAACATCCACTACCCTACCTTGTATCTCTTTTATAACCCTATCCATGTACAGACTGAACAACCATGCAGACATGACACATCCCTGTTTCAATCCAAGATTCAAACAGAAAAATTCACTCAGTTCAATATCCACACGCACTGCAGCCTCAGCACCCTCATACATGCTCTTCAAGGCATTCAACTTCCTACCTACTCCATATATTCTTAATACTTTCCACAATCCCTGTCTATCCACCTTGTCATATGCTTTCTCCGAATCCATGAAGGCCGCATACAACTTATTTCCCTTCTCCAAAAACTTTTCCACTAAAGATCTAAGACTGAATATCTGATCTACACAACCTCTTCCCTTTAAAACCTCCCTGTTCTTCTCCAACTAATTCCTCTGTTATATCCTTAACTCTGTCAATAAGTATCCTACCACATACTTCTCCTATTACACCAAGAAAACAAATGCCCCTATGATTACCACATACTTCTTTTTCCCCTTTTCCTTTGTACAGGGTAATCATTATACCTAAAATTCCAATCATCCAGGACTCTACCCTCCTCCCAGGCCAATCTACACATCTTCCACATCCATTCTACTACTATCTCTCCCCCATGCTTCAGCATTTTACCACACACTCCATCAATTCCTGGGGCTTTCCCCATTTTAACTTTCTTCATCGCTTCCACAACCTCCATCTTATTGATTTCTTCCTCTCCTCTCACCTCCCTCCATCTCCTAGCCACTTATACACGCATTAATTTCATCCTCTATGTTCAAGAAAGTGTCCTCTCCATCTACTCACTTTTCTCCCTTCTCCACTAGTAATCTATCATTTTTATCTTTCACTCCCCAACTAACTTCCGTAAAAACTGATTGGAAATTCTTATTTAGTGCTTCAAAATAGTTTCATTTGATCACTACTTTTATTTATGATGTCTTCCTCAAACTGTCTTAGGACTTCTCTCCTTATTCTTGTATAATCATTTCTTGCCTGTTTATAGTTGTTATATGCCCTCCCACTATTGTGTCTTCTGTATTTATTCCACAAGTCTCTCTTTTCTTTTGATTTATTACATTGTTTATTAAACCATTTCTTTATTTTCATTTCTGCTTCTTTGAGCTGAGGGATGTGATTTTGGACTCCTATTTCATAAAGTTCACAGAATTTTCTATATATAACATTTAAATCTTATCCTCTAAGCTCTTTTTCCCAATCTATTTCTATGAAGTATTTCTTTAGGTCATGATAGTTGCCCCTTTTTGGAGTTCAGGCTCTTTTTGTAACTTTCATTAATGTCAACTGTGTCATATGCAATCCTGAAGTTGCAATTTAATACTGCATGGTTGCTTTTGCTGAAAGGAGGGTGATACATTATACTGTCAATATCACTATCTTGCATAGTAAATATAATATCTAGTACTGATGGTACATCAAGTCCTCTTTTTCTGGTGCTTTCCTTTACATGCTGTGTTAGGAAAAACTCCTGCACAAGATTCAGTTGCTTTTGGTCCCAACATCTTTCCTGGCTTTTTATATCTATAGTATACCAGTTTATATTTGTATTGATATCTCCGGTTAACTTGATTCTTTAAGATTTCTCCTCCATTCTATTTATTAATGCTCTTAAACTCTGAATTGTACTCTCTGCCAGGTCTTCATATTCACCTCTTTCCCAAGTGTTTGATCTTGGTGGCATGTATAAATTTGCCACTGTTAATTCCACTCCTCCATCCTTCTTTCCTTCCATCCTCTTCTGTCTTTCCTTCATTCTTTCCTCGTCCCTCTGCCTACAGGTGACTTTACACTCCATCTTATGTCTTTCTTTCCTTCATTCTTTCCTCTTCCTTCTGCCTGTGGGTGACTCTACACTGAGTGACAAGCCAAATGGCTTCCTGTACACCAGGAAACCATTTACCATGCTGGGTGGTAACCATATAACCAGATTTTAGCACCTGGTGGTTTAGTGGGCAATTAAGGCACTCCAATTGGATTGAGCCAGTGAAGGTTTATATCCAAGGGATGGTTGGGGTCTACTGGTCACGTAATGCCACTCAGGGATGAGTGAGGCTAGTCACTCTCATCTTAAATGTCAGGACCAACTTGCCTTGCCCCAGGCTCCTACGCTCCTCATGGGGCAATGTAGGACTGAATGGTGATAATGATGAATTTCCATAATCATTCATCTCCAATAATTTAGATACCATTCCATCTACATTTGAGTACATCAACTTAAACCTCTTGTGTAAACACTTGTCATCACTTGGGTCTACTACCTGCCTCCTTTTTATTCCCTCCTGGTTATGTACCACTTTCGTACCTGCAATCCGATTACTTTGTAAAAAAAAAAAAAAAAAAAAAAAAAAAAAAAAAAAAGTATGCTTCTCTTCCTCTATCTTCCCTCATTATTTGCTTTTGCCTCCTCCCTCTTCTCTTTTAGGAATCTCAGTTCTTTCTGATCGTCAGTATGGGTTCCATCAGGGGCGCTCTATTGGTGATCTTCTCATTTGCCTTTCAGACTCCTGGTCATCTTCCTTTCAGGACTTTGGCGAAAGCTTTGCCATTGCACTTGATATCTCAGAGGTTTTCGATCAAGTCTGGCATAAATATTTAATTTCCAAATTGCCCTCTTACGGTTTCTATCTTTCTATCTGTGCCTACATCTATAGCTTCCTTTCTGGTAGTTCTTTAGCTGCTGTTGTAGATAGCCGCTGTTCTTCTCCTAGGTCTATCAACGATGGTGTTTGGTCCTCAGGGCTCTGTCTTATCACTAACTCTCTTCCTTTTATTCATCAGTGACCTTCTAAGCTGTACATCTAACCCTATCCACTCGTATGCTGATGATTCCACCCTTCACTTTTCCATTTGGTTCACACAACATCCATCTCAGCAGTTACTTCAACAAACAAGGGATGAGGCCATGGCACACCTAATGTCTGACTTGGCTTGTATCTCTGACTGGGGTAAAAGTAATCTTGTTGTTGTTAATGATCAAAGACTCAGTTCTTACACCTACCAACCCAACAAAATCTTCCACAGGAGTACCCACTAATGTTTAATAATATCCAGCTCAATCCTGCATCATCTTTAAACATACTTGGGGTTTCATTCTCTTGGGATTTATCTTGGAAAGATCATATTACATTTCTTGTAAAACCTGCTTCCAAAAGATTAAGTATGCTAAGCCGACTCTGTATCTTCTTTACTCCTGCACAGTTATTGACTTTATACACGGGCTTTATTCGCCCCTGTTTAGAGTACAACTCTCATGTGTGGGGAGGCTCCCCACGTACAGGTCTTTTCAACAAGGAGGAGTCAAAGGCTTTTCGTCTCATTAACTCCTCTTCCTAGCTCCCTTCAACCTCTGTCTCTTTGCCGCAGTGTTGTCTCTTTATCTCTTTTCTATTGTTACTTCAATGGTCACTGCTCCTTTGAACTGTCTGCTTGCATCCTGTCACCTCTACGACGGGCACAAAGCACCCATCTAGCAACAAACGCTCATCCCTCTCTAATGCATGAGTTAATTGTTACTCTCAGTCTTTCATTTATGCAACAGGTCAACTCTGGAACTGTCTCCCTTTGTTTGTATTTCCTACTTCCTGTGATCTCCAGTCTTTCAAACGCAGTGTGTCCAGGCATCTCGAAATGAACGGATCTTGAGTTTGGCTCTCTTTTGCATTGTTTTTGTTTTTTTCTTGGAAGGAAAGGTTTGTGGACTCCTGGCCTCTGGTTCCTTCTTCCTTGGGGGGAAAAAAAAAAAAAAAAAAAAAAAAAAAAAAAATGGAATGGCAAAGATTCACAGTCTATCAGGTGTAGGAGCATTCACGGAAAGCTCAGGTCTAAGCTCATGAACTAAAAGACCTTCACTATTCAAGTGCAAAATTACTTGCAAAGTCTTGCCAACAATCATAGGAGTCGAAGAATCAAACCGCAAAAATATCGATTCAGTTCTTCTCTCTTTCTTTCCTTTTCAACAGCCATAGCTCCAAAAGAAAAAGGCATACAAGAGCGTACTATACACCAAAATGTTGCTTGTCATGTGTAGATGTATTTTTTCATGTTTAGAAAAGTGTAAGGCTATGGTTTGTGAGTTACGACCTGAAAACCACATCGCAGTCACCCATGAGTCATTTTGCGCAATACTGGTTAGCTACAGCTCGCCTGCAGCTAAAGAATATACCAAAACATTTCTTTTCAGGGGAAGGCACCCTCGTTTTAGTCTCTCAGTGTGCTATGCATATAACAATCCAAACCTAACACTAGCTTTATGTATAATTTTACTTCCACAAAAAGATCATAAACTAGAAAACAAAAATTTTCTTCAAAAATTATTATTAAGAAGTAGGACAACTACTGCAAATAACAGAAGACTGAGAGGTGTGGCATTCCATGGTCGCCAACGTCTGCAGGGGCATGGCACTTAGGTAAGGTAAGGTAAGAAGTAGGAATGGCAAAAGTGCACAAGCAAGAGATGAAAACAGCATAGAAACACGAAAGCATTCAGGATGGGAGGAGATTTGGTGACTTATACCCATTCCTACATTCCACACTTTAGCCACAAACTTGTAGCTGATGGGATGCAGTAATGGGTGTAAGTCAAGAAATCTCCTCCCATCCTGAATGCTTTTGTTTCTGTGCTATTTTCATCTCTTATCTGTGCACTTCTGCCATTCCTACTTCTTAACAATCATTTTAGAAGAAATTTTTTGTTTTCTAGCATATATGCAGCAAGCAAATATGCGAAACTGTTGCCTTTAATGACTGTGGTAATGTATAAATAATCAAGTGTTATCTAACACTGAATGGCATGGTATAAGCTAACCTGTGGCAGTGAGTCTGGGGATGGGCTGAGGGCCATGTCCTTGCCAGCATGGCCATTGCGAAGGATCTCAGTTGGCACCTCCAAACACAACATGGCCTGTGGGGTGAGGTATGACCTGCTGAGTCTGAAGTCATCCTTGGCTCCAAATACCTCACTTCCTCGTACCTGCAGTGACACGCGCTTCTTTGCCTTCTCCCCTTCCTTCTCAACCAGGTGTAGTGGTGTTGCTGGCAGAAATCTGATAAAAAGAACACCAGCCCATAATCAGGTTTGACACTAAATTATACTCTGACACATGGATCTCTGAAAAATGAATACAATACCACACAGTGGATCCTCCTTATTTGCAGCTTAGGTATTTGCAGTTTTGGATATTCATGGGTTATTCACTACCTCATAATGCATTACTTAATATGTATTTTCAGATGTTAGAGGCTATGTTACAAAAGCATCTCAACACATACATTAACCCTCAAATGCCGGGCAAATTTTACCGCCGCCAGCCTCTCAGTAAGGACAATTTTACCAAAATTGCTTTTATTCAAACCTTAATATCTCCTAAAGTATAGCAGTTAGAGAAACAAATAAAAAACCATATTACTCAACAACTCCTCTTCTTGCAAATGAAAGCATCCCCAGGTCAGTAGGTGGTCTTCTTGATAAGCAGGGATGTAAAGAAGACAGGTGACTTGCGGCAAGTGAGTTGGGATGTGTCCGACCCATTGCGCCAGCCCAGACTTCGGGCTCAGCAGCCACACTCTGGCTAGCATTTGTAACAATGATTTCCCAGTAAGAGTGGTGCATCTGTAACACTGTCCGACCTCTCACCATGGAATTTTCCATTTTTAATAATCACTCTCCCCCAGTTTCCTTACTCACAGCTATGGTTATGAGTCGTCACCCAGTACATGTGGCTTGCATATAATGTATATGGGTGGGAGAAAGTGACCGACACAATTCTGTACTTACCCATTTTTTCCTCACTGTCTTACAACTCTGAACTCTGGAAACATTTTGAGACGAAATTTTCTTCTTTCCATTTCACTTTTTCCTCAGCTACCATGCACTAGTGTAATGAATAACTTAATCTAAACCACGAGGCAGATGTCTGTACTATTGGTTAGGCTTTTTGGCACATTTTCTTGGCATGAGGCTAATGCTTTTCTCACTAATTATGATATATCTTACTATGCGACTGGCACTTCAGATCACATGTACAAAGCATATCACTTATTTTGCACACACACACACACACTTGTTGAGCTTTAACTCAAGAGTGATTGAAGTGTTACAGGAGAGAGACAGCTGGGTGGATTGTGTGTATCTAGATCTGGAGAAAGCCTTTGACAAGGTACCCCACAAGCGACTAATGTGGAAATTGGAACACATAGGAGGACTGAAGGGGAACCTCCTGGAGTGGATGTGTGACTTCTTGAGAGACAGACAAATGATGACAATAATAAAGGACAAGATGTCCGGATGGAGGGAAGTAACAAGTGGAGTCCCACAGGGCTCGGTGTTAGTGCAAGTAATGTTCCTGATTTATGTAAATGATATGGTAGAGGGACTGAACAGTTATGCAAGTCTATTTGCTGATAATGCAAAGATCTTGAGGAGAGTAGAAGTCAAGGAAGACTGTAAAACGCTGCAGGAAGACCTGAATAGGATCCAAGGTTGGAGCCAGATGTGGGAAATGAAAATCAATGCAAAAAAATGTAGGATATTGGAAATGGGTAAAAGTATCAAGAGGCCATCACTGAATTATATGATGGGTAATGAACCAGTCAAAAAAGTGAAAGAAGAGAAAGATTTGGGAGTGCTGGTCCAGGACAGTTTGTCATTGGAAAAACACATTAACAAGATAGTTAGAGAGACGTAAAATCTCTTGACTAACATACGAGTGGCATTCCATTACATGGATGAGGAAATGATGAAAAAATTGATAGTGGCCATGATCTGCCCCAGGTTGGAATATGCAGCAGTAGTGTGGTCCCCACACAAGAAGAAAGACGTAAATAAGATCGAGAGAATACAAAGAACAGCAACCAAGATGGTCCCCAGCCAGGCAGATCTGTCCTACGGAGAGAGGCTGGAAAAGCTGGACCTGCCTACACTAAAAGAAAGGAGAGAAGGGGGAGACATGATTACAGTGTTCAGGGCCATGATGGGAATAGATAAAACTGATAAAAATGATCTGTTTGTATGGGATGGGAGAGTAACAAGAGGACACAGAATGAAACTGAAAAAGCCAAGTTGTTTGAAAGATATCAAGAAATATAGATTTCCATATAGATGCATAGACCTGTGGAACTGCCTGGACAAAGAGATCGTCCAGTCTAAAAACTTAAACGAGTTCAAAGCAAAATCTGACTTGAGAAAAAGAGAAGGGACCCCACGAGCGTAGCTCATTTCCTGTATATCACAACTAGGTAAATACACACACACACACACACACAATTTTCTTCAGGTGCACATAAGTTTTTTTTGTAAGTAGTAGGGTAACTAGACACATTTACAACCACTTCATATCCACTTTGACTTAGGGGGGAGGGGGGAAATTATCTTTGTCACCTATTTACAAACATGCTCCTACACACCAGTGCTTAGAAATCACGTTCATGATGGTACATGAAGATGCACTCTGAGCAAAGTGCAATCTTGCACTCATAACAATGATAGGCTGTTTCCTTGCATGCAATGGGCCGACGTTTTGTTGTTGAACACACATGACAATGCCTGTACAGTGTACATTGCTCGCCCTGCAGGTGTTCAGCCCAGATTGACAAGATAATGCCTTCCCAGGTACTGTGCGCTGGCCAACCTATCAGCTGGTGGCACCTGGTGAACTTGCCTCCTTCTACTTGCAACCTCAACAGTTCCATACTTTTCAAGGTAACTGCAGTGCCAGTTCTTTCTCATGCTTGCGTAAGGAAAAACTCTTACCCACAACCTCCTTGTACAGGATGTAACTGTTGAGGATACAGATATATAATAACCCTCGTAACCTTCGTATACACTTAACAGTACCTAGAAGCTTACCATGTACACCGTATATATGCAAAACTTTCCAAAATCCTTCTCTGTCTACTTTGTCATATGCTTTTTCCAGATCCATAAATGCCATAGTCCTTCTCACAAGCCTACTCCACTATCGGTCTCATTGTAAATATTTGATCCACATCCTCTGCCACTCCTAAAGTCACCTGTTCATCACTCATTAGGCCTTCTGATATCTCTCTTCCTTTCTCTACGGTAATTCTTCCATATACCTTCCCTACAACACTTTACAGACTTGTGCCACAATAGTTCTTCCATTCATTTTGCTCACTTCAGTTTTTGTAGAGGGGCACAATCACTCCCTTCTTTCGCTCTACTTGCACAGTTTCACTCATCCATGTCTTCTTACCTATCTCCAACAAGTACTTCACTCCTCTCTCTCCACTACACTTAATCATCTCTGCATACACCTTGTCAACACCAGCTGCTTTCCTAGCCATTTCACAGCGTTCTTCACCTGCGCCAGTGTCACGTTTCCCCTCACTGAATTCCTTCTCTACACATCCCCCACACCAACCCTGTTTACAGCCACTCTGCTCTCTCCATTCCCATTCATCAGACTCTCAAAATATTCTCTCCAGCTGGTCCTTACTTCATCCCCATGGGTTAATAATCCACCACTTCCATCCTTCACACTTCCACAATTCTTTCTACTGTCACCTCTACATTTCCACACTTATTTCCAGAATAACTTCCTATTTTCAGAGTACATGTAATTTGCAATCATTTTTCTTCCCAGACCATCATTTACCTCATCCTTTTTTCCTCTTCACTAATCTCTTTACGTGCTTCTTGCTCTCAATATACAGTATTTAGTTCTTATTTCAACTGAACCCCTGTCCCATATCCACTCTCGCCATTTCTTCCTCTTTTCCTCCACTTCTCTCTTAAACTCTTCATCCCACCTTGTCGTACCTTTCTGTTTCATTGTTGCTCTTGCCACACCACACACCGCTTTAGCACTTCTAACTAAGCAATCCCTATATGCACTCCACAAGTTGTCCAGATCCATTTAATTCAAGGTCACTGATTCCAACTCTTCCTCTACTTTGGCCCTGTATTCATCTGCCATTTCTTTAATCCTCAGCTTCTTGACTTGCACTCTCTCCCTGACTGCTCCTCTCTTTTGGTCCACCTCACTCCCCTCAGCTTGATCTTGCATACTGCAATCATTTGATCTGACAAACCTCCACAACATCCTCTCACTGTCCTCATATCAGCAACACTTTCCAGCACCGATATGTCTAAGAGCATATAAACAATCAGGCTCCTTTCAACACGATCTCCATTCCCTCTGTACCAAGTATATTTATTTGCATCTTTATGTTTGAAGTAAGAATGACAGATGCACAACCTCCTTTCCTGACACGTGTCCTTCAGTCGCTTTCCATTATCATTTTCTCCTGGTACCCCATTGCTACCCATTATATAATTCACAAGACCAGTGACTATTCTCCGATTCATATCGCCCATTACAAACACTTTATAACTCCTGGGCATTTCTCCTACTACGACATCCAGCTCATCCCACAGCCTGTCTTTCTCTGTCTTACTCCTGTCCTCACACGGTGCATACCCTACAATCACTGCCACTTTCACTTTCTCAAACTTGAGCTTGACATACCTACATCTTGAGCTGACACAAGTTTAATCTCTCATTCCACTCGGCCACACTTCATCCATCACCAATGCAACTCCTTCCTTACATCTTCCTCGCCCATTCATGCCCAACCTTTCAAATTTCACACCCTCCCACTCTCCACTTCACACCCATTCATCTTTGTTACACACAATGCCATCACAGCATATCTTGCACTCTTGAATTTTTTTTTAACACATTCGCTACTTCCATTCTCTTGCTTTCCTGATTTACACCTCTCACATTCCACTTGGCCATTCAAACCAGCACATTTGGTTGGGGCCCTGGGCAGGTACTAGGCCCTCCAAGGCTCTCCGAAACGTCTGCCGTGATTTAGTGATTTTAGACAGGGGAATCTTAGAGACACTTAACCCGGCCAAAAACCCATTATCTGGTTAACAACGTTTTTGTTTTTAAAGGCTCCAACATGCTTGCGTGATAAATGGTCTCCTAGGTACAAGAAACCATCTGACTTGTCACACAGTGTAGAGATCCTATGGCAACACTACACTGTGTGAGTGGATGACAGGTGCCCCCACCTACCACATAACAACATTTAAAATAAGTCAGTCATATGCTGACAATGCAAAATATAGTACAAGTTGCAATATTTTTATTCAACTTAAAGATACGACAAACTTTTTTCACAACAAAAGAGTCAATACATTTCTGGGTCTATTCAACAACTTCAGTCTCACGCATTGCTTTTTTACTAACTTCCAAACCAGAGTGATGGTGTATGTGTGACATTATGCTGAACAGTTATTTTGTGATGGAATGTCCATTAGGAATCAAAACTGTAGGTAACAGCAAAACAGACATATGTGGCAGGTATCTGCCTTATGTTGGTCATCATCATCATCATCTAATCCTATGTTGCCCCATGAGAAGCGTAGGAACCCAGGGCTAGGCAAGTTGGTCCTGACATTAAGATGAGAGTGACCAGCCTTGCTAAACCCTGAGTGGCAATTCATTAGCAATAAACCCCAACTATCCCTTGGATATGGAAACCTGCACAGGCTCAATCAATTGGAGTGCCTAGTTACCCACTAAACCACCAGGTGCCATACTTCGGTTATATCATTACAACCCAGAAGAGTAACTGGTTTCCTAGTGTACAGGAAACCATTTGACTTGTCTCCCAGTGTAGAGTCACACATAGTCAGAAGGATAAGGAGAGAATGAAAGAAAAAAGGACAGAAGAGCGGGTGACTTTATGCTCCCTCTTCTGTCCTTTTTCCCTTCATTCTTTCCTCATTGGCAAGGTTGCCAATTCAGGGATTTTTCACCAGACAGGGGTTTTCACATGTATCTGGCACCAAATTTTCATGGTCACTAAAATAAAAGCAGAATTTATAAGGTGATTTTATGAACTATCTAATGAAACAACACAGCTTTCTAAAACATTCCACTGATTCCTTGAATGATCTATACATCAAGACACTCTTGACTCCTGTGAATTAGCAACTTGACATTGATGTCGCCTTGTGAGACAGCTTGTAACTACTGTGCAGCCATCTGTATTTTGTATTTTCCACCACAACAATCTAGTCAATTGGTGATCAACTATGGACATTCAAAACCTGTACTGAGGTTGGAAAACTGGAACACAGATGGGAAACCATGGATACTAGTACCGTACATAAAATCATGGCTGAAGAGGGATCACTGTACTGATGCCTATTTGTTCACTAAAACTATAAATGTAGGAATATGATTAAACCTACTTTCATTTTTACGTTTATTATTCTTGCTGAAGCAGCCCCAGGCTTATCAGAACATAAACCCAGTGGATTGTAGGCCACCATTCTTCTTACGGAGATAGGAAATTAAGGGACACTGTCTAACTGGACAGCAAAGCTGTCCAGTTCTACTGGATTGTACTGTGTTAAGGTGTAAGTCTAGAACATCTTAGTATGAAATGCATAACTGTCACCTGTGGTTTACAATTATTATTACAGTATTATCATCATCATCATCTAATCCTGTGCTGCCCCATGAGGAGAAGAGTAGCCCAGGGCAAGGCAAGTTGGTCCAGACATTTGAGATATGAGTGACCAGCCTCATTCATCCCTGAGTGGCATTATGTGACCAATAAACCCCAACCACCCCTTGGATATAAACCTACACAGGCTCAATCCAGCTGGAGCACCTTAACTGCCCACTAAACCACCAGGAGCCATAGTTTGGTTATATGGTTACCACCCAGCAGGGTAAATGGTTCCTGGTGTACAGGAAACCAACTGGCTTGTCACTCTGTGTAGAGTCGTCTGCAGAAAGAAGAGGAAAGAAAGAAAGAAAGAATGACAGAAGAGGAAGGAATGAAAGAGGGAAGGAAGAGAGGAAAGGACAGTCACACGCAAGCACCACTACAACGAGTGATTGCATGGTGAGTGCCCCACCTACCACATTACTACTACTACTACTATCAACTGCTACAGATATTATTATTATTATAATATTATCCATCCATCATCCAATCCTACATTGCCCCATGAGGAGCGTAGAAGCCCGGGGCTAGGCAGTTGGTCCTGACATTTAAGATGAGAGTGACAAGCCTCACTCATCCCTGAGTGGCATTATATGAGCAACCAACCCAAACCACCCCCTGGATATAAACCTTCACCGGTTCAATCCGATTGGAGCACAGTAATTACCCACTAAACCACCAGGCGCCAAAATTTGGTTATATGGTTACCATTCTTATCATTATTATTATTTATCCGGACCTCCTTTCCCACCCAAGGACAGGGTGAGGAGTAGCAATGACCAGACAGCACAAACTTGCCCAATCCAAATAGGCCACACTTCCATTCACTCATCATTCAAGCTACCGGAAACCTGGCTCTACCGGATACGCCAAAAACACACCACATTCTGCAGCTTCACACAAACGTATCCGACTGAGTCAATCCGGACGCTGCCACATTAAAATGGGGTGCCAAATCCCTGATCATGCACTTCTCCTCACAACATTCATCCAGCCAGCTCGATCTCTTGTCAGTTCCCTATCCTCACCGCCTTCCAAACCTCTCTTCCTCAGACCCTCATCCACCATATCTCTCCACCTTCTCCTTGGCCTACCTCGCCTCCTCCCTCCTTCAAATTCGCTCAGGTATACCTTTTTCACTACTCTATTATTATCCATTCTTTCCACATGACCATACCATCTCAGTACACTCTCTTCGATTCTGGTGTCCACCGACTTCCCCACTCCACACCTTTTACGAATAACATTATTTCGCATCCCATCCACCCTCTGTACTCCACATATCGTCCTCAGCAGTCCCACCTCCACTGCTCTTACTCTTGACTTTTCATTTTCATGCCACAACATAGTCTCACATTCATATATTAAAGTTGGCACTAACACTCCTTCGTGTAAGCCTCGTGCAGCTGCAACACTCAAGCCTCTGTTTCTTATCAAGGCCTTCATTGCACCAGCTACTTTTCTTCCTTGTGTCACTCTACTTTCAACTTCTTTTGCACATTTTCCTCTCTTTTCTATCACTGTACTCAAGTATTTGAACTCTCTCACCAATACCAGTCTCTCTCCATTCACTGTGACATCACACTGGAAGTCACCTTCTCTTTCAATAACCATCACCTTACTCTTCTCTACATTTCCTCTCAAGGCACGACGCTCACAGACATCAGCAAAACTCTGCACTAGCCTACCAAGTTCCTGTCCGGTACTTGCAAGCAGCACTGTATCATCAGCATACAACAAATTTGAGATATTCCATCCATCACCATCCATTACCAACGTCATCCCTCTCTCCATTCGTTTCGTTTCGTTTCGTTTTTAAAGGCTCCAACATGCTTCCATGTGTCGGCCTTGGTCACCTAATGGCGGCTCTCCACGCTGCACAATCAATTGCAGCCTCCCTGTTCAGTCCCTTAACCCTGAGGTCACACTTAATGACCTCGTTCCATGTCTTTCTCGGTCTACCCCTCATAACCCCACCCCCAATATTAACACTTCTCACCTTCCTCACCCAATTATCATCCCCCATCCTCTCCACATGTCCAAACCATCTCAATCTACCCCTCCTCATCACAACACCAATACACTCCAGTCCCATCCTACCTCTCAACTCTTCCATCGTAAACCCAGCCCCTCCAGGCCTTGGACGGACTGCACATCCACCTAATCATTGTCATTTCTGTAAGTCTGGGCAGGCGAATATCTTCCTCCTTCACTGCCCAGGTCTCACTACCAAACAGCATTACACTCTTAACACATGCTGCATACAAAGACCCCTTAGCACGTAGGGAGAGTCCTCTCAATGTCAGGAGAGACAAGAGCTCCCTGAACTTCTTCCAACCACTTCTCACCCTAGCCACAGAGCTAGCTCCAGCCCCACCTCCAGCACACAACATGTCTCCCAAATAACAAAACTCTTCCACACACTCAAGAGATTCACGAGCAAGTTCAATCCTTTCACGTCTGATAATCTCCACCTGCTCACTCCGACAAACCGTACACATAAAATCAGCATTACCTCGTAGTCTACCTCTGATACCACTACATCTCTTATGCACCCATTTATCACACACACCGCACAAGATGGAATTACTTCCCACGCCCTTGTGGCAAACTGCACATGGCCACTCTCCCACGTCTTTGACAGTACCGCCACCAACCCTACAGTAGATATCATCACTTTTGTCTTATCTGCATTTACCCTTAAACCCTTATGCCCCATACCATCTCTCCACTTCCTAAACCTTTCCTCCACCTCCCTTTCGTTCTCTGCAATTAACACTAAATCATCAGCATACAACAACTCCAACAGGAGTTCGTTTCTAAATTCACGTGAAAGGGCTTCAAGTACAATGATAAACAACACGGGACTCAAGGCTGACCCCTGATGCATACCAACATTCACGGAAAACTCATCACTCAAATCTCCATTCACTCTTACCTGGGTGTGAACATCCACATACATAGCCATAACCACCCTAACCAGCCACTCCTCCAAGACAAGCTTTCTCATTGCCCACTTCACCACCTCTCTAGGGACTCTGCAAAGGCCTTTTCAAAATCAACAAAAACAAAATAAAGATCTCTTCTCCTACCAATATATTTATCCTGAAGCTGTCGAACAATGAATATAGCATCAGTGGTCCCCCTACCTGGCATAAACCCAAACTGCATTTCATCAATATTCACTCTTTCTCTAATCATACCTTCTAAAACTCTCTCCATTACCTTCATTATCTGATCTAATAGCTTTATACCTCTATAATTTCCTCTTTCCAGGGCACCACCCTTCCCTTTATACACATTAACAATTACACTCTTCAGCCAATCATCTGGGACAACACACTCATAAATAATCCTATTTATCAGGTCAGTGATTAAACTCACCCCTATATCGCCTGAGGCCTTCAACATTTCGGCAGTCAACCCAGACACATCTGCTGCCTTCCCCACCCTCATCCTGCCTATTGCCTCACTCACAGCAGCAGTAACAAACAAAGGCCAAATGCCAGACACTGGATCTGCTGGCTCCAAACCTTCCCTGTCCCAGTCAAACTTCTCATTCAACAGCCGGTTATAATGCTCTCTCCATACATCTTTAATATCCTCACTGTTCACCACTACCCTTCCTTCATCATTCTTCACACACTGCTCACCTATAATATCCCGATTATCCCTCTTCACTTCACCTGCCACCCTAAATATCATATTTTTCCTTTCCCCATGATTTAGGTTATCAAGTAATAGTCTCTGTGACTCAGACTTAGCCCTGTATACCTCTCTTCTAGCCCTATGCTTGGCAGCCAAATATTCCTCTTTGCTACCACCCTTCTTCCATTCCCGGAAAAGCCTTCTTTTCTCCTTAACTGCAGCTTCTACACCCTCATCCCACCACCAAGTTACTTTATGTCTTGGTGGTCCTCTTGTCCAACCGCATGTTACATCAGTAACTCTCAAGAAATTGTTCTTGAGGGCTCTGTACTGTTCATTAACACCTCTATCTACAGCTCCCTGTTCAGCCACCACTCTCCTCAACTCGCTATAGAAGGCATCCCTTACTACTTGGTTTTTCAGCTTCCATATTTTCCTCCTAGGTACATAAGTCCTCTTTTTCATCACTTGTACTTTAAGCACAATATCACAAATCAATAGTTTGTGCTGCTGCACACACTCCTCACTTCCTATAACTTTAACATCCCTCACTAACCTCCTATCGGCCCTCGTAACCAGAAAATAATCTATCTGACTGCTATTTCCCCCAGATTCATACGTAATTAACCTATTGTCTCTTTTCCTAAAATATGTGTTGCACACAATCATGTCCATTGCCTCCCCAAACTCGAGTATCGTTTCCCCTTCTGCATTCCTTAGACCATACACACATCCTCCATGCACTCCTTCATAACCTTGTGCTGCTTCACCTACATGACCATTTAAGTCCCCTCCCAAAATCACTATCTCATCATCCCGCATACCACCCACTACACGTATTAAATCATCCCAAAATCTATCTTTCTCTGCTTCATCCAATCCTGCCTGTGGAGCATATGCCAATATAATCGCAGCTATCTTTCTACCCAACAGAATTTTCACTACCAATATCCTATCGCTTACTCTCAAAACATTCATAACATATTCCACCCATTTCTCCGCAACCATCACACCAACACCTCCATATCCGTCTGTCCCCCCCTGCCAAAACAACTTATAGCAACAGTCCTTCCCAACAATCTTTCTGGCTGATCCACCCCTGTACCGGACTTTCTGCAAACACGCCACATCCACCCACCTCCTACTGAATGCCTCGACGACTTTCCCCGCTCTTCTCCTCAAACTTCCCACGTTCCATGAACCCTCCCTCATCCCCATGGGTGATCTACTGTCCTCAGGCTTGCTTTGAAACTTATTTTGTTTTGTCATCTTCAGTATTAATAAAGGGGGACAGACATGGCACAGGTCCCACTCACTGCACAGTCCCAGGTCCAGGCAATGGATCTGGGACCCTTAGCCCACCAGCTTACCAGTGGCTGTGGTAGTGGCCTCGGGGCACCCTGTCAGGACAGCTGCAGGGACACCCTCAAAGCGCGCCTTGGCACTGCAACTATCCCGCCATTATACACCCACTGATAGGGCAGCCTCCTGGGGCGCTACTCCCAGGTTCGGGCCCCTCTCTACTGGGCGGAAGCAGCAGCCTGGGAACCACAATGCCCTGTACCCTCTAGCACAGGCCCGAGCCCCATCTCGCCCTGGCCCCACGATCTATGCCGGCAGAACCCCTGCCACGCCTCCCCCCAGAAGTCCGCCACTAGGTAGCGGGGGCAAAGTTTTCTGGCCGCATGCCCTTGCTGGCCAACCCCTGTAACGTAGTGAGATACGTTGTGTGAAATGTAAAGTGCATGTGGTGTAGTGTATAGATAGTTGGAGGAAATGTTTGGGAGAGTATGCTGGTCTACTCTCCATGCTATTGTCACACTGAAAAGGTCTGCAAAAGGGGATGGTTAGATAGCTAGTGAAACAGGAGCTCCAGCTCTCCCTATCACCAGCATTCTCATTCCCCTCGGGAGTACTACCCTGTTCGGCTCATGCTACGGGTTAATAATATTTTGAAAGCCTGATGAATGGGAATAGAGAGAGCAGAGCAGCTGTAAACATCCCCCATCTGCTCCAATTCATATTTACCCAATCGTTCCTCCACTTCTCTCTTATATTCTGTCTTTTTCTCATCCTCTTTTAACCTTTCCACTCTCCTTGCATCTACTCCTTCCTCCTGTCCTTCCCATCTTCTCTTTCTCCATTCTACTGGGACCTTGATTTTGACCACCACCAAGTGGTAGTCAGAAAGTCCACTCCCCCAACCTCTATATGCTCTTGCATCCATTACACATCTTTGCATCCTTTCATCCACACACACATAATCATTGCCGTCCTATCATTCAGTTCACCATCCACCCTTCTCATCAATAGCCATGTATACCTGTGGATCATATTGTGCCTGAAGAGGGTATTGGCTATCACCAACCCCCTCCCAGCACAAATGTTCACTAAAGCACTGCCATTCTCATCTATCTCAGCAGGCACACCCCACTCACCAACTACTCCATCCACCTTCACATTCCCTACTTTTCTATTCATATCACCGATCAAAAACACTCTCTCATTCCTTTCAAACTTTTCCATGCACACTTCCACATTTGTCCAGAACTCTTCTCTCACTCTGCTTGCACAATCTTGCACTGGCACATACACGCACACAATCGCCCACATTTATAGTCCAACTTTCAGTCTTACCCACACAATTCTTGAGCCAACTGATCCATACTCTCTTATATTCTCCTTCCATCTGTTACTCACAACAATACACACTCCAACTTTTCCCCTCTCATTCTCACCTACTCCTGCACATATGCCCCTTCCATACTCCCACTCTCTCACCTCTTCATTTAGTTTTAGTTAATCCACATACATCGACTTTTGCACCCTCAAGCACCTGGACAATCTCTCTCTCTTTCACCTCATCATTCGTACCCCTTACATTCCACGTCGCCATCCGGATCACATCTTTTATATGGTCCTTAGTCGTCAACTTTTGGTCGATCCTGGTTCGAGGCTTCTTGTTCATATTTTTAGTTAGTTGTTTTCTGGGAAGGGGCACTAACCCTCCATCAACCCACTTGCTGTCACGTAAGGAACATGTGTCGGTTAGTTATAAGATTACCACCCTGCACTGTAAATGATTTCCTGGTTCACAGGAAATCATTTGGCTTGCCACTCGATGTAGAGCTACCCTACAAACAGGGTATCACTACACTAAGTGGGTGGATGATAGGTATTGGGCAATATTACCCTTCTCTCAGGATACATATCAACACACAGAATGAGATTGGACTTTGAGAATGTGTGTGAATGCGGATGATGGGCAGACCAAGGATAAGGTGAAGAGATGGGATGAAATGGTGTATGAATGAGGGTGGTGTGAGTTGGAGACAGGGCAGCTTCATGGTGGACAGGGTGACAAGGAGGTAATCTGCTCGTGGTCACCAAGACATCTGGCTGTAAATATAAACAGTTTCCTAACATAGGATAAATGTGCATGCTGTATGTGGATCAAGGGTTCCTACCTTAGACTCTTCTTCCTGTTGTCAAAATCTTCATCTTGGTCCCTCAAGTTAATGTTCCGTCCTTCAGTGATACTGTCCACTAAACTAAAATCCATGGAAATTTCAAGAGTTGCTTTTCCTGCTGCTGCACTCTCCTTGCCTCCAACTCCCGGTCCGCCCCGGCCCTCAGCAGCCACCCGACTTGCCAACAAGTCCAGCATCTGCAGTACCATCTGCCAAAGGAACTCAACCTGCACCAATACAATGGCACATCAGTATTTAAATTGATACAACATTACCTGGGGGGGGGGGGGGAAGGGGGGGAAGGTTAGGATGATGATGAGGATACACAAACCTAGACAGTATATCTTCAGAACAGTCCATACAGCATTACAACATAACTTCAGTACAAAGTTCACTGGATAGTCTATCTATCTATCTATTGCCAGACGCCTCAATCCCGTTTGGGGTGGCCATAAACAAATCACCTCCAAGTCACCCTGTCCCCCGCCATCTCACTGCCCTGCTCCCAACTCACCCCCCCCCTCTCTCATATACCTCTCCACCCCATCCCTCCATCTCATCCTCGGCCTCCCCCTCCCTCTTCCCCCCTCCACCTCACTCACATACACTCTCTTCGTCAGTCTTTCACCCTCCATCCTCTCCACATGGCCAAACCACCTCAGTGTGTTCCTCATAACGCTTCCTATCACATCCATATCCACACCACAACGCTCCTTTATATCCTCATTCGTCAGCCTGTCTCTCCATGTGACTCCACAGGCTCCTCTTAAATAACTCATTTCCACTGCTCTCACTCTTGACTTGTGTTCTTCCAACAATGTCCAAGCTTCACTTCCATATGTTAGAGTTGGTATCACAATACTGTCATGTAGTAACTTTTTCACTTCCATGCTCACTTCCCTGTTTCTTATCACTGCTTTCAAAGAACCAGCAACCTTTCTTCCCTGCTGTACCCTTTCATGCACTTCACCCTCCAAACCTCCATCCTTACTCATCACACTACCCAAGTACTTAAACATACTCACATTTTCCAATTCCTCACCATCCAACCTCGCTGTACATTCACTGACTTCACCTCTCTCAAAGACCATCACTTTACTCTTCCCTACATTCACCTTTAAATTCTGTTTCTTACACACTCTCCCAAACTCATCCACCAAGCCTTGCAGCTCCCCTTCGTCTTCACTCAACAACACAGTATCATCTGCAAACAACAGTACAGGGAGTTTCCAAACACTATCCTCTCTCACCAGGGCCACTCCAACATCCACTACCCTACCTTGTACCTCTTTTAGTATAAGTCTTAATCTGTGTGCATTAAGGTTCCTGGAAAATTATCACAGAAGAGTGCATCCAAATTAACCCTTCCCAGGTGGTATGGTTCCATCCAGTATTCATCCACATAAACAACTCTCAGTGCCTAACAAATACCACAGTTTGCTTCAACTTATTATTTACACTTTTTTTTTTTCTTTACATGATTACCCTCGTATATACAGTAATCTCTCAAGTACCCGAAGTAATTCAGCTAACCCCCATTGGATATTGCATCAGTCTCCCAGTCGACAGTTCAATTGGTGTTGAACCGGATGATGTGTCACTACCCTATGCCATCCGTCTCGACCTTCTATCCTAAAAACTTTCCTATAATATTACTCATGAGTAAAAGATTTAAATTAAGCATAAAATAAAATACAGACCTGATACAGTAGACATACTGTAGTACAGTAATACTGGGGCTAATACAATCATAATCACACTGTACCCACCTAGTGTTGGCACTGATGGAGGGTAAAGTAGTACACTATGCAGTACAGTGAATTTAATTCCATCTGATCTAGTGGCAAATGGCTCTCACAAAGATTACTCTAGCACGGGGAGGCCACAGGCTAAGTCACAGCACTGGGGGGTAGCTACCACGTGGGTCACAAATGAACAATGCACAGATTCATCCTTACCATATGTATTCAACAGGAGAGAATGAGAGACTGGCAATAGGCTTGGCGCATCAAGTGGGGCGCTCCCACAATGCACTGTGATTGGCTGGCGTGTGGCAGGGTTTGCCCGTGCACTAATTGGGCCCTGTGTCTGAGCCGGATGATACACATTACCACCAAAAGTGCATTGTACTGCCGTGCTTCCTGTTTCTGAGCTGGGTACTGCCTAATTTTGCCGGATGTTGTATTAATACAGCCAAGTAAAATGCGCCGGATAATGCGTGAGGACAGATATTGTGACGGTGGATAAATGAGCTATTACTGTAGACTGTATTCAGTATACCTGACTTCCAATCCTCTGGGACTCTACCTTCATCCCAGGCCAATCTGCACATCTTCCACATCCATTCCGCTATATTTCTTCCCCATGCTTCAGCATTTCACCACACACTCCATCCATTCCTGGGGTTTTCCCCATTTTAACTTTCTTCATTGATTACATTACTTCTATCCTACTCATTTCTTCCTCTCCTCTCACCTCCCTTGTTTTCCCAGCCATTCCCCAGCCACTTATCCTTGCACCACTTTCATTCTCTAAGTTTAACAGTTCCTGAAAGTGTTCTCTCCATCTGCTCACTTTTCCTCCCTTCTCCACTAGCAATCTACCACTTTTATTTTTCACTCCCCAACTAACTTCTTTATCATCATCATCCGGACCTCCCTTCCCACCCATGGGCAGGGTGAGGAGTAGCAATGTCCAGACAGCACAAACTTGCCCAATCCAAATAGGCCACACTTCCATTCACTCATCATTCAAGCTACCGGAAACCTGGCTCTACCGGATACGCCAAAAACATACACCACATTCTGCAGCTTCACACAAACGTATCCGACTGAGTCAATCCGGACGCTGCCACATTAAAATGGGGTGCCAAATCACCGATCTTGCACTTTTCCTCACAACATTTATCCAGCCAGCTCGATCTTTTGTCAGGTCCCTTGCCTCGCCGACTTCCAAACCTCTCTTCCTCAGACCCTCATCCACCATATCTCTACCTTCTCCTTGGCCTACCTCGCCCCCTCCCTCCTTCAAATTCACTCAGATATACCTTTTACACCACTCTATTGTTATCCATTCCTTCCACATGACCATACCATATGAGTACACTCTCTTCGATCCTCGTGTCCACCGACTTCCTCACTCAACATCTTTCATGAATCACAATATTTCGCATCCTATCCACCCTCTGTACTCCACATATATTCCTCAGCAGTCCCATCTCCACTGCTCTTACTACTGACTTTTCATTTTCATGCCACACCATAGTCTCACATCCACATGTTAAAGCTGGCACTAACACTCCTTCATGTAAGCCTCGTGCAGCTGCAACACCAGCCTCTGTCTCTTCTCAAGACCTTCATTGCACCAGCTACTTTTCTTCCTTGTGTCACTTTACTTTCAACTTCTTTTACACATTTTCCTCTCTTTCCTATTACTGTACCCAGGTATTTGAACTCTCTCACCAATTCCAGTCTCTCTCTCCAGTCACTGTAACATTGCACTGGGAGTCACCTTCTCTCTCAATAAACATCACTTTACTCTTCTCTACATTTATTTTCAAGGCATGATGCTCACAGACATCAGCAAATCTCTGCACTAGCCTACCAAGTTCTTGTCTGGTACTTGCAAGCAGCACTGCATCATCAGCATACAACAAATTTGAAATATTCCATCCATCACCATTCATTACCAACGCCATCCCTCTCTCCATTACTCGTGTTTTTACTTCTCTCATCACCCCATCCATATATACGAGGTGCTACCCAAAAGTTCCAGTAACTTGAACAGAGGGAGCCAACCATTTGCAGTTTTGCCTTTTGCCACAAGGAGTCAGCAGCATCCCCTGTGCATCAGCGTGGCCCCAGCCGTGTCTGTGAGCAGACGTGTTGTTGAGCTACGCTTGCTATTGTAACGTGGTGTGTAGGTGGTATGGCGGGTTTGCAATGGCAGACCTCACAGAACAAAGAACCTGCATCAAGTTCTGCTTCATGATCAACATGACAGCTGCAGAAACTCACCGGGTGCTTCAGCAAGCCTTTGGTGACAATGCTATGTACCAAAGCAGTCATCGTAATGGAAGTATCCCAATTCACCGAGGCTAAAGAAAAGCACGTCAAGTTCACAGCAATGTCAAGTTTATGTTGATCATTTTCTTCAATACCCAAGGGATTATTCGCAAGGAATTCATCCCACACGGTCAATCTGTCAGTGGGAAGTTTTACGGTGAAATATTGCAGTGTCTGAGGGAGAACATCCACCGCAAACGTCCAGAACAGTGGAAGAACAAGGACTGGGTCCTGCATCATGACAACACCCGCACCCACACATCAATTGTTGTCTGGTAGTTCCTGGCCTCCACTAACACGGTAATCATTCTCCACCCGCCCTATTTGCCTGATCTTGCCCCCTTAGACTTTTTCCTGTTTCCCAAGCTGAAATTATGATTGAAAGGGCGTCGATTTGACTCGACTGAGGAGATCCAGACAGAATAGCAGGAGGTGCTCGAGACCATCACGCCTGACGCCTTCCAGGGATGCATGGACTCGTGGAAAAAATGCTGGGACCACTGTATACATGCCCTAAGGGACTACTTCAAAGGCAACAGTGAGAATTAGGAGGTAAGGTAACTTAATTTCCTACAATATCATAATCACTACAACTTTTGGGTAGCACCTTGTATACTGAACAACAATGGGGACATCACACAAACCTTGTCGAACGCCCACACCGATCATGAACCATTCACTTAGATGCCCATTAAGGGTCACACATGCTTCACTACCATCATAAAAACCCCTGACAGCACCTAGCAGCTTACCATCTACACTGTACATGCACAGAACTTTCTACAATCCTTCTTTGTCTACTTTGTCATGCTTTTTTCAGATCTACGAATGCCATAAACACCCTATGGTCCTTCTCACCCTGTATTACTCTCTTTACCTCTTTCCAGAACATTTTCTTTCATTCCCTCCACTTTACACTCAAATTCCTTCCAAATTCCTCATCCACTCTCTTCGTACTCTATCTTACTAATCTTTTCACCTCTCACTTCCTCTCTACATATAACCCTCTCGTCTGCCTCTCAACTTCCTCCATGCCACTGCTTTCCATCTACTAACTTTTGCACCACAGCTTGTCTCATGTCTTTCATTAATTCACTCAGTATGAGACCATTCCTAAACAAATAAAATATTTGATACTAGCTAGATTAAATACAATGGACTCTCCTAAACTGTGCGATCCTAAATGGCAGATTCATAATACAGTACGTGGCAACATCATGCAGCACTTTGCAATATCAATAACTTGTGGAAATTACATGAAATTAGTGAATGCAGCCTCAAGGGTGACACTCTTCCAATGCCTCGTGTTATACATGCCAACATTACCTCAAGATCGCGCATCTAGCCGGGGGTAAACCGATCGTTGTCAAGCAAGGTAATTATTCAACAAATCATATTCAAGCATAGCACCTACTGTCTACCAATCACAATGCTTCAAGGGGGCACGTGTTTGATGCCCCGACGCTTGGCTCAGTGCATTGTCTCCACCCCCGTTGTTAACGTGTGGTTCCAGTGTGGTGAGGACCCCTCACCCCCCACTTCATCTGCCTGCCAAGTGTTACCATGGCCAATTGTAACCCTCCTAAGCCAACAACTTCTTTGATGAATGGAAAGAAGTCAACATTAACTTACACCCAAAAGTTAGATGTAATAAGGAGGATTGATGGCAGTGAGAATACAGCCACAGTTGTCTATCATTACCAATTCAATCAACATAGTACTGTATTTCCCCTATGATAAGCATTTTTCCCCCAAAAAATGCACTAAAAAATCACCCTGCATCTTAGCACTTGAAGATCAAGTTGTAGAAAGGAGTCTGCCAACCCTCAAGACCTCCAGCTACCAGATAAAGGCACTCATGAATCCCAGTCACAAGATGAAAGCACTCACGAACCCCAGTCACAAGATACAAAGCACTCACTACAGTCATCGAAGCAGACGACGTCATCAATCTTGTCTGCACAGTCACTCGGCTGACAAAACCCTCCATGAACAAACAGAATGGCATCAAAGCAGACAGGCATACAATATTCATTTCAAGTTACTAGTAATAGAGTATGCTAAACAACAAGGCAACAGGGCAGCTGACAGGCAGTCAAACCATGACTGGAGAAGGTCTGATCAGCAACAGGGCAGCTGACAGGCAGTATGGATCACCACCCACGGAAAAAATTATTTGAGAATGGACGTCGCAGGAGGAGGAATTAAGAAAACGGGGATGTGAAAACATGGACTACGAAATATCATCACCATCACCATCATCATCATCCGGACCTCCTTTCTCACCCTAGGGCGGAGTGAGGAGTAGCAATGTCCAGACTGCCCAAATCTGCCCAATCCAATGGGCCACGCTTCCATTCGCTCACCACTCAAGCCCCTGGAATCCTGGCTCTATCTGATATGCCAAAAACATTCAACATGTACTGTAGCTTCACATAAACGTATCTGACAGGAGTCAATCAATACAAGCAAGCAAAATTCCAACAACTAGAGGAAGTCATAAAAACCTGGGTAGTCAACCAACAAAATAGGGGATATGTTGTATCAACAAAGATGATAATGACGAGACAGACTGGCTGCAGAATGAAATATATACTGGCTAATGAGTTTACTGGATCCTCGTCTTAGTGCTACCATTTTATGAAACATCACAATTTGATTATGAATGAAGGCCCAGACTGCACAAAGGTTGCCTGAGGAGTATGAGGATAAAATCCTAGAGTTCCACAGATATGTTATCAGTGCCAGGAAAGATATGAAATGGGATAGAGAGGGAATATGGATAAAGTGCCACTAACTCTTGATGCACCATCAAACAGAAGCATTGAAAGTAAAGGAGCAAAGACAGTAACAGTAAAAACAACAGGTCATGAAAAAACTCACTTTACTGTTGTTTTGGCCTGCTGCTCAGATGGCAAGGAATGTCCACCATTAATTATCTTCAAATGAAAAACTATGCCCAAGGGAAAAATCTCAGCCGATGTTCTAATTCACGTTCATCCTAAAGGATGTATGGATGAAGGCGGTGTCAAACCATGACTGGAGAAGGTCTGATCACAGTGTCCTGGTGGTTTGCTTACAAGAGCAGTGTTATTAGTGTGGGATCAGTCTAGAGCCCACAAAACTGAAGCCACAAAGAAAAAACTCCAGCAATTAAAAACTACACCAGCAGTCATCCCAAGCTACAAACACTGGACATTTCCATCAACAAGACATTTAAAGGTTTTATGCATGAGGAGTGGAGCAAGTGGATGGCTGCTGGAAATCATGACTTAACACTGACAGGATGACTCAAGAGACCCTCTATTACACAGGTCTGTGAATGGGTGAAAACATCATGGGCTGTTGTATGAGAAAATATAGCCAAAGCACTCAAAAAATGAGGAATAAGCAATGCAATGGATGGAACCAAGGATGACCTTCTCTATGAAGACAGTGATGATGCAGCAGATGACCCAGAATCAAGTGGTGACAGTGATGGTGGTGCATACAGTGACAGAAGTGATGATCAACAGCATTAGTGTCGAGAATGGGGAAGACAGCGGCAACACTGAATTCTCAGGATTTGAAGATGAATGAATGTCAGAAAAAAGTTATTTTTTATACTGGTTGCTTGTGCAGTACAGTATTCTTTTATTTTCCTATTGTTACTGGTATCTTTTATAAAATAAATATAGTAACTGGCGACTGGTTGTATGGTACAATAAAATGGAAACTAGCAACATGTACTAATATACAGTAGTCCTTCATTTATCTGGATGGTCAGTATCCGGATGTGTTCATTATCCAGACGCTGGACCTTGGCTCTATTAACCACTATCCAAATTCATTTGCTATTATTCGGATGTAAAAGTCACCGCAAACTTCAGCCAGTCAGCCAACATGTTCAAACATTCAGTAATGGGGCTGCTGGGCTAAAGCCATGAGTGGGAAGTAGTCTATAACCCACAACCAGAGCTTAAATATCTGCCCCTGTAGTGAATGGTCAAAGCCACGCACTCATCCGATCACTCCCAATCAACCTCCAGCACCCAAGTTATACGACTGTAACCCGCAAGTGGTGTCAAAACATCCATACGCATACCCACCGAATGTCTAATGTAGCCTGGCCACGGGACTACGTCTTTCCCAGCTGCCATCACCATCAAACACAAACCACAAGTACATGTTCAGTGACAGCAGCCATCCGCCTCTCTGCTGAATGTCCAGTGTCACACGGCCACCGGGCTAAGTCTTTCCCAACTGCCACCACCATCAAACACAGACCACAAGCCATGAGTACATGTTCGGTGACAGCTGCCATCTGCTTCTCTACCAAATGTTGAAAGTCCCTCGGTCACAAGTATACATGCAATAAAAGCACCCGTCCACCTGTTGACAGAAGGGGGAGAATCCTGCCCACAGCCTCGTGTCTCCCCTCCTCCCGTCCCTCCTCCATACCCTCCCGGCTCCCCCCTTCACTCCCTCAGTCCCTACCCTCCTCTATGGTGAAAACACTGACTCATGAGTTTTCACAGTTTTTTGTGATTTATTCAACTACTACTGGTTGCATCAAAATTCTGCGAAATCCACAGGAAAGCTCATGAAATTCTGCATCTAGACATATGCTTAACTCTCAGAAGGTGCCGGCAAACTTTTGCACTAGGCTGGTGGGAAGATACGTGATGGTATGTTTTACTCCTGAAAACTTTATTCTCACTGCATTTCTGTACTTTTACTTATCAGTTTTATGTGTTTTTATTAGCTTAACCTATAATATAAACATCAGTGAAGATGATGGTGTACAATTTATACCAACATAACCGATTTCCGGTGGCATATTTGGCCGTGGATTTTTTTTTGAGCCCCAGGACCAATCACTTGTCACAGATAACTGATTATCAAACCATCTTCAGGTTTTTTGTGGAATTTTGTTGGTTATGCACTGTTTTCTTGATGTTTAGCATTAATATGGATAATCCTGTGTGTGCGCTGACATCTCAATATGGCAGAATGACCGGAAAACAGTGCCAAAATTAGGAGGGGTACTGTACACCCCCCAAAAAAGTATTGGCACTCCATCAGCACGTATCATTCAGAAACATGGATGGAGCATTGTGATATATAGGGCATCCTGTAATTATTAGTGCAAATATTATCTTTGGGAATTATCAGAACTCATAACTGCAAAAAGCTTCACTTACTGGGTTTTGAAGCACCACATTTAAGCACCACATTTATAGACTCATGTGTGTCAGCAGAAGTTGCTCATTTTCACAACCATTGTACCTGAAGGAGCCGATACTTTTTTGGGAGGGTGTACAGTACATACAGTTGTGAAGGGATACGGTGTTTTTTTGCATGGTTTTCCTGGTGTTTAGCATTACTTTGGATATTATTGTGTGTGTTTTGATGTCTAAATATGGCAGACTGACCTGAAAAAAGGGCCAAAATTAGAAGGGGTACTGTACATACAGTAGTGTATATGTAGGGTGTTTTTTTTTATTTTCAGTGTTTTTATTTGCTTTGTTTTCTTGGTGTTTAGCATTACTTTGGATATTCCTTTGTGTGTTTTAATGTCTAAATATAGCAGAATGACCCCAAAACACTGCCAAATTAAGCACAGGTACTGTACACAAATAGGTTAGGTATAGGTTGGGGGTTGGGTATAAGTAGGGTCTGAGTATGGTAGTGGAATAGTGTTCATTATCCGGATGTTGCCAATACCCGGACATGCCTTTGGCTCTATTATGTCCGGATAAATGAGGGATTACTGTATTGGTATTGTGTAATAAAGCAATATTACGATAATGACTGTTGGCTGAACTGAGTGAATTCTGTTGGGGTTGTGGGTTGTAAAAGTTGGTTCAAACTACGGAAACATAAAAACATCAGCTAATGAGAGCTGGATGCAAACATGCTGTCACCAGTGTGTTTACATGCCTTGTTGCTGATGTGATGAGGTATAAAATTGTGCTGAGCTAGGTATATCTAATTACTAATTACCACAAATATTTGATAACAGGTCCAATATATGATAATTAGTTGCGACAGAAAGAAAAATGACACTACACAGTCGGTGCCTTATAGCTAGTATGGTAAGATATTAAATCCTCAAATATTCCCCCCACCCAAAAAAAATAACTAGCGTATTATACGGTGCTTCTAGCACTTGTAGCGTCTTAACATAAGGGAAATATGGTAATTCTTTACCAAATAGGCACGACAATTCCACCTATACTGAAACAAACTCACAATCTCAAGTTAAGTAATTTTGGTACATATACAACGCAGATAGTTAACTAACCTAATTGTTGAATTGTGACTGCAAGATGTGGGTGGCAAGAAACAAAATACAATACTGTACACCTATTTTGGGGTATTCAAAGAAGTGGGCAGGTCATATGCAGCTGTGTTTACCGATGATCTCTCCAACTGGCCATGTTGTTTACAATCACTGCTCCAACTGGATGCGTCAGTGCATCATCATGATCATCATCATCCGGACCTTCTTTCCCACCCAAGGGCAGGGTGAGGGGTAGCAATGTCCAGACAGCACAAACTTGCCCAGTCCAAATAGGCCACACTTCCATTTACTCATCATTCAAGCCCCTGGAATCCTGGCTATACCGAATATGGCAAAAAACATTCACGACATTCTGCAGCTTCTCACAAACATATCCAGTCAGTGTATCACGCATTCTAAATCCTCAATTATAGCTCTCAAGGGTAAGTTTATAAAAATGCCCAGTAACTGTGGTAATTCAAGAACAAGAACAAGTAACCTATGAAAGACTCATTTCAACAGAAAATACAGAAAGGCCATGCCCATTTGGTAAAGAATTAATTTCAAGGATTCAACAACTCTTACGATGACACAGAGGCTGCTGAGGATGACGAGAACACCCCTTCTGTTGTTTCCACACTGGACTTTGAGGGGTTCCTGAGGGAGGCTGATGAGAAGGAAGTGGCACAGAGGCAGCAGCATGAGGCAACAGCACACTTGCTTCATGCTGAGAGGTCATAGTCTGCCTCAAGCCTTGGACCCCCCCCCCCATCCATTCAAGCAGTGTTGTCAATCACGGTCAGGTAAGAATATTACAATACTGTTCATTCCCATTAAATATGCTATACTGAATTGTTTTCCAGGATGTTAGTATTCACTGGTGACCAGTTTGATGTAGGTTTGGGGTTAAGGGGGACAACTTTTCCAAGATGACTGACCCATGAGTAATTTTCCCCATAAAATTAGTTATTTCTATCTATCTATCTATAGCCAGACGCCCTAATCCAGCAAAGGGTGGCTGCAGACAAAACGCCTCCAAGTCGCTCTGTTACCCACCATTTGACTACCCTCCCCCCACCTCACATACCTCTCAACTCCATCCCCCCATCTCATCCTCGGTCTATCCCTCCCTCCCTCCCTCCACCTCACCTACATACACCCTCTTAGTCAGTCTTTCATTCTGCATTCTCTCCACATGTCCAAACCACCTCAGTGTATTTCTCCTAATCTTCTCAACCACATCCACATCCACCCCACAACGTTCCTTCACTTCTTCATTCTAACTTGCGGAATTCTCAAATCGTGGCATGTGCTCAGTCTCATAAAGCTGTGATTTAGGAAAGTCATTATCATCACCATCTAATCCTATGTTGCCCCATGAAGAGCATAGGAGCCCAGGGCTAAGCAAGTTGGTCCTTACATTTAAAATGAAGGTGGCCAGCCTCACTCATTCCCGAGTGGCATTACATGAGTAATAAACCCCAACCACTTCCTGGATATAAACCTGCACTGGCTCAATCCAACTGAAGCACCTTAATTACCTACTAAACCACCAGGTGCCATAATTTGGTTATATGGCTACAACCCAGTGTAGTAAATGGTTTCTTGGTGCACAGGAAACCATTTGGCTTGTCACTCAGTGTACAGTCACCCATAGGCAGAAGGAAGAGGAAAAGTAAATGGTTTCTTGGTGCACAGGAAACCATATGGCTTGTCACTCAGTGTACAGTCACCCATAGGCAGAAGGAAGAGGAAAGAATGAAGGAAAGAAAGACAGAAGAAGGAGCGCTGAGTCACCTGTAGGCAGAAGGAAGAGCAATGCAGGAAGTAAAGACAGACAAGAGGAAGAAAGGAAAAAATGAAGGAAGAGAGGAAAGGGCAGTCACCCGACAGCAGCACTACATTAAGTGAGTGGATGGTGAGTGTGTTGAGTCACCCATAGGCAGAAGGAAGAGCAATGCATGAAGTAAAGAAAGACAGAAGAGGAAGGAAGGAAAAAATGAAGGATGTGAGGAAAGGGCAGTCACCCAACAGCATAACACTGAGTGAGTGGATGGTGAGCGCCCCCACCCACGGAGAGTCTACTGTAAATAAAGTCACTGGATTCAGAGGGTTAATATGAACTTGTGACAAACCTTTTTGCTGTAGACTGTGGCAGAACCCTGGATCAACATGGCTGCCTGAGCAAAGTTCATCACAGTTTCACCACCATTGAAGGTTATTTGTACTTCACTCAGCTCCTCCAAATACTCCTCCAGGTACTGAAATCACAAAGTACTTAAAGTTTAATAGCCTGAAGAAAGTGACAATGCTAGCAGTAAAGAATGTTGTGGTGGGTCATTCCATTGTGAGAAACGTTACATTCAGAGACAAGTTACTGATCTACGCTCACTTGTATTTTCATATGTAGGCAATAAAAATAAATGCTGTTTGCAAGGTATATTACCAACACCTCACACTACATTACACCATAATCAGATTATTCATATGTCTTTATTCTGATTTTATATAAATTTTTTAAAGTGGCATGAGAAATGTTACTGCGATGCCACCCCACCTTTTACTTTGCACGAGTATTTTCAATAACTCTGTGATTTTGCTGGTTCAGTCAAGAAGTGCTTTATATCAGTAATATGTCAATGTATGAGGATCATAACCATACCCAGCATATTCTATTTCTCCTAAGAATTTTGCTACTGTTAAGGAAAATGTGACCGTGAGACACGTTACAAGAAAAATGAGAAACGTTACTTGTGCGATTTATGATTCTCATATAATTACCAAATCATCTTTTATGAAGGTTACAGTAGTTGTATCACAAAACAATGGAAATCATGTATTAATGTGAAACACATGATAAACTAATCAAAATATGATTCTTGTAAAGCAGGGTTGGGGGTGATGTAGTGGAAAAGAACAATGTAATTTCGAATATTATGACCATAAATTACCTTATAACATGTAGGTAACCCTACAGCCAGTAACTGATGTGAAAGTTACATAAGCTTACCTGCATATCACATCAGTGATATAAACAACACAAAAATTAAAGGTCAACTACTTGCTCATCGAAGATGGAAAATTCATCCTTGTAGACTAATTAATTGAGGAAGGAAAGTTCACCCCTTCGAATGTGTGTGTCATTCTTGACACATGAGGAGTTGGCAATACCTGCACAACCATATCCTCTGAGATCTCGTCTCTGTCCTGGTTGTCAGGAAAATGAAAATGGCTATCACCCATTCTGTCAGTGCCTCTCTTTCTTAACCCCTTAACCGCAGAGCGTCACTTTCGTGACACTTGGGAGCAAGGGATCATACCGCGGGGCGTCACTTTTGTGATTCTGTGTTATACTGAATTCGCCCGGGCTTTCAAGTGGTGGTTTGTATCATCTATCAGTACAGGTACTGCCAATGTCCAACACTAGTCAGCACTCCTAATCTCATCTGTACTCCCATCCATTGTTGACAATTTAGCCATTTCTCCCCGTTCTTGACTCCCCTCCCTACCTCCCCTCCATTACCCTATCCTCTCGCCTGCCCGGCCGTGATATGCTAAGTAAATCTTCCCTGGAATTTTTCACTGATTTCATCCATTGAAATAAGTCCTATGCCCTAATTGTATACCAAATAATATATACAAGAAAGAAATAAGGTAAGTGAGAGTGCCATACACCTAGAATTGGCTAATTATCACCTGACAACACCTCACGTGCACTCGTTCGCTAATTTTCGCTATTTATTTCCCCTTGAAATATGCCGTATAATCTATTTTCGTAATAAAAATATACATAAGAAACAAAGGGAGAAGCCTATGTGATATTTAAATTCACCTGGAACTACCTAATTATTGCAGGCCACCACACTGTATTCTATGCTAAGTAAATCTTCCCTGGAATTTTCCACTGATTTCATCCATTGAAATAAGCCCTATGCCTTATTCTTATACCAAATAATATATACCAAAAAGAAATAAGGTAAGTGATAGTCCCATACACCTGGAATTGGCTAATTATCACCTGACAACACCTCATGTGCACTCGTTCGCTAATTTTCGCTGTTTATTTCCCCTTGAAATATGCCGTATAATCTATTTTCATAATAAGTATACATATAAGGAGGGAAGGGAGAAGCCTAAGTGATATTTACATTCACCTGGAACTACCTAATTTATTATGTATTGTCTTGGTTTCCTGCCAATCATTTCATTGCTATATATTAGTAGGTCTCACAAGGCTGAAGTTTGTAGTATTGCACTCACCCTAGCCAGGCGGCAGGAGGCCACCACTATCAGTTCACTGTCGTCTTTGATGGTGAAAGTACGTCTGATTCGCTCTTGCTAATTTCCGCCGCTTTTTACCCCCATGCAAAGGGCCCTGTGACTTTTACCCCCTACTAAACGTCGTGTGGAAAGAGGTAAAGGGCTGACAATTGATAAAGAGTGACTACGATCTTTCTATTGAGTAAAACAGTGCAAGTGGAATTGTAAATAATGTGTAAACAGCAAGTGAAAGCAATGACTGTAAGTATAAGTGAACAGTGGAAAATAGTTTTATAAGTTACTTCAAGTGACAGTGCATAACACAGTGTAAATAAAATAGAAATGTAAATAATGTAAATAAAATAGAGAACATAAATAGAAATGTAAATGAGTAGTACTGTATTATAAGAATACGAGTATACAGTATACACTAGGAGTAATGAAAGTGAAAGTTTCACTCTAACATGTATGAATACTATGAGTTATGAGAGTGAAGGTGAAAGTGACATTCACTCTCAATGCTAGTATACAGGACGAGAAAGTGAATGCTACGTATTTTACTGAAAGAAATTGAATGCCTACAGTGACAATAAACTACTATTACTGAAGGAAACTTATGGATAAAGACTGTAGATATATATAAGTGTTATATAGTAATAGAAATATAAACTGTGAGTGTTTTTATGAATACTGTAATAAATGACAGAACACCAGCGGCGAACTAGCGCAAGTGGGAAGGTCATACGCCCTCGTAATTTTCATTGCTTTCACAGTGTTTTTTTTTTTTTGGGAGTATGGATTCCAAACTATTTGAGAATCATAGAATAGTGTTTCTAGTGATAATATCAGGCTGTGGTAATCATATTACGGGTTGTCGGGAAGTGTAAAGTGGAGACTTCGTTACCCAAGTCTCCGCAAGACCTACGGTACTCGACGAAGGCTCAACAAACACCCCAGGAGAAAGCTGAAGGTATGTGCCATAAGCATATGTGATTTTAATATTCTAGGACTAATAACTGATTTTTGGCAAATATTTTTAGGGAGTCTCTCGGAGCGCGAATATGCCCGCGGGAGCCTCAAGAAAAAGCAAAACAAGCCCGCGGTTAAAGGGTTAAATAATTAACTTCGAACATGCCTGGCTCCGGAGCTGATTCTACCACTGCAACACAATGCTTCGACAACTTGTTGGTAGTGTAATGAACTAGTATATAGTTACCTGTGGATGGTTTTTGTGTTGACTCAATATCAGTAGTACTCTGTAACTCAGGCTGGGACACGAATGACTCCGATATTTCTGCAAGAGATGGTGTACTTTCCCTATCACTGCTAGTACTGGAGTCAGATTGTGGGTCATAGCCAGTCTCCTGAAGATAGCACTGCTTAAAAGGTGATTGGTCTGCAGTCAAATGATACAGTGCTACTTTAAAGTGGCCAAGAGATCTTACTGACCTGCATTGTTGAATGGATTTTGTTGCCTTACAGTTTTTCCAGATCTCTACATATTTTGACATCTGTGTTTATATGTTCAGTAGACACATACATTAGTTCAGTTTTATCTGTTATTTGTTCAGCCTCCTCATAAAAGTCTACAGCAGACCTTACTGTACAGCGACCTTGCAAAACTCGCCTGAAGACATACCATTTTAGTAAAGCCCCAATCCCATCATGAGGGCCCTTGCTATGATGACTTTCTTGAAAGTTCCATTCAACAGTGCAGTTGCGGATGTCTTTGTAAAAGGTTAGGGCTGTCATCGAATACCTATTCTTGAAGTGGGCTGCTGCCCCATCAGTCCACAATGATACACGTGTAAAATAAATACCAGCAGAATTCAAATACTCAGCTGGAGTCATTGGAGACATGATGGTAAAGCATGCTCACCAAGTACTAGGCAAAATCAATTTACTGTCTGGAAAGAATAAAACCTTTCAGGTAACATACTAAATTACAAACACAGGGATTCTATCACTGGACTTCAGTGCAGGTACAGTACTTTGATTTTTTGTTCAAAGGTGTGCGTGAGAAACGTTACATCATTTTCTGGTAACGTTCCTCACAGTGGGCATGTAACGTGTGACGGACCATATGGCTTACCAGAGTTTGTTTCAAAGTATCCCAGTGTTACATTATTAAGGCCTTGGGATGCCTATTTATAATATAAAGTTATGTTGGTATTCTCCAGTTTGTTAGCTGTGTACGAGAAAAATGGGAAAAAAACGTGAGACACGTTACTCCTGAAATACTTCCATTTAAAGGTCATTTTACATTCTGACCACAACATATATGTAAATAACTGAAGTGTCAATCATAACTCAAATAGATGCATTTTCAATAAAACACAGGGTCAGCATTCCAAACAATAACATACCCTGATCAATGATGTTATGAAAATTGCTAAATTCAGCACTGATTTTTCTTTGGTGACATAATATGACAATTTTTTACACAGCTCCCTTGGTTGACAGTTTAGGCTTTTTCTCTTCAGATTCAAAGAATTCAATGATTAAGCTTTAAAATGATGTATAATTTATATACTTTTAAGCAATCCTGATTTTGACACAAATGGTTGACATCTTCGTGGAATGACCCTGGTGTGGATGAAGATAGTGAAGACTGCCAATGGTCTCTCTATCTATCTATCCATCTATCTATTGCCAGACGCTTTAATCCTATATGGGGTGGCCACAAACAAATCGCCTCCATGTCACCCTGTTCCCCGCCATTTCACTGCCCTGCTCCCAACTCACACTCCCCCTCTCTCATATACCCCTCCACTCCATCCCTCCACCTCATTCTCAGCCTACCCCTTCCTCTCTCCTCCTCCACCTCATTCATATACACTCTCCTCGTCAGTCTCTCACTCTCCACAGGGCTAAACCACCTCAATGCTGATGAGATATACATGCAGCTGGTTGAACAAAATTAAATATTTGAGAAATATACCAAAGGGCCTGCATGAGTGGAGTTGCACAACACAAGGACAGAAGGTGTTGATGAGATAAATGAAGAAACAAAGTGTACAACCACAAAGTAGATAGAGTGTAATTAAATATTTGTGGGAACTCTCATACAGTTGGATGGGTGGAGTTGCATCGGTAAAGTGGAAACATGTACGTGGACTGCAGGGTGGATAGGGTAAGAAACATAGTGATTCATTAAAAATGTTAAAATCTACTGATCAGAAGATTACAAGTTATTGTTGCAACTCCCAATGCCAGGTCAATCTGGACATGAATCCAGTGGACTGCAGGAAATCAATCACTTCAACTGAGTGCTCTACTTTTTTCAAGGTTATGTTCAACTACTGTCTGTGTTGTGACAATGTGATGCATAAGGTGAGTGTGTTGTTGTGTGAGAGGCTGCAATTCAATGTGAGCATAGTGGAGTGCTTGTGAGCAGGGCTGTGGAGTTGTAGTCAGAAGCAATTACTGTAATGCTGGAGTTGGAGTTGGAGTCCATTAAAAAGTCCCGACTCTGACCACTAGTAAAGAAAATGAAGTACATGTAATGTGGAGCTACCGCCTTTCGAACGACAGCTCCTTCAGTTTTATTTCTTGTTGCTACTGCTATTCTTTTTTTCCTTTTCTCATATTTTCCACATTTTGTTTAGGACTTGTTTGTTGTTCTGTTCTTCATTTATGTTGAACAGAACAACAAGAACAGAATGTAAACAGACACCACAATCAGCTGATTTCCCAATGAGTGAATGTGGATAATTTCTGATTCTAGAATCTAGAGGTGAGTTTCTTTAATACGATATTACTACCATAGGAACGAAATGGTTACACATTCAATCCTCGTAAATCGCAACAATTTGGGTCTGGACCACTGCCGTGATTTATGAATAATAAATATTATGTGAAAAATTAATTTGGGTCTGGACTTTGGCCAACCCACCCCCACAGCACCCTACCTACACCTATCTAGGCACCATCAAACACAAACATACAAATTTAGGAAATTCAGTGCATGTATTAAATAGAAATAAGCCATGTTAAGGGATCTCACCTTAATCCTATGACGAAATTGCTTAAGTGAATGGAGTGAGGTGGTGTTGGGAAAAACTTAGAACCTCTCAGCACTTGTTCTTCCCGAACTCTTTCGCCAGCTTTGAAAACTTCTCTCCCCTCTCAAGATGATGAGTGAGCTCCAAACGTTAACTGTACAACAACTGCGGCAGCTTCTTGACACCGTACTGCTTATAGCACTGGGGGGTCGGGACGGGCCATGACAGGTAGGAGGCGGGGGGAAGATGCTTAAAAAAGGTAGGTAATTCTCGTACTGCACGGCGACAGTAAGTAGTGTGCAGACTGGCGGGACAAGAACAACAACAACATGGCTGCATTAGTATGCACATATGCCACCAGGGACGCGCGGTGATTGGTTGTTGGGTCGCGATTTTCAGTTTGAATGCCGCGGTTTACAGTTCTCCTCGGAAAAGGCCCACTTGGGTGCCTAGATCCGCGATTTTCGTGACTTAACAGTGATTTAAGGTTGCCGGCAGTCTGACGGCCACCTAGCCGTGATTTACGAATCCGTGCTTTACGAGGATTGAGTGTAGTATAAAGTGACATGGAGGCATCTACCAGTGCCTGCAAGTAGTGAGGTGGAAATTTTGAGTACAGTATGTGCAAATCAGTGAAGACTCATCTTGGTAGATTTATTGTACAGAAACTCTAAGGGGCTGGAGTCGGAGTGGGACACACAAGAAATCAAGAAGTCGGAGTCGTGTGTTTAGGGTACCGACTCCACAGCCCTGCCTGTGAGTTGTATATAATGGTCGCTACTACAGTAGACAACGGCAATATATTGTAGCCTGGCTACATTTTTTTTTTTTTTTTTTTTTTTTTTTAATGTAAGAAAGAAGGGACCAAAGGCCAGGAGCCCACAAGACTGTTTCCTCCAAGAAAAAACAAAAACAAGATAACACAGAGCCAAATTCAAGATCTGGTCATTTCGAGATGCCTGGACATGTTCATGTACTAGAGAAAAGATACAGACAGCAATGAAAATGGTGTATATAAATGGATCAGACAGTGGGAGAAAGTGCAGTTGGCCAAAATGAAAGTGCATGTAAGTAAATATCTAAGTATGAGAAAGCATGGTTCTATACTGGTACTGAAGCTGAGAAAGCTACAGAATTGGCAAGGAACTCAAATGGATGGATGAAGACCACACAGTAAAGTACATGACAAGGGTCTCAAATCCATTTTCAGTCAACGGGATACTATATAAATGGTATATGTGACATGCACCTATAAAGAACACTAGAAACATGCAGTACATATGCAGATGGTACTGCTTGTAGGGTGGGGTCAGTGTACAAAATCAGTTAGTGCACATAATAAACAAATAAAAATTAAAAGATACCCTGTAAGCTACTGTATGCTTGAACAACACAATTGTATCCACTGCAAAGACTATAATGTATGCATGTTAATTAGTAATTACTTTAAAAGATGAGTTACTGACACCAATCACAGTCAACTCAAATGTCATGGTCCCTCTTAACTCCTGCCGGGCTGATTTTTTGTAAGGTACAGCTACCACAAATTGACTTACGACCTCCCCCCACAAGATATTAAAAAACACAGAAATCCATAGTATACCACAATGTTTGTTCAGGAAATGCCATTCATTAATATGAAATCATGTTTCCCTTGTTTTTCAGGACCAGTTGGATGCATTTTGGCATGGAATCATTTAGATCTCTAAAGTAATCTAAGAACAATGCTTTGCACCAAACATTTGTCAGTTCAGTATTGTGGTTGTTCAGACTGGGTGTCTTCTTTGCCATGATTTTCTTCATCTTTGGCCAGCAGGTTTCTATCGGATTTAGATCCAGACTGTTGCCAGGCCAACTGAGGACCTCAATCCGATTATCTTGAAGCCATTTTGTCACCTTTCTTGACTTGTGACATGAAGCTGAATCATGCTTGAAAAAGTCATACCCAAGAATAGCAAAAAAGTTTAACAAATGATTTTTCAGAACTTGAATGTACCGGCCACCATTCATTATCAAGTTCTTAAGAAGAAAGTAGAGACCTCCCCTTCCCATTTCACCTCAGAAACACCCCCATACCATTACTGATTGTGGGTGCTTAACAGTCGGAACCGCATAAGCAGGGTCATGTCAACTACGGGAGGCAGGACGACGAACCCTGACAGAACGCACCTGGATCAATTGAAATGTGCTGTCATTGAAAAACATAACTTTTTTCCACTCATCTGATGTTCAGTGTCCATACTTCTTGGCAAACCGAATGCGCTGCTTCTTCATGCGGTCAGTGAGAAGCAGTTTCTTGGCTGCGGTGCGGCTTGGCAAACTCAGCTCCTTCTGCAAGCGGTGTTTGATAGTTCGAATTGAAACGTTTTGTAACAGCTGGGGATGCAGTCTCTTCAATTCTGCTGCTGTCAGTCAAGGATTCTTGATTACTTCCCTCTTCAAAAGCATATCTGTACCTCTGGAAGTCGTCCTCATTCCACTGCCATACTTGTGCTCTAGTACGACATCAGGTGGCAGGCCGCGTGCTGCAGCAAGAATCTTCACGACGGTCGACTTTGTGCGTCCAGTACGTTCACAAATTGTGTTGATAGGGACATTATCCTGCCTCCATGCAATGATACGGACCCTCTCATCCCTTGAACAGTACTTTCCAGGCATGACAACATGACTCTAGGAAAATAACAGGGCAAACAGTAATGCATATGAAAAAAAGAGGGAGGTGCAAGCTCGGATCGACGGGAACATATACAGTACTCCCATTCTCACTTCTGGGCAAGCACTGACATCCTGAGTGTTTCACCACCTCCCACTGCCACCAGAGGAGTTGCCAGTTACTTCTTGCCCAAAAAATTCACTTGGTAGAGGTGGAAGCACAAAGCAAAGACAGAAAACTTTCCCGTGTGTAGGTCCTAAGTTAAAATGTGGTGGGTGTAGTGTACCTCCCCTAAGTCAATTTTTTTTAACTAATGTAAACTGTACCTCATATGAGGCTTGCACCTTTTTAAAATAATAATTATTTTTTTTTTTGTGTCCGACTCTGGGCATAGGCTTTACAGCCGGCTTCCAAGGCCCAGTAGTCCTCCTACATACCATACACCTCTACAAGTCACCACTTCGGCGCTAACATCCACCATCCATATTGAATAAGTGCTAGGGCTGTCTTGCACAGGACTGGTGTATTGGTATAAGCAGGGGTATTTTCATGACATGTTGACAGGTCTTCTGGTAGATCAAGAAAGTCTGATTTTATGAAATTCAAATCCTTAAGCTGTCCCCTGCCCCAGCAGGGATTTGAACCTGGGTCCGGTAGGACTGCAGGCCACCTCTCTACCAGCTGAGCCACCGCATCCCCAGCTTGGCCCATGCAGACCTTCACTGTGCCTCACACAAGGTATGCAGCATGACAAAGGTTAAGGTAACCCTATAATAAGGTTGGCTATGATGCAGCTGATGTTTTCTACGAAATGGAAGCTAAACCAAATACCCTAACCAGCCAATTACATCCCAACAGTTGCTGGAAAGCACTGGCAAACACAAAATCTCAGAAGTGTAATCAGATCTGTCAGAATGTGAATCTGAGCTTGGATTCTAACTCTATGTGCCTGTAGGCTACTAGTTTCTTGCCTAAAAGAGTGATAGCTGTGTGGTTACTGTACTTACAAAGATTGCTGCCACACGACTCCCACAGTATAATGATGAATACATATATAAATACTGGTACTGTACTATTCCACAAAGGACAAATTTCCAAAACAAGTTTTGCTTAACAATTGGAGGGTCTATACACATCAAAATGTATGACAGGTCATCAAAACAAACCTTAACTCAATGAAGTACAAGTAACCTTTCAGTACCCACCTTAGCAATGTCCACCTCCCAGTTTTTGGTAAGGTCGCGGATTGGGTTGAGGAAGACTGAAAACCGGGGGTCCAGGTCCTGAGTCATCGGGATCTGCGGCATCTTGGTGGCGTATTATGGCGGAGGTGGTGATGATTCTGTACAAAGATGCACTGGTGATACTGACGGAGGGTATAGTGTTTCAACAAAACTTGTTAATCTTCACCATAACACTAACGTCAATTTCTGTAATAAAAAATAAATAAATAAATAACAGCAAGAAAAAAAAAAAAAAACTATCAGTAAGACATCATCAAGGTCATATCCCCTGCACATGTACACTGGCAATCCCTTCCCCAGAAGGTTATTGTACCTTCCTTAGATGTCAATCCAGTGACATTATCTTCCCTTAAATGATGGCCACAAACAAATCACCTCAATGTCATCCTGTCCCCCTCCATTTCACTGCCCTCCCCCCAGCTCACACACCCCTCTCTCATATACCGGTACCTCTCCACTCCATCCCTCCATCTCATCCTTGGCCTCCTCCCTCTCCCCCCTTCCACCTCACTCACATACAGTACACTCTCCTCATCACTCTCTGTGCTCTCCACATGGCCAAACCACTTCAAAGTGTTTCTCATAATGTTTCCTGTCACTTCCACATCCACACCACAATGCTCCTTCACTTCCTTATTTGTCATTTTGTCTCTACATGTGACTCCACATGCTCCTCTCAATTAACTCATTTTCACTGCTCTCACTCTTGACTTCTGTCCCTCCAACAAGGTCCAAGCTTCACCTCCGTATGTTACGGTTGGTATCACAATACTGTCATGTAGTAACTTTTTCACTTCCATGCTCAATTCCTTATTTCTTATCACTGCTTCCAAAGAATCAACAACATTTCTTCCTTGTTGTACCCTTTAAAGCACTTCACCCTCTAAACTTCTATCCTTACTCATCACACTACCCAAGTACTATAAACCCTCACATTTTCCATTCCCTCCTCATCCAACATATTTCTCTCAAAGACCATCACTTTACTCTTCCCTACATTCACCTTTAGATTCTGTTTCTTACACACTCTCCCCAACTCATTCGCCAAGCCTTGCAGCTTCCTTTCATCTTCACTTAACAGCACAGTATCATCTGCAAACAACAATACAAAGAGTTTCCAAACACTGCCCTCTCTCGTTAGGGCCACTCCAACATCCAAATGAACTACCTTGTATCTCTTTTATAACCCCATCTATATACAGATTGAACAACCATGGAGACATGACACATCCCTGTTTCAATCCAAGCTTCAAATAGAAAAATTCACTCAGTTCACTATCCACATGCACTGCAGCCTTAGTACCCTCATACATACTTTCACGGCATTCAACAACATCCCATCTACTTCATATATTCTTAATACTTTCCAGTACTGGTACTGAGGTATTGCCACCTTTGCTGAACCCAAGCCTGCTGTATATACCTACAGTATACTGTATATATACAGTATATATAAATGGTGTCCCTGAAAGACACTGACTCAATTCATTAAGAAAGAGGGAGTGTTGACAGGGTTACCTACCTGTAAGTACTGCAGCTACCAAGTATCAACTGAACAAAACTTAAAGACAATTAACTAAACCAAACCTACCCTTGTCCGGGGAAGAAGCATTAAAACTGATAAAAGAATGAAACAAAACATTATTAGAAGTGATTAAGGATACAGTAAACAGTATAAATAAAGAAATAAATAACCATATAGTGAAACCTCAATGTAATTGACTAATTTGGGCCCACGCCATTCCCAAAAAAGCGACATCCGGACTTCCCCCTGCTAACCTGGATTTTTTCTGATTTATCAGACATTAGTCCGGATCGGAACAATAGTTTTTAAACTGTTTTCACTACCATTGCAGTACTTTACTATTTTATATATATATATATATATATATATATATATATATATACTGTATATCCACTTGGTAGAGATACATTGGTTGTATCGTCCCCACTTCGGTCAGGATAGGCCGGTCCTGCAGTGGACACTCAAATGGCTGATGAGATGAGATGAGATGAGATATATAATAATCAAATGGTATAAAATACAGGTATACCTTGGTTTAATGATACAACTGGTCAAGTAAAAACCCATCATTAGGCGGGGTATCATATAATAGGGTACAGTAGTTTTAACACGTAATGGGATGCGTTTTTCAGCCTTGGGTTTCCCCCCCCAACCAAGTCCTAAACCCACCCAAATCAGCCAAAAAACAAGTTTAAAGCCAATCTAAATGCCCTAACAGCTGTAAAAGAAGCTAACCTAAGCCTAACACCTGTAAATAACTCACTAAAACCAACAAATAAATGTGAGAATCATCAAATATAAGTCCAGGAAAAAAATTAAACTTAGTAAACTGTACCCAAAATGACAGTGTTCACCCCATCTATGGCTAAAACACATTAAGTCTAAAATCTGTTTATAAATTAACCTAAACACAATTTGTCTGAAATATCAAAATTGGTAAAAAAATCTAAACCCATCATTAAACTGGGGTTTGGCCATCATTGGTGGGGTATGGTGGTATTTCTACCCCCATCGTTAAGCCAGAGTATCAGATCTAGGGGTATCATATGTCGGGGTATTACTGTACTGTACGGTATATAATAATACTGTACTGTACATTGATAAACATTTCTTTTATTTACAATACTTTATTGTGGTGAACATAGCTGAAGTGGTCAGGCAGTCCAGACTGCTTCTGGCTTTATCGGACTTTTCCCGATATATAAGAATTTAGTCCAACAGCTACTCAATTCCAGTAAAAGTGAATTCCAGTCTATTGAAGTCTGTTACTGGTATACTGTATCAAGGTTTTACTGTAATCAAAAATTGCCCCTCACTCATTATTTACTAAAAGTCAATAAGTGCATCTTCAATGGATGTGTATAAAAGAAAAATAACTAACTCTGCACACAGTTGTAAACATTCATTGGTGTACATTCACTGGGTGTACCTGCAAAATATAGCCTTTTATTTCATTTCCACTTTCAAATCCGGTTTTATTTTACAAGTACACAATATGGAACCCAGTAAAAGAAGGTTTACGGACAGGTAGGCCATCAAAAAATAAATCTTTTTCTTTAAATACGAAACCATTCACAAATGTATGATATCCGAGATTACCCACCAGTCAAGAAGCCTCACACACACAAGATCCTGTCCATGGGAGCTGAAATAAAGAATGTTTCTATACCTCTTGACTTACCTTTCCTTTCCTACTGATTTAATATGGATACCTCTCATTTGGATAGGTTTATTAAATTTAATAACATTAAAGCTCCTTGAATGGGCACGGAAGGAGTTGTTGGCTGTCACTGCCAACACAAAGTGGCGAAAGCAACCATTTCACTGTGTTTCAAGGTCACAACTATGGACTGCCTTTATTCATTTTTTTTTTTTTTTTTTTTGGGGGGGGGGGTTAATAGGCATAGGTTTTGTTAGGATAGGTATGGTTAGTTTAATGAATAATCTGTGGGTTTGAATCAGCCATTATTTGCACGCTGATGATGAATCTACAGAATAAGAAATTTGAGCAATATTAACCCTTTAACCGCGGGCACTGTTTTGCCCAGACTGGCCTCTCCTGTGGGGGTTCCAGCCAAAATGTAAACAAACTTTAAACCTTTATAACTCTGCACAGAATAAATCTAGAGCGAAAAATAAGGTATCATTAGAAAGTACTAACCTTCAGCTTTGCAATGATGTAGGTTTCATGATTTCGTTGACTATCACTGGATGGGCAGTGCCATTAGAAGTGAGCGATCTAAAATCACTATTTTTCGCTCACACACCATTACCAAATGCCAACCTCATTCTGCTAACAATACTATAAACATATATGAACACTGCACATACGATAAACACCCACCCTGTGTTCACTGAGGCAGGTAAAAGGCACTGTAATTGCCCGCACTTCACTGCCACATCAGCAGTGTTGTAATCACTATTTTTCGCTCACACACCATTACCAAATGCCAACCTCATTCTGATAATAATACTATAAACATATATGAACACTGCACATACGATAAACACCCACTCTGTGTTCACTGAGGCAGGTAAAAGGCACTGTAATTGCCCGCACTTCACTGCCACATCAGCGGTGTTGTCACTCGCACAGCTGGACAGATACTGATGCGTGTTTGGTCAGGGGTGGGGTGGGGGGCCCGGGGGGTGGGGGTGGGGGCCCGGGGGGTGGGAGGAGGGAGGTGGGGGTCGGCTGGAGTGAAAGAACTTAATAGCTACTCTCCCTTGAAACAATTGGCGCACGGAAAAAACGCGCGGTATTCAAAATATTCACAAACATTCGAGAATGACACCCGCGGTTTGGTCCAGTTTTTGCAATGTCATTCTGGGATGACACCTGCGGTTAAAGGGTTAATATGAATATAAATGGTAATCCAGTTGATGATGCTGATAGAGTTCATGATCTGGGTGTCTTACTAGATTGTAACTTGTCCTTGAATGCTCAGGTAAATAATGTTGTTAGGATCTCTGGCCACCATTTAAAGAATATTGCTTTTGTTAACCCCTAATACGCGGCCAATGGACAGCTGACCCCCCCCCCGGGTGGCGACGTTGTATCGCGGTCTGAGTACCTATGGGAAAATATTAGCCAAAAATCAGAGATTAACCCTAGAACATTATACTTGGTACGGCAGATAGTACTTACATTCAGCTTTCTCCAGGGACAGGTGTTGAGCCTTCGTGGACTACCCAAGGACTTGTGCAGACTTGCAAAGTTGGGTAACAAAATCTTCACTTTCACACCTCCAGCAACCCGGTTTCCCCTCTACCACAGCCTCATTCTGTCACAGTAAACTTTATACTACAACGTAAAGGTAGTTAGGAATCCGTATTTGTAAAATAAGCACTGAAAATAAGGCTAAAATCAACGAAGCATATGGCCGACATGCAGCGCGGCAGCGGTCTTCCCGTCACTTAACAAACATTTCCATTTTCACAGCTAAAAACACGTATACTACATTATTTTCAATCATATTACTTCCCAAAAGATCACCGCAGCGCGCTTTTTATTCTGCCTTACGCCCGTCACTTTATTCTCGTTCCTGTCGGCCGCTCGCACTGACTCAGAAGAGCTAGAACTCGTCATAATGTCACTTTGAAAGCCTGCGGTAAACTGACACTAAACAGGGGCAAACCGTGCGAAAAAAAGCTAGTGTGACAACTGGGGAAACAAGCGTTTCCTATTAGCATAAACTGCTTGTGAGAGGAGAGCGCAGATTTACAGTTCTGAGTAGTCAGAGCGCTGCCATGTATCACAGCCAGGCTGGCCGGGCCATGGTGGGGGGGGAGGGGGGAAAAACGTGATACTTGGCAACAACAGAGGTCAGTAGTACAAAGGTAAAGTATGCTAATTGTAGCTAAAGGGTGGTGGTACTGATAGACAATACCAGCTGGAACATCCTTGCCTGCGTTTATTCAAATTAACTCGAATCGCAAACGCGATGCTCCGCCGTTATGTCCTTTTCGGCTAGCGTCGCAAATGCGACGCCCCGCGTTTTAGGGGTTAAGAAATACATAGATGAGAGTTCTGTGAAGAAACTTGTGATAAATTGTGTAATTAACAGAGTGGATTATTGTAACTTAATTTACTGCAATCTGCCAAAGATACAGCTAAAAAAATTGCAGAATATCTTGAACAGGGCTACAAGATTGATTAAAGGTGTTTCTCCTCATGACAGAATTACTCCGGTGTTGACTGAGCTTCACTGGCTGCCTATCAAGGCTAGAATTAAATATAAAGTGTGTGTTCTGACTCATCAAGCACTCCATACTGGTTGCCCATCATATTTGAGAGACCTGTTGCATGTGGTTCAACCATCTGAAGATGGCATCAACACTCGTCGAGCTAGTGTTGGACTGACACTGTTGGAGCCTAGAGTTTCATCCAATATTGGCTTTCGTGCCTTCAAGTTTGCTGCCCCAAGACTTTATAACAGTCTTCCACTTGATATAAGGCTGATCGAGGGCACAAAGAGTTTTAAAAACAAGTTAAAGACATCCTTGTTCTCAGAATGTTACGACCTTGAGGATTCAACAATCAGGGAAGGATACACACTGTGATTTTTATTTTTGTATTGGGTTTGATCTAAATCATACGTGAAGGTCTTGCAGAGCGCCTTTGGCGGAGTGGGACCAGATAAATAACGACAACAACTTCAACTTTAATTTTGTTGGTTTTGATACATCCATGGGGGAAGGGGGGGTGAAATGGGCACAAGGAAGCATTTCCGACAAAAATGAATGTCAAAATCATTCAAAACACATAAACTGTTGCCCAACAATAGGGGTGTATCTTGTACAATTTTACCCCAAATCCCACAGACATTTTCCATATCACTGCAGTTTCGGACAGTCACACCCTCCACTTAGGCTAGTTAGGTTGGTTTAGGTAAGTTAGGTTATGTTAGGTTTGGGTGGTTTGGTTCGATGGGTTAGATTAGGTTAACTTAGCTGAGTAAGGTTAGAATAGGACAGAAATCAGAATAACCTTGACTGTCTAAAAATGTAAATTTACCCAACTTTCGCTGGTAGAAAATAAAGACATGATGGCAAACTTAAAATTACAACAAAATAAGGTTAGCCTACTGTATACCTGTATTACTGTATACCTGTGAAATAAACTTTCACTAATCACAGCCTAACCTGCATGTATATTTTCATGCAATTACCCCTACCAATAATTAAAATATTACTAAAATAAGAAACAAAGTAACATGAATTATCTGCAGCTACGGCCACCAGGTACTGATGCAACACAACCGTTACTCCCCCTTAGCCTTTTCAAGTCCTATTGAAAACTACTGAAACAGACCACGGATGCTCACCTCAAGCCCTATTCTGCCTGCCTGCCCAGCCTGCCACCGCCAAAGGTTGATTTCTCGATATGTAGCAGCAGTTCGAAACAAATTAATTCGTATTTTTGTGAGCTCCTGGCTTGTTTTACCCGCCAAATGCACATAACCTGGATTATCACAGAGTTTTAGATTCGCACAGGTCTTATTATTAGCCATTCACTTCACTGGCCGCCTTGGAAGCAAAAGTATTAGGCATAAAAATACAGTATAGTCGCTGTACGTGTCAAAATCGTAAGATATTTAATAATTTTGATTAACGTCTGACCGCCATATTGTATATTTGAAGTTGAACAATAAAAGAAAACGGGAAATAAAACCAAAACACAAACTCGTGTATTTTCACTTCTCTCCTGATTGAAATTTTGTTCCTTTAATTTATCCATATTGCTGAGGAAATATTATTACTCATATCATAACCATTAGGTTAATATAAAACAATGGCAACTAACTTGAATGATAGGTGTATCAAACTCCAAACTTGTCTTAATTCGGGATTTATGCAGTTAAAAATAATGTTCATCGTGTTTATTGAATCCACATCACTAAAGAGTGGACAAACTAGTGTACAGAAACAGTTATCGGATATAACCACTGATTATTTAAAATTACAAGAGCTTCACTAGAATCAACAAATGAAAAAGCCAGTCTCATTTATCGTACGATTCACAAATAAACTCTATAAGAGGATCACTAATTGAGAAGTTAAATTTATGATGTCCACTGTATAGTGATGAATGAGTGTATCGTGTTGATGTATTTATATTTGAGCAGACTTATAATATCCATAGACATGCCAGGTGTGAGACTGTGCCTTGGGTTGTAATCTGACAGACGGCAGGTGGGCGTCTTGTTATGGAGGATTTTGTCTGTGTGTCTGGATAGCCTGAGGCAGTAACTGAAAATCATCATTGTTAAGGTGACAGGCAGTCAATATGCGGTGAACCAAGCAACAGTAAGGTTGCGTTGGGCGGCGTTTATTATTTCATTTATTATTGGTGTTTCGTATTGCAGCAAACTGAGTTCTTCCTTACCACATTTATTCTTAATTATACCGTAGTATGTCGGTTCACTGAAATTGCATTGTCAGGAGTAGCCTGAATTCAGATCTTAAATTTTCTGAGTAATATTTTCCTGCCTGCTTTTTGATGCAGGTTTGTATTTTTCATTTATATCATGGTAATGTCAGGTCTGCTGCAGTGGCCATTAAGTAGTGGTGGGCAATACCAACGATTACATTTTGATACAATACTGATTATTTTGTTGACCAGCATTGGTACTATCGAGTACCAATACAGATACAGATACCTAGATAGTTACAGTATTATGTCCTTTTCAGTCTGATGAACCACCAAAACGTTAATAAAATTATTAAGAGTGGACATACTGCACACCAAAAGCTTAATAGTTATTAACAGTGGTCACATTGCAGGTTAACATTACTACTCTATATGGCCACTCGATTAAGGGAATGTGAGCACTGCAATCTATCTATCTATCTATTGCCAGACGCCACAATCCCGTAAGGGGTGGCCATTTGACTTTCAGTTATTTGTTTTACGGGAAGGGGCACTAACCCTCCACCAACCCACTTGTTGACACGTAGGGAGCATGTATGGTTTGGTTATATGGTTACCACCCAGCGTTGTAAATGGTTTCTTGGCTTACAGGAAACCATTTGGCTTGTCACTCAATGTAAAGCCACCTGTAAAGGAAAGAAAAGCAATAAGAAGTGACAGGAAAGATGGGAGAAATATGAAGAGAGGAGGGCAGGCACAGAAAAAGAATGATAAAGGCTAAGGAAGAAGTAGGCAGCACTACATCAAGTGAGTGGATGATGGTCGCCATGCTACTGGCATTAAATGCACTAATAAGTATTAGAAGTGAAACAGTGTTTTTGAAAATAATTAAGTTTTCAGCTGTTTGGAAAGTCTGTCTTTAGTACCGTACTCTAGTAACCGATACTGAATCACAAGTACCGACATTTCCAGGTAAACAGCTAGTATCAGAAGTAACAATATTTTGGTACTGATATGCCCACCACTGCTTTAACTCTTGACAGATGTGTTAAGAGTGCAGTGCTGTTCATCCCCAGGGCATTTGGAGACAATGTGCTGTTCATCATATTATAGGAAGGGAAGAGGTTTAAAAACAATAACCCACCATCACTATTTCAACTCGTATAACTCGGAAACTAGTATCCTTGCTAAATAAGCTGATACGTAAATAAAGGACAGTGAACCATCCTGACGGCGAATTGTCTTGTTATTGTTGTGATGGCGAATTGTCCTGAAACCATGTACTGGTCTTTAGCAGAAAAGTTTGTGGAGAAGGGAAAGAAGTTGTATGCGGCCTTCATGGATTTGGAGAAAGCATATGACAGGGTGGATGGACAAGGATTGTGGAAAGAATTAAGAATATATGGAGTAAATGGGAAGTTATTGAATGCCATAAAGATTATGTATGAGGGTGCAAAGGCTGCAGTGCATGTAGACAGTGAACTGGGTGAATTTTTCTATTTGAAGATTGGACTGAAACAGGGATGTGTCATGTCACCATGATTGTTCAATCTGTATATATATATATATATATATATATATATATATATATATGGATGGGGTTATAAAAGAGATACAAGGTAGGGCAGTGGACATTGGAGTGGCCCCGATGAGAGAGGGCAGTGTTTGGAAACTCCCTGTACTGTTGTTTGGAGATGATACTGTGTTGTTATGTGAAGACAAAGATGAGCTGCAAGGCTTGGTGGATGAGTCTGGGAGAGTGTGTAAGAAACGGAATCTAAAGATGAATGTAGGGAAGAGCAAAGTTATGGTTTTTGTGAGAAATGAAGTCAGTGGATGTACAGTAAGGCTGGATGAGGAGGAAATGGAAACTGTGAGTGCGTTTAAGTACTTGGATAGTGTGATGAGTAAGGATGGAAATTTAGAGGGTGAAGTGCTTGAAAGGGTACAGCAAAGAAGAAAGGTTGGTAGTTCTTTGAAAGCAGTGATAAAAAATACGGAAGTGAGTATGGAAGTGAAAAAGTTGCTGCATGACAATATATGTGATACCAACTCTAACATATGGAAGCAAAGCTTGTACCGGTACTTTGTTGGAAGGACACAGATCAAGAGTAAGAGCGGTGGAAATGAGTTATTTGAGAGGAGCATGTGGAGTCACATGCAGAGACAGACTGAAAAATGAGGAAGTGAAGGAGCGTTGTGATGTGGATGTGCATGTGATAAGAAGCGTTATGAGAAACACACTGAGGTAGTTTGGCCATGTGGAGAGGATGGACAGCAAGAGACTGACGAGGAGAGTGTATGTGAGTGAGGTGGAGGTGGGGAGAGGGAGGGGGAGGCCAAAGATGAGATGGAGGGATGGAGTGGAGAGGTATATGAGAGAGGGGGATGTGAGCTGCGAGCAGGGCAGTGAAATGGCGGGGTACAGGGCGACATGGAGGTGATTTGTTTGTGGCCACCCTTATGGGATTAAGGCATCTGGCAATAGATAGATAGATACATATATGCAGTTTATATATATATATACAGTATATACTGTATGGCGCTCACCTTCCATTCACTTGATGTAGTGCTGCTGTCAGGTGTCTGCCCTTTCCTCTCCTCCATCCTTCTTTCCTTCCATCCTCTTCTCTCTTCCTTTCCTTCATTCTTTCCTTGTCCAGTTTTTTTTTTTTTTTTTTTTTTTTTTTTTAATGCGAGGAAGAAGGGTAACTTTACACTCCGTCTTCTGTCTTTCTTTCCTTCATTCTTTCCTCTTCCTTCTGCCTGTGGGTGACTCTACACTGAGTGAGGGGAGGCGGTGGCTCAATCGGTAGAGAGACGGCCTGCAGTCCTGATGGACCCAGGTTCGAATCCCGGCTGGGGCAGGGAACAGTTTAAGGATTTGAATTTCACAAAAAGCAGACTTTCCTGATCTACCAGATGACCCGCCAACATGTCATAAAAGTACCCCCGCTAATACCAATACACCAGTCCTGTATGATGGATGGTGGGTGTTAGCACCAAAGTGGTGACATGTGGAGGTGTAGGAGGACTACTGGGCCTTGGGATAGGCTACTGCCCTGAGATATAGGCCCTGAAGCCTTTGCCCAGAGTCAGACACATAAAAAAAAAAAAAAAAATGGTTTCCTGTACACCAGGTAACTATTTATTACATTGGGTGGTAACCATGTAACCAAATTTTGGCACCTGGTGGTTTAGTGGGTAATTATTGTGCTCCAATCGGATTGAGCTGGTGAAGATTTATATCCAAGGGATGGTTGGGGTTGATTGCTCATGTAATGCCACTCAGAAATGAGTGAGGCTGGTCACTCTCATCTTAAATGTTGGGACCAACTGCCTAGCCCCAGGCTCCTACGTTTCTCATGGGGCAATGTAGGATTGGATGATGATGATGATGATATATATATATATATACATATATATCTGTCTATCTATCTATAGCCCGACGCCCTAATCCTGCAAAGGGTGGCCGAAGACAAAACGCCTCCAAGTCGCTCTGTCACCCACCATTTGACTACCCTCCCCCCAACTCACCCCCACTCCCCCATATACCTCTCAACTCCATCCCTCCACCTCATCCGCGGTCTACCCCTCCCTCTCCCTCCCTCCACCTCGCCTACATACACCTTCTTAGTCAGTCTTTCATTCTTCATTCTCTCCACATATCCAAATCACCTCAGTGTATTTCTCCTAATGTTCTCCTAATTTATATATATATTGTTACGCTGTCCGCCTTTCCGTTCCCACGGATGCAGCCGTTACAGCTGGGCTAGGGGGATTATGCAGTATGTATCCGTATCATTCGCGGAGTTTACATTAGCGAGTGTTACAAGTTCTTTTGTTTCTTTCGTTCCTGCCACTGAGGGCAATTTTATTTAATACCATGCTGAGAATGCATTTGATTATTTTGATTGTCTTATGTGAGCTACCAGTATATTTAATGATGTTTTGCTTGCATTAGAAGTACCAATTTATTGTAGAGAGAGAGGGGCACGAATTTAAGTTCTTATTAATTAATTTGATTCATGCGTTCGCGCTTGGCTGAACACGAGCCTATCAGTAGTCCAGTATATAAACAGCTAGCTTCCGTATCGTGCGTGTGTGCACACTCTCTCCCCAGTTATTTTTATGCCGAGCTGGCTTTTCATTTACGTTGATTTTTATTCTTTTGTTGCTGACTGAGGGAAGTAGTTATTTTATTTTGTTTTTGTAACCGTGTTGTCTTTGGAGGGCCAGTTTGGCTCACCGTGGTCTTCTCGCTGCCTTTGTTAACGTTCCCCAACACACGTACATACACACACACACCCCTAACCCCTACACAGTTAATCCCATCTCTTTGCTCAAGGCTAGTGAGAACCATCGTGAGCTATTAACTGCGTTCCCCCTTGGACACGGGTTAAGTAGAAAGTCGTCACCACCGGAAGTAAGTGGGAGGTGTTCCTGTATACTGTCTCGGGCGGTATTACTTCCGGTAGTGACGATAGTAGGCTAGATCTATAGGTAGGCTGTTCCGTTTTATTATCAAAGTACAGAGTGTTGCGTTCTTAAGTAAGTACTTCCGTTGTGCAGTTTTTCTCTAGTTTGCGGAGTGTCAGTGCCGGGGTCTGCGTTATTTTGCAACGCAGTGGAGGCCGATCATCTAAGGCTGACTTGTCTTTTTGTAATAGCCCCGGGCTGGCGCATATCGTAACAGTGGCGACCTCGCATCAGGATATCCTAACAGTGCCTTCTTCTTGCTAGGATATCGTTACCTTGGCGTTCTCTGTGCTTTGAGGTGAAGTTGATGTGTTTTGTAGTTTCTCAGTCAGCATTAGTATTTCATTATTTAGTACTGCCATTGATTTGTCGCCATGGAGTCACGCGTGTCTACACCAGATCGCGTACGTGCTGAGTCACCTGTGGATATGGAACAACGAGAGGCACATAGCAAAGGTACTCCCCGTGTGAGCCCTGAGTTTGACTATGGTGCTGAAATGCCTCGTTTCGCTACCCCACTATTACCATCTATGATGCCGCTGAGCCAGTTTAGAGCAGTTCCCCCAGGTATGTCTAGTGCTTTCCCTGGAGTTGTTCATTCCACTCCCATATACCCTGGAGCCTTGTCACCGGAGGCTCAGTTGCAGTTGGAGTTGAAAAAGTTGGAGATGGAAATGCAGCGTGCAAAAGAAGAGAGGGAGATGCAGCGTGAAAAAGAAGAGAGGGAGATGCAGCGTGAAAAGAAGAGAGGGAAATGCAGCGTGTAAAAGAAGAGAGGGAGATGGAGTTGCAGCGTGAAAAATGCGATTTGAGCTGGAGAAGACTCGCTTGGAGCTGACTGCTAATAGACCAACTTCAGATACCCAAACCTCGGGCCGTGCAGAGGATAGGGAGAGTTGGTTCTCAAGGAGTCTAAAATTAGTGCCAGCATTTGATGAGTTGAAGGTGACAGAATGGTTTGTCAGGTTTGAGAAGAAGGCTAGGGAGTTTGAGTGGCCAAGGCAGCGCTGGGTGGGGTTGGTATCTAATGTGCTGAAGGGAAAAGCCTTGGAAGTGTATAATAGGTTGAGCCCTGAGGATGTAGATGATTATGATGAATTTAAAACAACCATCCTGAAGGCATATGAACTTAGACCAGAGGCTTATCGGTTGTTGTTCCGTGGTGCTCGGAAAAGGCCTGCTGACACCTATATGGCCTACGCCAGGTATCTGGAGGAGAGGTTAGACGAGTGGTTGCTGAGTGAGAGCGCCACTTCGTATAACGAGGTGCGTGAACTGTTTTTGATGGAACATTTTACCAACATGGCTGACAAAGAAATTGGTGTTAAAATTAGGGAGAAGAGATTTAAGACCTTGAAGGAAGCAGCGACGTGGGCTGATGACCGGGTGTTTGCCTATGGAGTATGGGGGTCAAGTATGCTAATTTTCAGTATTCCAGGGAGAGGACTGTGAGTGGCCCTGCCTGGGATAAATCTCCCGTGAATCAGTCCAAGGGAAGTTCAGAGAAAAAGAATTCTGGGAGAAAGAGCCCTGTATCCAGTTCGAAGCTAGTTTGTTACTTTTGCAAACAGAGTGGGCACATCAAGCCTAACTGCCCTAAGTGGAAGGCCTCCCAAAATGCCAAACCAGTGGCACTAATTGTAGGTTCGAGTCAGGTGAACGAGAGGAGTTGGGAGAGTGGTAACGGTGAGGGAGAAGTCTGTGGAAAGCTGGAGTGCAGCCGGCTGTGCTCGCTGCCAGCTCAGGCTGAAAAGGTTACCCAACATGCTACGCCACCTCCGGATGAACTGCCTCAGAAATCGTCCCTAGACTGGTGTAAACCTTTTATATGTCACGGCACAGTGAAAATTCATGGGATCAGTTATCCAGTTACTGTGGCTCGTGATACCTGTGCACAACAGTCTGTGTGCAGAAACGTGACTGGAGGGCCTGTAAACTCAGGGAAGTATGTGCTGTGTAGAGGCATGAACTCAGATGAATACTATGATTATGTTCATGTGGAACTCGATTGCCCCATTGTTCAGGCTGCAGCTCAAGTAGCTGTTGCTGATGTAATGCCAGTAGAGGGGATTGATTTTCTGCTGGGGAACGACCTGGCTGGGGAGAAAGTATTTCCATCTCTTCCCCCACCAGTTGTTGTGGCAGAGAAGTGTTTTGACGCCCCAGAAATTGGTATTGAAGTTGATGCAGAAGTGGAAGCCATGTTCCCGGTCTGTGCAATTACACGATCTATGGCACAGGTTGCAGCCGGGAGGAAGAACTGGTGAAGTCACAGGTTCTTGGGGTCGACTGTGATGAGGCAGGGCCACCAATGGAGGAACCTAGTGAGCAGAGTGTTGCTGTGGTGGGTGAGGAGAGTGGGAATGCGTGCCCCACTTCCCACTCAGGACACTAGAGGTGGTGCTGAGTATGTCTGTGTGGAGACTGAACCCAGCCCACCGACTGAATTAGAATTTCAGGACGCTGGGGTCGACTGCGGGGATGCAGGACCTCCGTCAAACGCGCGCCTGAGGAACAGAGTGTCACTGTTGAGGGTAGAGGTGATGATGTCAGTGTGGAGTCTGACATTCCTACCCCTGTCGAGTGTACTAGAGGTGACGCTGAGATTGATCGCCCTTCGCAATCCAGTGTCCTGACCAGTCCCTTATCTCAGTCCTCAGTAGAGCTGGCGGGTGTTGGGCCAGCAGAATTGAGGGTGAAGCAACAGGAGGATGTAACATTAAAGCCCTTGTTTGCTCGAGTAGGGGAAGAAAGAAGTATGGAGTGTGGTAAGGAGGAGTTCCTGATTAAAGATAATGTTTTACATCGCCGATGGACGCCCACTGGCGCCACGGTGGATGGAGGAGTGGGTGAGTTAGTGCAGGTGGTGGTTCCTGTGCAGTATAGGGTGCCGTTAATACAGTTAGCACATGAGGGACCTTTAGCGGGTCACTTGGGAAACAGAAAGACAGTGCAGCGCTTAAGATATAACTTTTGGTGGCCAAGTATGCCGGGACAAGTTGCTGCGTACATCAAGAGCTGTCACACGTGTCAGATGGTGGGCAAGCCTAATCAAGTTCTTCCTGTGGCCCCTTTGACTCCCATTCCTGCAGTTGAACCTCCGTTTACCCGGGTAATCATTGATATTGTGGGCCCTTTACCTCCTACTTCTGCTGGAAACAAGTATTTGTTAACCATAATGGATGTTACAACGCGATACCCAGAGGCTATACCAATCAGAAGCATGCAGGCGAAGTCAGTAGTCAAGCAACTTATCCTGTTCTTTACTCATTTTGGCCTGCCCAAGGAGTTGCAGTCAGACCGTGGAGTAAATTTTACATCTAATTTGTTTAAGCAGACAATGACAGAGTTGGGCATCAAACACATTTTGTCCAGTGCCTACCATCCGCAGTCACAAGGTGCCCTGGAGAGGCATCATCAGACCTTAAAGACCATGCTGCGCACCTTCTGCTATGATAGTGGAAAGGATTGGGACCTAGCGGTACCCTTTGTTATGTTTGCAGTGAGAGGTACCAACTGAGTCGTTAGGGTTTTCACCCAATGAGTTAGTGTTTGGGCACAGAGTTCGTGGTCCCTTGGATGTGGTGCGAGAGGCCTGGAGTAACAAATCTGGCAACCAGGAATCCATGCTTGACTATGTCTGCCGCACTCGGGAGAGACTGCATTGCGCTTTAGAGCTTGCCCGTGACCATCTAATCGGGGCTCAAGCGAAAATGAAGGCTCATTATGATAAGAAGGTCAGAAGTCGTGAGTTTAAGCAAGGAGATGAAGTTTTGGCACTGCTGCCCATGCAAGGAAAACCTCTGGCAGCTAGATTCAGTGGTCCTTATATTGTGAAGAAGAGAGTTGGGGAACTTGACTATCTAATTGTTACCCCAGATAGGCGGAAGAGTACTCAGTTGTGCCACATTAATATGTTGAAGCCATACTACCGCCCAGTTGATTCTCATTGTGGGATGACTGCTGATGTCTCTCACCTGGGATGTGAAGGATGGGGAAAGGAGGACGTGGCATCAAGGGAACGTGCTGTGGAGGGAGCTGTTGGTGCCGGTGATGTGAGTGGTGGACCAGGGTTACAGCCACAGTTCCTGGAAGGTGACTTTGGAGCGGACGTCGAGGGAACCAGGGATAAGAGCGCTCCTGTAGTTTTGACGATTGGTAGTGAGTTGGAGGAGCAGGAGGAAGTGCTTAGTCGTGGGGAGATGGTACCAGCTGACCTATGGGAGGGCAATGGTTATGCAGCTCTGGTGGAGAAATTGCGACACCTTGATCCAGTAAAGCGAGAAGAGCTCTGCAACAGATTATGGAAACATCCGAAAGTGTTTGGAGATTCACCGGGATTGACAACTTGGGCTACTCATGACATTGACGTTGGGGATAGTAAGCCTGTAAAATTAGCTCCCTACCGCATCAACCCTATCAGACAGAAAGCTCTCGATAATGAGATCAAGTATATGTTGGACCATGGATTGATCAAGAGGAGTTTCAGTGAGTGGAGTTCACCAGTTACCTTGCAGCCGAAGCCAGATGGGAAGGTTAGGTTGTGTGTGGACTTCCGGAAAGTTAACTCACTGTCTAAGACCGATGCTTATCCCTTGCCTCGGGTCGATGACTCCGTGGACAAGGTGGGAAATGCCACTTATATCACCAAGCTTGACTTAGTAAAAGGATACTGGCAGGTCCCGCTGACGGAACGGGCTAAACAAGTGGCTAGCTTTGTTGTCAGTGGTGCAGTATATCAGTGCCAGGTGATGCCTTATGGATTGAAGAATGCTCCAGCCACTTTCCAGAGGCTTATGGATAAAGTGGTGGATGGCATACCTAATTGTGTCGTTTACATCGATGATGTCATTGTGTATGACACCAAGTGGGAGGAGCACCTTGATCATGTGGAAATGCTCATTAGCGCGGTTGGAGGAAGCTGGCTTAGTAGTCAACTTGGACAAGTGCGAGTTCGTATGTGCTAAGGTCCAGTACCTTGGATTTGTTGTGGGACATGGGCAAGTGGCTCCACCTCGGGCTAAGGTGGATGCCATTTCCAACTTTGCAGCACCCCAGTGTCGCCGTGCCCTCCAGCGATTTTTGGGCATGATCGGCTATTACCGAAGATTTATTGGGAATTACTCCACAGTGCTTGCCCCTCTTACTGACTTATTGCGCAAGGATAAGAAGTGGCAGTGGACAGCCGAGTGTGAGCAAGCTTTTACTACTGTTAAGTCTCTGCTGTGCCACCACCCTATATTGCGTGCACCAGATTTTGACAGATCTTTTGTGCTGGCAGTTGATGCTGGCCGAGTGGGGGTGGGAGCAGTGTTGATGCAGCCGGATGAGGGCCAGGTTGAACATCCCATATCATACTTCTCAAGGAAGTTTAATAGAGCTCAGAAGAACTATTCCGTCATAGAGCAGGAGTTATTAGCGATTATCCTGGCCCTACAACACTTTGCTGTCTACCTGCCCCCTTTTGGCCCTGTGATCAAGATTTATTCAGACCATCATCCCCTGCAGTTTTTGAACAAGTTTAAATTTAAGAACCAGCGTTTGACCCGCTGGAGTTTGCTTTTGCAAGAGTACAATTTGGAAGTTAAGCATATTAAAGGGACTGATAACGTAATTGCTGATTGTTTGTCGAGGGAGGGGTCAGGGTCATGATTCGAAAATTTTGATCCAGGGCTCAAAATTTTCTCTTGGGGGAAGGGCGTGTTACGCTGTCCGCCTTTCCGTTCCCACGGATGCAGCCGTTACAGCTGGGCTAGGGGGATTATGCAGTATGTATCCGTATCATTCGCGGAGTTTACATTAGCGAGTGTTACAAGTTCTTTTGTTTCTTTCGTTCCTGCCACTGAGGGCAATTTTATTTAATACCATGCTGAGAATGCATTTGATTATTTTGATTGTCTTATGTGAGCTACCAGTATATTTAATGATGTTTTGCTTGCATTAGAAGTACCAATTTATTGTAGAGAGAGAGGGGCACGAATTTAAGTTCTTATTAATTAATTTGATTCATGCGTTCGCGCTTGGCTGAACACGAGCCTAGCAGTAGTCCAGTATCTTCCCAGCTAGCTTCCGTATCGTGCGTGTGTGCACACTCTCTCTCTCCCCAGTCATTTTTATGCCGAGCTGGCGTTTTCATTTAAGTTTATTTTTATTCTTTTGTTGCTGACTGAGGGAAGTAGTTATTTTATTTGTTTTTGTAACCGTGTTGTCTTTGGAGGGCCAGTCTGGCTCACCGTGGTCCTCTCGCTGCCTTTGTTAACGTTCCCCAACACACGTACATACACACACCCCCCCTAACCCCTACACAGTTAATCCCATCTCTTTGCTCAAGGCTAGTGAGAACCATCGTGAGCTATTAACTGCGTTCCCCCTTGGACACGGGTTAAGTAGAAAGTCGTCACCACCGGAAGTAAGTGGGAGGTGTTCCTGTATACTGTCTCGGGCGGTATTACTTCCGGTAGTGACGATAGTAGGCTAGATCTATAGGTAGGCTGTTCCGTTTTATTATCAAAGTACAGAGTGTTGCGTTCTTAAGTAAGTACTTCCGTTGTGCAGTTTTTCTCTAGTTTGCGGAGTGTCAGTGCCGGGGTCTGCGTTATTTTGCAACGCAGTGGAGGCCGATCATCTAAGGCTGACTTGTCTTTTTGTAATAGCCCCGGGCTGGCGCATATCGTAACAATATATATATATATATATATATATATATACTGTATATACATTTGGTGAAAGCCTGACAGAGTCCCTAGACAGGTGGTGAGGTGGGCAATGAGAAAGCTTGGGATCGTGGAGTGGCTGGTTAGGGTTGTTATGGTCATGTATGTGGGTGCTCACACCCAGGTAAGGGTGAATGGAGATTTGAGTGATGAGTTTTCCATGAATGTTGGTGTGCATCAGGGGCGAGTCTTGAGCCCGTTGTTGTTATCATGGTATATACTTGAAGCCCTCTTACGTGACTTCAGAAATGGACTCCTGTGGGAGATGTTGTATGCTGATGATTTAGTGTTGGTTGCAGAGAATGAAAGGGAGGTGGAGGTAAGATTTAGGAAGTAGAGAGATGGTATGGGGCACAAGGGCTTAGGAGTAAATGCAGATAAAACAAAAGTGCTGGTATCTTAGGCTGGGGGTGGTACTGTCAAAGGAGAAGGAAAGTGGTCATGTGCGATTTGTCACAAGGGTGTGGAAAGTACACTCAAACCTCTATTTAAGGGATTTCGGATTTAAGGGACTCCATATTCTACCTGACAAAAAAACAAGACCATTCATAAATGATACTTAATGTCTAGGTTATACACATTAATATGTTTCTTTATACAGAACTCATAAAATAATATTCATAATCATATAAATGAGTAAGATAAGTGAAACAATCATTGCATTTCATAATAAGATTGTCTTTATATGTGGTAAAATAATGACATTTTCAAGTAAGGGACAAGTTAATTCCCCATTTAATCCCTTAAATCGAGGTTTGAGTGTACAGTACAGTAATTCCATCTTGTGCAGTGTTTGTGATAAGTGGGTGCATAAGAGATGTAGTGGTATTAGAGGTAGACTGCGAGATAATGCTGATTTCATGTGTGTGGTGTGTCAGGGAGAGCATGTGGATATTGCTAGGCATGAAAGGATTGAACTTGCTGGTGAGTCTCTTGAGTGTGTGGATTTTCGTTATTTGGGAGACGTGTTATGTGCTGGAGGTGGGGCAGCTCTATGGCTTGAGTGAAGAGTGGTTGGAAGAAACTGAGGGAGCTCTTGCCTCTCCTGACACTGAGAGGGCTCTCCCTCCATGCTAAGGAATCTTTGTGTGCGACATGTGTTAGGAGTGCAGTGCTGTATGCTTGTGAGACCTGGGCAGTAAAGGAAGAGGATATTCGCATGTTCGGACATACAAAAATCACAATGATTAGGTGAATGTACAGTGCGTTTTTGAGTGCAGGGCCTGAGGGGGCTAGGTTTACGATGGAAGAGTTATGGGGTAGGATGAGACTTGATTGTATTGGTGTTGTGATAAGGAAAGATAGATTGAGCTGGTTTGGGCATGTGGAGAGGATGGGGGATGATAATTGGGTGCAGAAAGTGAGAAGGGTTAATGCTGGGGGTAGGATAGTGAGTTGTAGACCGAAAAAGACCTGGGATGAGGTCATTGAGCGTGACCTCAGGGTTAAAGGACTAAATAATGAAGTTGCCCGAGATTGAGCAGTATGGAGAGCCACCATTAGGTGACCAAGGCAGATGCATGGAAGCATGTTGGAGCCTTTATAAACAATATGAGAGAGGCATAGATTAATAGATATACTGTACTATACCAATCTGTATAATGTTTATAGTGGTATATCAAACCTACAATTAACCTTGACAGTATGGATGAGCTGCGTGCTGAGTGGGATGGAGCAACCAGTTTTGCTGAGGGTACAGTGTCCGAGAAGTGGTGGGGTGTGGTGAGTGACAGTTACACTGGTGAGGGTCGCATCTACCACAACCACACCTATCTCACCCAGCTCCTGGCACTCCACCATCAGTATCAGCACAAACTGTCCAACCCACAGGCTGTGGCACTTGCTATATTCTTCCACAAGTAAGTCAACCACTCCCCCTCCCCCCCTACCTTTTATATATATATATATATATATATATATATGCCTCCCCTTATGACATCCATAGGAATAGGGTTTCTAACATCTCATGACATTACCTAGGTATTTAAAAGTGTTGGGAGGAATCATCCTAGACTCACAGACTTGGAGAGAGAGAGTTTCATTGCTTCTTGTCCCAGTAAAGTGGTTTGAAAGGCATGGAAGCCTTCCCCTAAAGTGTCTGTGCTCTTTTTGCATTAACTTGACCTAAAATTGCCATCTGTCCATCTTGAGTCCTGAGTTGTAAGAAGAGATTAACACTACTGTATGATGCTAGTCATGAAGAAGTGTTGTGAAAAGGATGTAGAGCCATAACATTGTCATTTTCTGCCATTGAGCTGTGTGAACTAGACAGCAAAAGACAAAGATATGGGTTAGAATGAATGAGTATAGTGTGGGATGTTCCCCCAGCCCCACCACACTTAGAGACAGTTGTAATACAGCTTAGATTTCCAGGCTGCCTCCCTGCCATTTGTATAGAGGAAAAATTTTGTACTGTAGTAGTACACAATGTGATTACTGTTTATTTACAAGAAAATTGATAGACCTTATTTATGATGTAGAAATGAATCCCCTTCATTATCATATAAAATCAACCTGTCATTCTGACACTTGACCATTAACTGAGCTGACAGGGGTAAAGGTTCATATGTTAGGTCAGAACAAACATGCTGCAGTGACAACACAGTGCATAGAGACAGTTGTGATGCATGTTGACTTGGCACTCTAGGGTGCCACAATACCTTCTGTACTGGAGGGGAAAAATTACTTCCTGACTACGTATTTTACTTTCAGTTCACCTTTCACTGTTATGGATGCAATTTGAGAAGTTGTTCACTCTAAAAGAGGCAGGTTCTTCACAGCACAGGGGAGTTTTAGCAGTCAGATGGCTTATGGAGACAGTATAACCTGACAGCCAAAATTCCCAACATCGGAACAATAGCATCTGGTGTTAGCGTGAATAAAATAATCAAGTACAATACAGTAAACTTCCTAATAATACTAATAGAGCCAAAGCCTGTATGAGTAAGTCAGATTTATGAATAATGCAGTTCACAATCTCCCCAGACCCCCCAATGAATGGCACAATAGCCTTCCAAAGTATCCTAGCCTGCAAATGCACAGTAAATTAACATAAAATGGGAATACTGTATACATTTTAAGTAAACATATATTACTGTAGAGTATTTGGACACTCACCACTGCTGGTCATACATCTTGTTTGTTTTTCCTGTGTGGTAGTGGTGAAAAGAAAATGATTATGGTACATCTTCGTGATATGGGGAATGACGTGGTGTGGATAATGCCTATATGGATATTGAGAATCTTACTGTATATCATTAATAGTGACAGAGTTAAAATATATTTGAATGTTTGAGTGAAAATTAATGGCATTCCCATTTGTTTTCAGGCTGGAGTACAACCCCCAGTGCAGTGACTCAGATGCCAAGAATCTGGAGAAGTTTAATGAGTTTATGAGCGAGGCAGGGGAAGGACAACAGGTTTGTTCATACGTAATTGCACTTTTACGGGATTGAGTCAAGCTCTTTGTGTCCCGTCTTGTAATACCATTTCATCGCACTTTTCTTTAACACTGTGTAAGTTTTTGGCAGACACAACTACTTCCAGATTACTGACCAACATGAGAGTGGCTTTTAATTATATGGATGAGGAAATCCTGACCATGATAAGACCATGACTAGGGTATCCGGTGCGGTATGGTTGCCTTATTTGAAGAACCATATTGATAAACTGGAGAGGGTTCAGTGGATGGCCACAAGGATAATACCAAGCTTAAGGGAACTCACCTACGAGGAGAGATTGGAAAAACTGAAGTTACCAACACTGCGCGAGAGAAGGGAAAGAGGTGACTTGATCACAATGTTTAGAAATGTAAGAGAACTGGAAAGGATGTATAGAGAGGATCTTTTTGTGTTGGATGATGGAAGAACAAGAGGTCATGACTTCAAGTTGAGGAATAGTAGATGTCATAATAATCTTAAAAGGTTCAGTTTCCCGAATAGAAGCCTAGGTACTTGGAATGACTTGGACAAAGAGGTGGTGCAGGCAAAGAACATTCATGTGTTTAAAACTAGACTGGATAAATATAAACATTGAGACAGGACAACACGAGCTTAGATCAGTTCCTTTATACTACAAATAGGTAAATACACACACACACACACACACACACACACACACAAAACGATAAAGGTGGCGGAAGAAGTAGGCAGCACTATTTAACCCGCCCCGTACAGACTAATTTATTACAAAACCCACCCCCAAAACCCGACATTTTTTTTTTTTTTTTCCAAGCCTCCACTTTTGGTGAGAAACAATGGAAAATCACCAAGAAAGTGCTCACCTGAGGTTAAAAATGGTCTAGACAGGTGACCCTCTGAACACCAGATCTAGTGTGTTTTCTGTAGCCATGTTGCTACTGTCGCATTTTCTGTGGTAGGGTAATGATTGGAAACCACTCAAAATACTTAGATATTTATTAATTTGGCACAAATTTACAAACAAGAAGCCTCGGACAAGGACTGACCAGACGATGACGACCCAGGACCGGACAAAGGACTTGGTAATGGCTACGTGGAATGTAAGAGGAGCGAATGATGAGGTGAAAGAGAGAGAGATTGTCCAGGTGCTTGAGAGTGCAAAAGTGGATGTATGTGGAATGACTGAAACAATATGGAGAGGAGAAAGTGTGAGAGAATGGGAGTATGGATGGGGTATATGTGCAGGAATAGGTGAGAATGAGAGGGCAAAGGAAGGAGTATGTATGGTTGTGAGTAAAAGATGGAAGAAGAGCATAAGACAGTATGGATCACTTGGGTCAAGGATTGTGTGGGTAAAGTTGGAATACAAATGTGGGCGATTGTGTGTGTGTATGCGCCAGTGCAAGATCGTGCTAGCGGAGTGAGAAAAGAGTTCTGGACAAATGTGGAAGTGTGCATGGAAAAGTTTGGAAGGAATGAGAGAGTGTTTTTGATCGGTGATGTGAATGGTAAAGTAGGGAATGTGAAGGTGGATGGAATAGTTGGTGAGTGGGGTGTGCCTGCTGCGATAGATGAGAATGGCAGTGCGTTAGTGGACATTTGTGCTGGGAGGGGGTTGGTGATAGCCAATACCCTCTTCAGGCATAAAATGATCCACAGGTATACATGGCGAGTGAAGAGAAGGGTGGGTGGTGAACTGAATGAAAGGAAGGCAATGATTGATTATGTGTGTGTGGATGAAAGGATGCGAAGATGTGTAATGGATGCAAGAGCTTATTGAGGTTGGGGGAGTGGACTTTCTGACCACTACTTGGTGGTGGCCAGAATTAGGATACAAGTAAGATGGAGGAATAGAAGAAGGGAAAGACGAGAGGAAGGAGTAGTTGCCAGGAGAGTGGAAAGGTTACAAGAGGATGAGAAAAAGGGAGAGTATAAGAGAGAAGTGGAGGAATGATTGGGCAAATATGAATTGGAGCAGATGGGGGATGTGGAAAGTGTGTGCAAGATATTCACAGAAGAAATATGTGCACCATGTGATGTGGTGTGTGGGAGGAAGAGAAGACGGAGGGGGGTGCAAGGAACAGCGTGGTGGACTGATGAGGTGAGACAGGCTGTGGTACAAAAGAAGAAAGCTTACAATGAGTGGATGAGAAATAGGGGCGTGTAAGAAGTTGAGAGGCTGAAGAGAGAGTTATATGTAGAAAGGAAGAGAGAGGTGAAAAGATTAGTAAGAGAGAGTAAGAAGAGAGTGGATGAGGAATTTGGAAGGAATTTAAGTGTAAAGTGGAGAGACTGTAAGAAAATGTTCTGGAAAGAGGTGAAAAGAGTAAGACAGGGTGGAAGTGAAGTTAGCAGGGGAGTGAAAGATAAAAATGGTAGATTACTAGTGGAGAAGGGAGAAAAAGTGAGCAGATGGAGAGAACACTTTAAGGAATTGTTGAACGTAGAGGATGGAAGTAATGCGAGTATAAGTGGCTGGGGAATGGCTGGGAGAAGGAGGGAGGTGAGAAGACAGGAAGAAATCAGTAGGATAGAAGTTGTGGAAGCAATGAAGAAAGTTAAATTGTGGAAAGCCCCAGGAATTGATGGAGTGTGTGGTGAAATGCTGAAGCATGGGGGAGAGATAGTAGTAGAATGGATGTGGAAGATGTGCAGATTGGCCTGGGAGGAAGGTAGAGTCCCGGAGGATTGGAAGTCAGGTATAATTATTCCCTTGTACAAAGGAAAAGGGGAAAAAGAAGTGTGTGGTAATCATAGGGGCATTTGTCTTCTTAGTATAATAGGAAAAATGTATGGTAGGATACTTATTGACAGAGTTAGAGAAGGAACGGAGGAATTAGTTGGAGAAGAACAGGGAGGCTTTAGGAAGGGAAGAGATTGTGTAGATCAGATATTCATTCTTAAATCTGTAGTTGAAAAGTTTCTAGAGAAGGGAAAGAAGTTGTATGTGGCTTTCATGGATTTGGAGAAAGCATATGACAGGGTGGATAGACAAGGATTGTGGAAAGTATTAAGAATATATGGAGTAGATGGAAAGTTGTTGAATGCTGTGAAAAGTATGTATGATGATGCTAAGGCTGCAGTGCGTGTGGATGGTGAACTAAGTGAATTTTTCTCTTTGAAGGTTGGGTTGAAACAGGGATGTGTCATGTCTCCAAGGTTGTTCAGTCTGTTCATGGATGGGGTAATAAAAGAGGTACAAGGTAGGGTAGTGGATGTTGGAGTGGCCCTGGTGAGAGAGGATAGTGTTTGGAAACTCCCTGTACTGTTGTTTGCAGATGATACTGTGTTGTTGCGTGAAGACGAAGGGGAGCTGCAAGTCTTAGTGGATGAGTTTGGGAGAGTGTGCAAGAAACGGAATCTAAAGGTGAATGTAGGAAAGAGTAAAGTGATGGTCTTTGAGAGAGGTGAAGTCAGTGAATGGAGAGTGAGGTTGGATGGTGAGGAATTGGAAAATGTGAGTACGTTTAAGTACTGTACTTGGGTAATGTGATGAGTAAGGATGGAGGTTTGGAGGGTGAAGTGCTTGAAAGAGTACAGCAGGGAAGAAAGGTTGCTGGTTCCTTGAAAGCAGTGATAAGAAACAGGGAAGTGAGCATGGAAGTGAAAAAGTTACTACATGACAGTATTGTGATACCAACTCTAACGTATGGAAGTGAAGCTTGGACATTGTTGGAAGGACACAAGTCAAGAGTGAGAGCAGTGGAAATGAGTTATTTAAGAGGAGCCTGTGGAGTCACATGGAGAGACAGGCTGACGAATGAGGATATAAAGGAGCGTTGTGATGTGGATGTGGATGTGATAGGAAGTGTTATGAGGAACACACTGAGGTGGTTTGGCCATGTGGAGAGGATGGAGGGTGAAAGACTGACGAAGAGTGTGTATGTGAGTGAGGTGGAGGGGGGAAGAGGGAGGGGGAGGCCGAGGATGAGATGGAGGGATAGGGTGGAGAGGTATATGGGAGAGGGAGGTGTGAGTTGGGAGCAGGGCAGTTAAATGGTGGGGGACAGGACGACGTGGAGGCGATTTGTTTGTGGCCATCCCAAACGGGATTGAGGCGTCTGGCAATAGATAGATAGATAAACAAGAATATATTGGTTTACACACAAAAATATAGGCAATATAAGCGTTGTTTCATTCACGAACACATGAAGATTGCCAAATTCTTGCACAGTTGACTCAGTATGACTGTTGTTTCAACTTACATTCTATTTTCCAACTTACATTATACTTTTCTCCTAACATTATACCAGTTTCCACCGCAGACCTTACTGTTATAGTGAGTGTCATATCGCACATTACAGGCCTTACCATTATAGTGAGCCAAGTATTATCCCAAGCACTCACAGTATCAGTAATGTACTAAAATGTACTAAGGTGTGGTACTGGAAGGTGTCCCGTGTATACGTACCAAAAATCATGTGCGATATATGAAAAATGTGCAAATGACAGACTTTGCAATAGCAAAACGTTCATCATATGTTGTGGAGACTGAGCGTGAAAAAAAGTTGCAACGTGCATCGAATGTCGTGAGTACAGGGCGAGTTAAAGTGAGTGGATGATGGTTGCTACCACCTACCACCAACTTAATGTCACTCAAGGAAAAATAACAGCTCATTCTCATATTTAGTAAGTCCCTAAACTTCTGATGAAAAAAATATATATATCTATCTATCTGTCCATTGCCAGACGCCTCAATCCCGTTTGGGGTGGCCACAAACAAATCGCCTCCAAGTCGCCCTGTCCCCTGCCATTTCACTGCCCTGCTCCCAACTCACACCCCCCTCTCTCATATACCTCTCCACCCCATCCCTCCATCTCATCCTCGGCCTCCCCCTCCCTCTTCCCCCCTCCACCTCACTCACATACACTCTCTTCGTCAGTCTTTCACCCTCCATCCTCTCCACATGGCCAAACCACCTCAGTGTGTTCCTCATAACGCTCCCTATCACATCCACATCAACACCACAACGTTCCTTTATATCCTCATTCATCAGCCTGTCTCTCCATGTGACTCCACAGGCTCCTCTTAAATAACTTGTATATACCCTTTATTAAAATCTTAAACTATTGTCATTCGGGGATGACCATTATTACTTAAAAGTCATACAGCTGATTTAGTAAAATTGTAGTTTTAGCCTTGCTAGACAATTGATGTTTACCAAAAGTGCAAGATAAACAAGGTGCCTTTAAAGAGAGTTCTTGGACTCTCAAAAGGCTCAGCCGCTAGTAGACTAAGTGTTAAAAATATATACAATATATATATATATATATATATATATATATATATATATATATATATATGTGTGTGTGTGTGTGTGTGTGTGTGTGTGTGTGTGTGTGTGAAAAATAATGTTTGAGTCTTAGACTGGTTTGCCTTTGTTTACTTGTGGCTGAATTTTCTACTTAAGGCTGCTTCCACACCAAGAGCATGCTGGGATGAGTGGGATATTTGCATTACTGTAACCCGTACAAGTGGCTCTACTGGATGTGGGCAGGTGCAGGTGAGAGTTCTGTAGGTTGTAATGATGCAGATCTCTCACCCATGCCAGCAAGTCAGTGGTGTGGACATGGCCTGAGGGTGATGATTGTGTGGCTAGTTACAAAGCTTGTTGTCTTACTTCTTGCCCATGGTAGTACCACCCAAGGGCAGTGGTAACCAATTATCCACAAGACAAGTGAATTCTACTGACTATCAAGAACCCCTCAGCTATTACACCTGTAAAGAAACCTCCATCCTAGGAATTCCAGTGTCCACCACCACCTTTGGCTCCCTCTGCACTCATAAATACACGTGGTAGACACACCCACATCCCCTCCTTCCCTAGTGATTCAGATAGCACTCCGAGAACCTAACCATACTTCTTTTTTTTTTTTAAGTAGATGGATTCCACATATGACTTCATAATAAAGTCAGTCCATGAATGTTTTCTATCATGGTTTAAACCAGCAGCACCTGATTCCATGACCGAGAGCCATCTGAGTGTGCCTTGGGGATTACAGAGGTTATTCTCTCAGGCATGGAAGCACACATTTCTTTTTCATATCCTGTGACTAATGCAAAAAGGCCTTGATTTAGTCACACTTGTTCTAATGCTGTCTACAACAAGGGAGAGGCCTACAAAAGGTACCAGAGCCAACCCATCCCTGAATCTCATCTCTTTTATGGTTCTGCCTAGGATTGTGCTGTCTGTTCTTCGCTCTGCAAAAAAGAATTTCATTCGTACTGAATGCTCTCAACTCTCCAACTCAAATTCTTCCACACCTTGTGACACCTTGCCAAAAAGCTTTCCAACAACTTTACCTCATCATCCTTCCCTCCTCTTTTCTACTCTGATGGTTCTGAAGCTATTTCTTCTACTGATAAAGCAGAACTCATTGCCCAGACTTTCTCCGAGTAGACTGTAGCACCAGTCAAGCCTGGCAGTACTCCCCTGATGACAGGGAGTGCTGGAGCTCCCGTTTCATCTTCCCTCAGGACTAGTTCCTGACCATCCCCCTTTGCTGAACTTTTTCAGCATCTCAGTTACACAGAGAGTAGGCCAGCATGCTCTCCAACACAAATTTCTCTAACTATCTACATCAAACTACATGCACAGTATACACTTCCTTTTCCAAAATTCAAAAAAATCATGGCGTCTCATCACCCAGCCTCGGAGTCCCCGGGGGGGGGGGGACCATAAATGCCCCCACCGTCCGCCCCTATCCCAGTGACAACTCAAGGTGCCTAGAACCACTGTCTGACTCTCTTCTTCTTCATTTCTGCAACATTCACGGCCTTTATTCTAACTTTCGCTCTGTTGAGCACCACCTCTCCTCCTCTAAATCTCACCTTCTTTTTCTAATTGAGACTCAGCTGTCTGAGGCAACTGACAGCAAACCCTTTTCTGTATCCTCCTACTTTCTCTATACTCATTTCAAAGCCAAAGGTGGCTGTTGTGAATATGTACACAACTACTTATCTTGCTCTCGTGTTCCTGAACTCAATTCTTCTGAATTCTCTACACTCTGGCTTTGGCTTTCCTGTCATTCTGTGACTAAATATATCTGTGCTGTTTACTTATCCCTTAATTCTACTGACTATCAAAAATTCTTCGACTATCTTACTTCTATGATGGAACACATTCTATCCATTTCTCCTTTCTCTGATATCTCCATTCTGGGAGATTTCAATGTTCACCACCACCTTTGGCTCTCCTCTCCTTTCACTGATCCACCTGGTGAACAAGCCTACATCTTTTCTATCCTTAATGACCTAGAGCAGCTTGTACAGCACCCTACCCATATCCCAGACTGCCTTGGAGAGAGCTCCAACATACTTGATTTCTTCCTTACAACTAATCCTTCTGCTTACACTGTTAATCTTTTCTCTCTGTTGGGCTCCTCCGATCACAACCTTATCACCTTAACCTGTCCTATCACTCCGGTACGGCCTGTGGACCCTCCAGGGAAACGTCATCTGTGGCATTTTGGAGCCGGAGATTGGGAGGCCCTCAGGCAGTACTTCTTTGATTTTCCTTGGAATGATTATTGTTTCGATGGCCGGGAGCCATCTGAGTGTGCCTTGCGCATTACGGAGGTTATTCTCTCGGGCATGGAAGCATACATTCCTTTCTCATATCCTTTGACTAATGCAAGAAAGCCTTGGTTTAATCACGCTTGTTCTAATGCTGTCCACAACAAGGAGAGGGCCTACAAAAGGTACCAGAGCCAACCCACCCCTGAATCACATCATCTTTACGTTTCTGCCCAGAATCGTGCTAAGCCTGTTCTTCGCTCTGCTAAAAATAATTTCATCCATACTAAATGCTCTCAACTCTCCAACTCGAATTCTTCCCGCTCCTTCTGGCACCTTGCCAAAAACCTTTCTAACAACTTTACCTCATCATCCTTCCCTCCTCTTTTCTACTCTGATGGTTCTGTAGCTATTTCTTCTACTGATAAAGCAGATCTCTTTGCCAGACTTTCTCCTCCAGTTCCACCTTACACGATTCCAGTGCTGTTCCTCCATCACTTCCCCTCTCTGACTTCCTCATGGCTGACATTAAAATTTCTTCAGCGATGTATTTTCTGCCATCACTGGCCTCAATACTAACAAGGCATACGGGCCTGATGGGGTCCCTCCTGTTGTTCTCAAGAACTGTGCTTCTGTGCTTACACCCTGCCTAGGCAAACTCTTTCGCCTTTGTCTGTCAACTTGTACCTTTCCTTCTTGCTGGAAGTTTGCTCTCATTCAGCCAGTTCCAAAGAAGGGTGACCACTCCCAACCCTCCAACTATCGTCCAATTGCTTTAACGTCCTGTATTTCAAAAGTTTTCGAGTCAGTTCTCAATAGAAAAATTTTAAGGCATCTTTCCTATCACAACCTTCTTTCTGATCGTCAGTACGGGTTCCGTCAGGGACGCTCCACTGGCGATCTTCTCACCTACCTTTCAGACTCCTGGTCATCCTCCTTTCGGGACTTTGGCAAAAGCTTTGCCATTGCACTTGACATCTCAAAGGCTTTCAATTGAGTCTGGCATAAATCTTTAATTTCCAAACTGCCCTCTTACGGTTTCTATCCTTCTATCTGTGCCTTCATCGCTAGCTTCCTTTCTGGTCGTTCTATAGCCGCTGTTGTAGACGGCCATCATTCATCTCCTAGATCTATCAACAGTGGTGTTCCTCAGGGCTCTGTCCTATCACCAACTCTCTTCCTTTTATTCATCAATGACCTTCTAAGCTGTACATCTAACCCTATCCACTCATACGCTGATGACTCCACCCTTCACCTTTCCATTCGGTTCCCTCAACGCCCATCTCAGCAGTTACTTCAACAGACAAGGGATGAGGCTATGGCACACCTAATGTCTGACTTGGCTCGTATCTCTGACTGGGGTAAAAATAATTTGGTCGTTTTTAATGCATCTAAGACTCAGTTCTTTCACCTATCAACCTGACAAAATCTTCCACAGGTATACCCACTAATGTTTAATAATATTCAGCTTAATCGTGCATCATCCTTGAACATGCTTGGGGTTTCATTTACTTGGGACTTATCTTGGAAAGATCATATTACATCTCTTGTAAAATCTGCTTCCAAGAGATTGGGTGTGCTAAGCCGGCTCCGTTCTTTCTTTACCCCTGCACAATTGTTGACTCTATACAGGGGTTTTATCTGCCCCTGTGTGGAGTACAACTCTCATGTGTGGGGAGGCTCCCCACATACAGCTCTTCTCAATAGGGTGGAGTCAAAGGCTTTTCGTCTCATTAACTCTCCTCCTCTTACTGACTCCCTTCAACCTCTGTCTCTTCACCGCACTGTTGCATCTTTATCTCTTTTCTATCGCTACTTTAATGGTCACTGCTCCTCTGAACTGTCTGCATACATCCTTCCACCTCTACGACGGGCGCATAGCACCTGTCTAGCAGCAAACTCTCATCTCTTTTCTGTCCAACTCTCTAATGCAAGAGTTAACCGTTACTCCCAGTCCTTCATTTATGCAACAGGTCAGCTCTGGAACTGTCTCCCTCTGTCTGTATATCCTGCTGCCTATGATCTCCAGTCTTTCAAACACAGTGTGTCCAGGCATCTCGAAATGATCGGATCTTGAATTTGGCTCTCTATTGTATTTTGTTTTTCTCTTGGAAGGAACTGTTATTCCGGGCTCATGGCCTTTGGTTTCTTCTTCCTCGCATTAAAAAAAAAAAAAAAAAAAATCCACCTTAGATGATTTTGGTGCTGTCTCCATCACTTTCCTCCTCTGACTTCCTCATGGCTGACATTAAACTTTCTTCAGTTGGTGTATCTTCTGCCATCACTGGCCTCAGTACTAACAAGGCATGGGTCTTGGGATTCCTTCTGTTGTCCTCAGGAAATGTGCATCTGTGCATACACCTTCCCTAGGTAAACTCTTTCACCTTTGTCTGTCAACTTGTCCCTGTCCTTCCTCCTGGAAATTTGGTCTCATTCAGCATGTCCCAAAGAAGGGCGACCATTCCCAGCCCTCTAACTATTCTCCAGTTGCTTTAACATCTTGGATTTCAAAAGTTTTTGAGTATTCCTCACAAAAAGAAAAAAAAAGTTAAAGCATCTTTCCTATCACAACCTTCTTTCAGATTGTCAGTATGGGTTCCGCCAGGGACGCTTCACTGGTGATCTTCTCACCTACCTTTCAGACTCTTGGTCATCCTCCTTTTGGGACTGTGGCAAAACCTTTGCCATTGCTGTTGACATTTCAAAGCCTTTCGGTCTAGTCTGGCCTAACTAGCTTCCTTTTTGGTCATTCTGTAGCTGCTGTTGTAGACAGCCACTGTTCTTCTCCTAGAGCTGTCAATAGTGGTGTTCCTCAGGGCACTGTCCTATCACCAACTCTTTTTCCTTTTATTCATCAATGACCTAGAAAGCTGTACATCAAACCCTATCCACTCATAAAATTACAACTCCACCCATCACCTATCCATTCACTTCCCACAGTGTCCATCTCAGCAGTTACTCCAACAAACAAGACATGAGGCTATGGCACACCTAATGTCTGACTTGGCTCATATCTCTCATTGGGGTAAGAGTAATCTTGTTTTTAATTCATCAAAAACTCCATTTTATACATCATACAACCTGACAAAATCTGCAGAAGTATCCTCTAATTTTTAACAATGTTCAACTCAATCCTGCACCATCTTTAAACATACTTGGATATCATTCTTGCAGGATTTATCTTGGAAATAAATTACCTGTCTTGTAAAATCTTCTTCCAAGAGATTAGGTGTGCTAAGCTGACTCTGTGCCTTCTTTATCCCAACACAGTTGTTGACTTTATACACGGGCTTTATTCGCCCCTGTGTACAGTACAACTGTGATGTGTGGGGAGGCTCCACACACGGCTCATCTCAATAGGGCGGAATCAAAAGCTTTTCGTGTTATTTACTCCTCTTACTGGTTTCCTTTAACCTCTGTCACTTTGCCACACAGTTGCATCTTTATCTCTTTTCTGTCACTACTTCAATGGTCATTGTTCCTCAGAACTGTCTGCTTGCATCCATCCACCACTACGGTGGGCACGTAGCACCCATCTAGCAAAAAACTCTCATCCCTTTTCTGTCCAGCTCTCTAATGCAGGAATTAACCATTACTCTCAGTCCTTCATATATGCAGCAGGTCAGCTCTGGAACTGTCTCCCTCTGTCTGTATTTCCTACTGCCTATGATCTCCAGCCATCTTGAAATGAATGGATCTTGAATTTGGCTCTCTGTTATCCTTTTTTTTTTTTTTTTTTTTTTTTTTTTAGAGGGAACAATCTTGCATGCCCCTGGCCTTTGCTTCCACCTTTCTTTAAAAAAAAAAAAAAAAAAAAAAAAAAAAAAAGTAAGCTTACATCATTGTTTGTGTGTGTTGTGTGTGTTGGTCATTTCAGGCCTCCAGCTTGGCAGCATCAGTGCGCATACTGCTAGAGGCAGCCATAAGCAACCTAACTGAAGCACATATGACGCCAGGTGGCAGCGGTGACCAGGATACTCACTATTTTCTGGATTTTACCACTGCTGTGCTGGGGGCTCCTCCTTACCACTACAACGCCTACACCACCAAGATACAGGCAGAGTACAGTCACCTTACCACCAGTGCATATACTACTCTCAGGCTAAAGGTGTGTGTTATCTCAAAAATATTTCATCCGTATCTCTTGTCTGCCATTTGATTGTGCTGCCATTGCCTCAGGTACAGTATTATGAAATGAGCTTGTTCTCTGCTAGCCTCTGCACACACAGTGTGAAACTATCAAGAAAGCAATCATTATTATGATTTATTTTTTCTGTATGATGTAATCATTCAGTTAGTCCATTGGTCAATTGTAGTTGTGGTATAGCCTCACAGTCCACACTTAGTAGATGTGCATCAGAGGGAACTGTCCAATTCTACCAGAGCAGATTACAGGTCCAGCACACTTGAGATGTAGTGCTGCCTTAGTTATGGAAATGCTGAACAGTGTGACATTGTGTATTATGATACATGGTTCAGTGTTACATTGTGTAATTACGTTGCCTGTAGTGCTATGCAGTCTTTGTTTATGTAAAATTAGAGATCAGTTGTGTCCACAGTGTATGGCAGTCTGGCTTGAGCCGTCCTATTTCACTTTTCCATTCGTGTTTGTGAGTTGTGAGTGGGTGGGGGGTTTGTTTAGAGTAAGGAATAGGAGGCCAGTCTGTTAAATGCTGCATTAAATATGGATATAATCTTTATAATTGCTTGCTTATTTTGAAAGTGGAATCTGTTGTAGATGCTCAAGTAGCTTAATGAAGTAATAGAGAGGGATTGTGGAAGGTTTTGCATATGTATGGTGTGAATGGAAAGCTGCTGAACTTTGTTAAGTTTTTAAGTGAAGCCAATACAGTAAAACCTCGACAAGTCGACCCTGCAGAGGGCAGAATTTCTGGTAAGCTGAACTCTGACTGAGGTGTGACCTAGTGTTTATTCAAAGGGTTACATTTTAGTTTCATATGTTCCAAGTACTACATTTTAGTTTATTATATTCCACGTGTTACATTTTAGTTTAAATGATTGTAAAGTGAAGTACCGTAAATAAGTGCAGAACTTTACGTAATTAACCAGCTGTTGCCCCTCCACTGATGCAACCTCCTATCCTAGCCTAGCCTATGACATGCACCAAAATTGTTTTTATCATTTTTATTGCATTATAAGTGCTTCTTTAGTTTTATGTTAATAAATAAGTAATCACCTAATTTGTGATTATTTGGGGGGTAATATACAGTAGTTTTTTTTTTTTTTTTTTTTTTTTCTGGTTAGTTGGTAGAGCTCACCATCCACTCACTTGATGTAGTGCTGCTCTGGGTGTCTGCCCATTCCTCTCTTCGTTCCCTCCTCTTCTTTCTTTCCTTCATTCTTGCCTCCTCCTTCTGCCTTCTGTGGGTGACTTTACACTCCCTTTTTTGTCTTTCATTCCTTCACTCTTTCCTCTTCCTTCTGCCTTTGGGTGACTGTACACAGACTAACAAGCCAAATGGTTTCCTGTACACCAGGAAGCCATTTACTATGCTGATGGTAACCATATTACCAAATTATGGTGCCTGCTGGTTTAGTGTGTAATTAAGGCTCCAGTTGGATTGAGCCTGTGTAGGTTTATATCCAAGGGATGGTTGGGTTTATTGCTCATATAATGCCACTCAGGGATGAGTGAGGCTGGTCACTCTCATCTTAACTGTCAGGACCAACATGCCTAGCCTTGGGCTCCTACGCTCCTCATGGGGTGGCATACGAGTGGCTATTTTCTCAGACTACATGACCCCCCCCTCCACCCCACCCCATCCCTGCGTGACATGCCCATCTTGACGGTAGAAGCTCAAGGGGCAGGTGCTCAAGAGGAATCTACAGTAAGATCTCGCCAATAACGACTTTGACAATAACGTTTTCGGCAGTAATGGTGAGTTGGAATAGATACCCAGTTTCTTTACTAACTTTGGATTCACTTGAGTGACGGTTATTTCACGAATGCCAGCTTGTTATACTGCAGATATGTCCATAAAAAGATGAGGAATGAAACAGACAGACAAGAAGAGATGAAGGAAATTGCCAAAAATGTGAACAGTAGTGAGGAGGAGGATCCTCCCCCCACCACCTCCCCTGACTCTCCCGCTGCCATCCCTTTCACCTCCGCAGCCCCACCTGACTCACCAGCTGCCTCCTCCTCCACCTCCACAGTCCCACCTGACTCACCTGCTTCACCTGGCATAGCTTCAACCCCAACCATAATGACTGTTGCTGCATTCTGGAAAAAATATAATATTCGACAGGCCATAAATTTCTTCGTCAAAGCCTGGAATAATACAACACTGGTAACCATTAAACACGCGTGGTGAGGTGGGTAATTAAGGTTCTCCAGTCAGATTGAGCCTGGGCAGGTTTATATCTAAAGGGATGGTTGATGTTAATTGTTCATGTAATGCCACTCACGGATGAGTGAGGCTAGTCACTCTCATCTTACATGTCAGGACCAATTTGCCTAGCCCCAGGTTCCTATGCCCCTCATGGGGCAACACAAGATTTTTTTTTTTTTTTTTAATAACAGAACAGATGAAGGAAAAACAAATGAATAAAAAAAAAAAAAAATAATCCATACACCAGATTACTCGCATCCTCCGTTCATAAAATATCTTTAACAGCCTGTGGAGTCACATGGAGAGACAGGGTGACGAATGAGGATATAAAGGAACGTTGTGGTATGGATGTGGATGTGATAGGAAGCGTTATGAGGAACACACTGAGGTGGTTTGGCCATGTGGAGAGGATGGAGGGTGAAAGACTGACGAAGAGAGTGTATGTGAGTGAGGTGGAGGGGGGAAGAGGGAGGGGGAGGCCGAGGATGAGATGGAGGGATGGGGTGGAGAGGTATATGAGAGAGGGGGGTGTGAGTTGGGAGCAGGGCAGTGAGATGGCAGAGGACAGGGCGACTTGGAGGCGATTTGTTTGTGGCCACCCCAAACGGGATTGAGGCGTCTGGCAATAGATAGATAGATAGAACAGTTAGACTTGAACAGCTGTAAGTTGAAGTTTGAGGCAAAACAACTCCAGGGAAGTGAGTTCCAGAGAGATGCAGTTCAGGGAATAAAAGAATTCTGATAGGCAGAAGTTCTGCAATATGGCTGAGTGACATTCCAGTCATGAGTGCTACCAGATGCCCGTGTAGCACGAGAGAAGGCATGGAGAGGTAGCACAATGGACGCAGCTTTGTCTGAGCATTTGCCATAAAAATATCTGTAAAATAATGCAAGGGAGGCAACATTCCTTCTTACTTGTAGGGGAGGTAGTTTATTTGTAACGGCAGGGTTATTAATAATTCCAACAGCTTTGTTCTCAATTTTGCCTAGTTGTTTTAATGCAACCTCTCCACATCCATTCCACAAGGGTGAGCAGTATTCAAGCTGAGAGCGCACATGACTCTTGTAGATTATTGCTAACTGCTTATCATTGAAGAAGTTACGGACTCTGGACAATAATCCAAGTTTCTTTGAGGCGGTTTTAGCAAGTGATCTGACATGAGAGATCCAGCTGAGGGCATTGTTGAGACACCGAGAATTTCGGTACTTTTGGAGATGGGAATATTAGTAGTACTGAAGGTAATATATGAATCTGGCAATATCTGCCTATTAGTAAATTGCATATATTTGGTTTTACTAGCATTAAATGAGACAAGGTAGTTTTGTCCCCATTCATTGATTGTAGATAAGTCTTGTTTTATGGAGATGGCTGTACTGAGTTGAGAGTTAGAGATATTAGACTTTGTAAATGGGTGTTTGAGAGTGAATGAACTGTGAAGTGTTGAGTCATCTGCATATGAATGGATGGCAAAGAGATCATTAATATGAACCAGGAACAGGGTTGGCGCCAGAACTGATCCCTGTGGCATGTTGGTGTTAACTGAGTGGAAGGTGGAATATACATTACCTACTTTTACACAGGAATGGCTGGTGGACTGATGTTTGGATATTAATGCGTAGTAAAGAAGTCTATGGACACTAAAGTCATTGAAGGTGTGCTTATATATATATATATATATATATATATATATATATATATATATATACATACATACAGTGAGTCCGTGAAATACAAAAACTCGAATTCGAATTTCTGAATTTCTGATGGTACAAAAGCGATGAATGTAGGACAAATTCCACAATATGAAAGTATCTGTCTCGGTGGTACGAAAAGCGATACAAGAGGAAATACAAAAAATTCAAAATGGGCGCACTGCACAGCATCGCGCTCGCTTTCGGCGAGAAAACAAACTAACCCCTCTCTGGTAAACACATTTTCATGCGCTTCCCAATTGAGTCACGTCCGTCCTCTCCTCTCAGCTTCGCTGTATGTTACGGCAGTTTTTCGCAGTTCTTCCTGTTTTCGTACTTTCGCCATGCCTCCCAAGCACCCTGCATCATCTTCAGCATCTGGGGAGCCAGCTGCCAAGAAGAAACAACACTGTACTCTGACTCTGGAGAGGAAATTGGAAATTATTGGGGTCCCACCATGTGACTTAGCACCATATCAACGACACGAATCTCCAGCCGCTGCACAGGTCTATATTTAACTGTACAGTGTACTGATACTACAGTAATTAGTTGTATGTTTTATTTTTTAATGTCTGTACAATAGTATAGTACTGTATACATGTACTGCATAGTTCTAAATAGGAGGGCTAAAGTTTAAGTGGGGGGTCCAATGGGATCCTGGAATGCATCCCCCCCTTTATATGTATATTTCAATGGGGAAAATCGTTCCAATATATGAAATTTCGGATTACGAAAGGCTTTTTTGGTCCCTATCACTTTCATATTTCAAGGACTCACTGTATACTGTATATATATATATATATATATATATATATATATATATATACACAGTATGTGTGTATATATATATATATATATATATATATAGATAGATAGATAGATAGATAGATATATAGATACATAGATAGATAGAGATAGATAGATTCATTCATCATTCAATCGTACATTGCCCCATGAGGAGTGTAGGAGCCCGGGGCTAGGCAGTTGGTCCTGACATTTAAGATGAGAGTGACCAGCCTCACTCATCCCTGAGTGGCATTACATGAGCAATAAACCCCAACCACCCCTTGGATATAAACCTTCATCGGCTCAATCCGACTGGAGCGCAATAATTACCCACTAAACCACCAGGTGCCAAAATTTGGCTATGTTGTCACCACCCAGCGTAGTAAATGGTTTCCTGGTGTACAGAAAATCATTTGGCTTGTCACTCAGTGTAGAGTCACCCACAAGCAGGAGGAGGAGGAGGAGGAAAGAATGAAGGAAAGAAAGACAGAAGATGGAGTGTAAAGTCACCCGTAGGTAGAAGGAGGAGGGAAGAATGAAGGAAAGAAAGACAGAAGAGTATGGAAGGATGGAGGAGAGGAATGTATGTACGTATATATAATATATATATATATATATATATATATATATGTGTGTGTGTGTGTAAATTCATACATAGAGCAGCTGCAAATTGACTTAGGACTTCCCCCACAAGGTATTAAAAAACACAGAAATCATAGTATATCACAATGTTTGTTCATAAAATGCCATTCATTAATATGAAATCATGTTTCCCTTGTTTTTCAGGACCAGTAGGATGCATTTTTGCATGGAATCACTTAGATCTCTAAAGTAGTCTAAGGACATTTCTTAGCACCAAACATTTGTCAGTTCAGTCTTGAGGTTGTCCAGACTGGGTGTCTTCTTGTCTGCCATGATTTTCTTCATCTTTGCCCAGCAGTATTCTGTTGGATTTAGATCCGGACTGTTGCCAGGCCAGTCGAGGACCTCAGTCTGATTATCCTGAAGCCATTTTGTCACCTTTCTTGACTTGTGACATGGAGCTGAATCGTGCATGAAAAAGTCGCACCCATGAATAGCAAAAAAGGTTAACAAATGAATGTACCAGCCACCATTCATCATCAAGTTCTTAGGAAGAAAGTAGAGGCCTCCCCTTCCCATTTCGCCTGAGAAGCACCCCTGTACTAATTACTGATTGTGGGTGCTTAACAGTTAGCACCGTGTAAGCAAGGTCATATTGACTATGGGAGGCAGGGCAACAAACCTTGGCAGAACGCGCCTGGAACACTTGAAATGTGCATTCATCGGAAAACATGACTTTTCTCCACTTGTCTGATGTCCAGTGTGCATACTTCTTGGCAAACTGAATGCACTGCTTCCTCATGCGGTCATTGAGAAGCAGTTCCTTGGCTGCGGTGCGGCTTGGCAAACCCAGCTCCTTCCGCATGCGGTGTTGGGTAGTTCGAATTGAGACATCATGTAACAGCTGGGGATGAATTCTCTTCAATTCTGCTGCTGTCAGTCGAGGATTCTTGATTACTTCTCTCTTCAGAAGGGTATCTGTACCTCTGGAAGTCGTCTTCTTCTTTCCACCGCCATGCTTGTGCATTGGTGGGAGGCCGAGCACTGCAGCAAGAATCTTCATGATGGTCAACTTTGCGTGTCCAGTACGTTCACAAATCGTGTTGATGGGGACATGATCCTGCCTCCATGCAATAATACGGACCCTTTCATCCCTTCAGCAGTACTTTCAAGGCATAACAACTCGACTCTAGGAAAATAACAGGGCAAATGGTAATGCATACGAAAAAAGAGGGAGATGCAAGCTCGGAGCGACGGGAACTCATATTCCCACTGTAGCTTCTGAGTGTTTTGCCAACACCAGTGGAGTTGCCAGTTACTTCTTGCCCAAAATATTCACTTGGTAGAGGTGGAAACACAAAGCAAAGACAGACAATTCTCCCACAGCAATTTTGTGTGTGTTGGTCTTAAGTCATTTTGTGGTGGGTATATATATATATATATATATATATATATATATATTTATACAGTAATCCCTGTAATTTCAGGACGCCCACTTTCCAGGCACCCCACTTACCGGACATTGGGGGCTTGGACCTTCGGAACCCAAAAATGGCCTAAATAAGAAAAAAATCCAAAGAAAAATCCAAATTTTTTCCCACCCGTAATTTGAAATTGCCGCGCGGCACTGAACAGCTGGTTTATACCATGGTCCCTTCACCCCTTTATTCCTCCCCCCTCCCCTGTCAGGGTTTCCACTTGGAATTTTTCATTACCAAATTTGGGCCAGTTTGGTAATGAAAAATTCGTTTGGTAATGAATCAGAATACACTCAACCCCTGCTATCGCGCCTAATTGGTCACAGGAAACGTGCGTGATAGCTGAATGCTGATAACTGAACTGAACAGTCAATGGGAAAACTTCTAATTGGTTTTTCGGTGGCTCATTTTTCTAACTTTTAACCACTTTATGCCTATGATTTCCTGCCAATCTCTCCTCTAACATGAAATAAAGCATTATTATATTAATAATAACAGTATAATGAATAAATAAACAACATAAAAGGCCATCAAACTTTTATAAGGAATACGGCTTGGGTGGTTTGATGGGTTCCAAGGCTTGGGAGTGGCTTAGTTGCCGCCAGATCTCTTTGGCTGTCTCCATTTCTTTAGTGTCCACAGCTAAAGGGGGTATCATATGGTACCTTATATCAGAAATGGCTGAGGAATACTTAAGTGGAACAAAACTTGGACGCTATCACACACGTTCCTTACACTGTCGTCAGAGCCCCGTCTCAGTTGTAAACACATGATTACTTTATCGACATCACAGTTTTTTCGGCATAAGAAATATTAACTCTTTATAAGGGTTTCAAAACGATTGATATTTATTCTAAAATACAATATTAATAAGTATTCAGTGTTAGGCTAAATTTCAATGCTGTAGTACGATATATTCTTTCGAGCCGAATGGGTTTTGGTCACTGTTTTGCCTGTCGTGTCCTCGACAGGAATCCGTTCAGATGCATTCCAAATGCCCGTGCTATAATCGGGAATTTTACCACGTTACTGTTCCGATTAACCATCGTATCCTCTGCAAACCTCGTATGAAGTGCCGTGTGAATAAGTTTCATATAGCCTGTCATTAAACTCGACACGTGATAGCGGTCTTGGGGTGCGTGATAGCATGTATGGTTGTGCATTTGATGTGTGCGTGATAGCAGATAAGCGTGATAGCTGAACGCGTGATAGCAGGGGGTTGAGTGTAATGCATTACCAAACGGATTTTTCACATGTATGAGGATACACAGGATGGAGATGGTGGATTGTCTGCTGTCTCTGATTAATGTGCTAGCCAACATAGCGTGAAAACAATCAACATGCTGTTAATTATGAGAAGAGTGATTACATGTATTTCCACTTGTATATATAATTAGTGAAGAATAAATGCTAGCTTTACGAATTTGGTAATGAAAAATTAAATTTGGTAATGAAAATTGAGGAGTTTGGTAATGTGGCTGTTGCGATCTGGCAACTCTGTTACCCCACCAACAACACTCAACAGTTACTGCTTAACTTCGATCGCAAGTAGATGCTTATTGCAGTGGAAGCCATACGTGTTCATTTTTTTGTGAATAAACTGCAATACCTCGCCACTAGACCACATGGGAAATTACTGTGTTGTGCAGTGTTAAGAAATTAGAATTTAGAGTGCAAAGGATTAACTGTGGAGTGCAGATTGGTGGTTGAAACTGGCGGTTGAAACTGGTGTGGTGCAATTAACAATGTGCAGGTAAACAATTATAACTCACAGTGCAAAGTACTAAGTGCAGCACAACACTTGATTACTGTACGTGCTTCAAGAGCATTTTCACCACCGCCAAAACCTTAGAAAAGCCATCCACAAACGTGCTGTAAGTACCCTGGCTGAGATACAGTCACTTCTAATTCCTCATTCTTTGGTTCCTTTTCATTTATTTCATGCTTTATGTCCATTATTGGTGTGGATAGGGTCTTAAATAGGTTTAAATAGGTGCTATGCATGTCCGGTAGGGAGTTATTTAGGTGGCTTTCAAAGTTAGGCTGGGTTAGGGACCTTAAGTACTAGTCCAGCAGGCAGATGCCCACTTTCCGGACGGGACCACTTTCCGAACATGCCTTTGGTCCTATTACGTCGTGGAGGGATTACTTATATATATATATATATATATATATATATTTATATATATGTATGTTTTTTCTTTTTCATTCAGTGACAGACGCCATGTATCCCAAGGGATTAGAGTTAATTGTTTTACAGGGAGGGGCACTAATCCTCCACCAACCCCACTTGACGTAGGGATGCCAACAGCATCTGGTGTTCCCAGGCGGTCACCCATCCAAGTACTAACCAGACCCAACGTTGATATATATATATATATTTATATATTTACGAGGTGCTGCCCAAAAGTTCCAGTAATTTGAACAAAGGGATTCAACCGTTTGCAGTTTTGCCTTTTGCCGCTAGGAGGAGTCAGTAGCACCCATTGTGTGTCAGTGTGGACCTGGCTGTGTCTGTGAGCGGATGTGTTGTTGAGCTGCGCTTACTATTGTAACGTGGTGTGTAGGTGGTTTGGCGGTTTTGCAATGGCGGACCTCACGGAACAAAGAGCCTGCATCAAGTTCTGCTTTAAGATCAACAAGACAACTACAGAAACTCACCGGTTGCTTCAACAAGTCTTTGGTGACAATGCCATGTCCCAAAGCAGAACATTTTTCTGGTACAAGTAGTTCAAGGAAGAACAAACATCTTTCGAAGACGATAACTGTTCTGGACGACCGTCAATGGCAGCAACACCAGAAGAGGTCAGAAATGTTCACCAGGCTATCCTTGCAGATCGTAGACGAACTGTCCATGTTGTTTGTGATATCGTTGGACTGTCATACGGGAGCGTGGAACACATTTTGTTGGATGTGTTTGGCATGAGACGCATCACTGCAAAGTTTGTGCCAAGACAGCTGAGTGACGAGCAGAAAGCACCACGTTGCAGTTTGCATGGAGCTCAAGAATCAGGTCAGTGATGATGCCACCTTCATCTCCAAGGTCATAACTGGTGCTGAATCATGGGTTTCTGGTAATGACCCAGAGACAAAGCAGCAGTCATTGCAATGGAAGTCTCCCAATTCACCGAGGCCGAAAAAAGCACGTCAAGTTTGCAGCACTGTCAAGTCTCTGTTGATCATTTTCTTCGATATCCAAGGGATTGTTCACAAGGAATTTGTCCCACCTGGTCAGTCTGTCAGCGGAAAGTTTTAGTGTGAAGTTTTGCAGCATGTGAGGGAGAACATCCACCGCAAACGTCCAGAACAGTGGAAGAACAAGGACTGGTGTTGCATCATGACAACGCCCCCGCCCACATATCAATTGTTGTCCAGCAGTTCCTGGCTTCCACTAACATGGTAGTCATTCCCCACCCACAATATTCACCTGACCTTGCCTCCTGCGGCTTTTTCATGTTTCCCAAGCAGAAATTACAACTGAAAGGGAGTTGATTTGACTCGATTGAGGTGATCCAGACAGAAACGCAGGAGGTGCTCAAGACCATCATGCCTGAATCCTTCCAGGGATGCATGGACTCATGGAAAAAACCCTGGGACCACTGTGTACATGCCCAAGGGGACTACTTCGAAGGTGACAGTGAGAACTAGGAGGTAAGGTAACTTATTTTCCTACAGTATTTAAATTACTGGAACTTTTGGGTAGCACTTTTATATACAGTAATCCTTCTAATATCCGAACGCACAATATCCGAACATCCCCACTAACCGGACATAATCGTCCCGGGATCAAATATTCCCAAAATGGGCCAAAAACCGCAAAAAATTCGAAAAAAATCTGACTTTTTTCCCTCCCGTAATTTGAAATTCCCGCCTGGCGCCGAACAGCTGTTACACCATGGTCCCTTCACCCCTTCCTTCCTTCCTCCCCCTCCCCCCTCCCCTGTCAGGGTTGCCATTTGGTATTTTTCGTTACCAAGTGCGGGCCAATTTGGTAATGAAAAATTCGTTTGGTAATGAATCAGAATAATGCATTACCAAATGGATTTTTCACATGTATGAGGATACACAGGATGGAGATGGAGGATTGTTTGCTCTCTCTGATTAATCTGCTACCCTACATAGTTTGAAAATAATCAACATGGTGTTAATTATAAGGAGAGTGATTACATGTATTTCCACTTGTATATATAATTAGCGAAGAATAAATGCTAGCTTTACGAATTTGGTAATAAAAAGTTAAATTTGGTTATGAAAGTTGAAGAGATTGGTAATGTGCCCGTTGCGATCTGGCAACTCTGTTACCCCACCAACATCAACAGTCACAGCCTAACTCTGATCAAGAGCAGATGCTCATAGCAGTGCAAGCCACAGGTGCTTGTTTTTTGTGAATAAACAGTGAATAAACTGCAATACCTCGCCACTAGAACACACAGGAATTTACAGTGTTGTGCAGTGTTAAGAAATTAGAATTTAGAGTGCAGAGGATTAACTGTGGACTGCAAACTGGCGGTTCAAACCAGTCCAGGAGCAAGGGACTTGTAAGTACCCAGAATGTTTAATATTGTATAAACTCACCTCTAAAACCTCATTTTATGGTTGTTTTGCATTTATTTCAGTCTTTTATGTCCCTTATTGGTGTGATTTGGGTCTTAAATAGGTGCAATGCATGTCCAGAGGGAGTTGTATAGGTGTTTTTCTGAGTTAGGGTCCATAAGTACAAGTCCATAAGCTGGGGCCCAATATCCGGACAGGACCACTATCCGGACCTGCCTGTGGCTCTATTACGTCGGATATTGGAGGGATTACTGTATATATATATATATATATATATTTATATTTATACACACACACACACACACACACACACACACACACACACACACACACACACAGTGAGCGCTTGCATAACGTGCGAATATTGTCCGCAGAAGATGCTGCTTTATGAGATTTTCATGTTATAGGGCCATAAGTTTACATGTTAAAGGATTTTATGGTACCCAAGTCAGCCCCAAGTTCACCTTTTGAGGGCAGTTTTGAGGGATTTTTCCCAGGACATTTACCCCCTGGGGTAGGGGGATTTTCAAGGATACTGCCCCAGTATCCCTGCTTCTCGTACAAGGCAACTAAAAGGGTTGGCGGAGAGTTATTGCCCCTTCCCGGAAAACAACTAACTAAAAAGACGAACAAGAAGCCTCGGACAAGGACTGACCAAAAGATGACGACCAAGGACCGGACAAAGGACATAGTAATTGCAACATGGAATGTAAGAGGTGCGAATGATGAGGTGAAAGAGAGAGATTGTCCAGGTGCTTGAGGGTGTGAAAGTTGATGTATGTGAAGTAACTGAAACTAAATGGAAAGGTGAGAGTGTGAGAGAATTGGAGTATGGATGGGGTATATGTGCAGGAGTAGGTGAGAATGAGAGGCCAAAAGAAGGAGTGTGTATAGTTGTGAGTAAAAGATGGAAGAAGAACATAAGAGAGTATGGATCAGTTGGGTCAAGGATTGTGTGGGTAACATTGAAAGTTGGAATACAAATGTGGGCGATTGTGTGTGTGTATGTGCCAACGCAAGATTGTGCAAGCAGAGTGAGAGAAGAGTTCTGGACAAATGTGGAAGTGTGCATGGAAAAGTTTGGAAGGAATGAGAGAGTGTTTTTGATCGGTGATATGAATGGTAAATTAGGGAATGTGAAGGTGGATGGAATAGTTGGTGACTGGGGTGTGCCTGCTGAGATAGATGAGAATGGTAGTGTGTTAGTGGACATTTGTGCTGGGAGGGGGTTGGTGATAGACAGTACCCTCTTCAGGCATAAAATGATCCACAGGTATACATGGCGAGTGATGAGAAAGGTGGGTGGTGAACTGAATGAAAGAAAGGCATTGATTGATTATGTGTATGTGGATGAAAGGATGCAAAGATGTGTAATGGATGCAAGAGCTTATAGAGGTTGGGGGAGTGGACTTTCTGACCACTACTTGGTGGTGACCAGAATCAAGATCCAAATAAGATGGAGAAATAGAAGACGGGAAGAAGGAGTATTTGCAAGGAGAGTGGAAAGGTTACAAGAGGATGAGAAAAAGGCAGAATATATGGGAGAAGTGGAGGAACGATTGAGCAAATATGAATTGAAGCAGATGGGGGATGTGGAAGATGTGTGCAAGATATTCACACAAGAAATATGTGCAGCATGTGATGTGGTGTGTGGGATGAAGAGAAGATGGAGGGGGGTGCAAGGAACAGCATGGTGGAATGAAGAGGTGAGACAGGCTGTGGCACAAAAGAAGAATGCATACAATGAATCGATGAGAAATAAGGGCGTGGAAGAAGTTGAGAGGCGGAAGAGAGAGTTATATGTAGAGAGGAAGAGAGAAGTGAAAAGATTAGTAAGAGAGAGGAAGAAGAGAGTGGATGAGGAATTTGGAAGGAATTTGAGTGTAAAGTAGAGGGACTTTAAGAAAATGTTCTGGAAAGAGGTGAAGAGAGTAAGACAGGGTGGAAGTGAAGTTAGCTGGGGAGTGAAAGATAAAAATGGTAGATTACAAGTGGAGAAGGGAGAAAAAGTGAGCAGATGGAGAGAACACTTTAAGGAATTGTTGAACATAGCGGATGGAAGTAATGCAAGTATAAGTGGCTGGGGAATGGCTGGGAGAAGGAGGGAGGTGAGAAGACAGGAAGAAATCAGTAGGATAGAAGTTGTGGAAGCAATGAAGAAATTAAATTGGGGAAAGCCCCAGGAATTGATGGAGTGTGTGGTGAAATGCTGAAGCATGGGGGAGAGATAGTAGTAGAATGGATGTGGAAGATGTGCAGATTGGCCTGGGAGGAAGGTAGAGTCCCAGAGGATTGGAAGTCAGGTATAATTATTCCCTTGTACAAAGGAAAAGGGGAAAAAGAAGTGTGTGGTAATCATAGGGGCATTTGTCTTCTTAGTATAATAGGAAAAGTGTATGGTAGGATACTTGTTGACAGAGTTAGAGAAAGAACAGAGTAATTAGTTGGAGAAGAACAGGGAGGCTTTAGGAAGGGAAGAGGTTGTGTTAATCAGATATTCATTCTTAGATCTTTAGTGGAAAAGTTTCTAGAGAAGGGAAAGAAGTTGTATACGGCCTTCATGGATTTGGAGAAAGCCTATGACAGGGTGGATAGACTAGGATTGTGGAAAGTATTAAGAATATATGGAGTAGACGAGAAGTTGTTGAATGCAGTGAAGAGTATGTACGATGGTGCGAAGGCTGTAGTGCATGTTGATGGTGAACTGAGTGAATTTTCCTCTTTGAAGGTTGGGTTGAAACAGGGATGTGTCGTGTCTCCATGGTTGTTCAATCTGTACATGGATGGGGTAATAAAAGAGGTACAAGGTAGGGTAGTGGATGTTGGAGTGGTCCTGGTGAGATAGGGTAGTGCTTGGAAACTCCCTGTACTGTTGTTTGCAGATGATACTGTGTTGTTGAGTGAAGACGAAGGGGAGCTGCAAGGCTTGGTGGATGAGTTTGGGAGAGTGTGTAAGAAACGGAATCTAAAGGTGAATGTAGGGAAGAGTAAAGTGATGGTCTTTGAGAGAGGTGAAGTCAGTGGATGTACAGCGAGGTTGGATGGTGAGGAATTGGAAAATGTGAGTACATTTAAGTACTTAGGTAGTGTGATGAGTAAGGATGGAGGTTTGGAGGGTGAAATGCTTGAATGGGTACAGCAGGGAAGAAAGGTTGCTAGTTCCTTGAAAGCAGTGATAAGAAACAGGGAAGTGAGCATGGAAGTGAAAAGGTTACTACATGACAGTATTGTGATACCAACCCTAACTTATGGAAGTGAAGCTTGGATGCTGTTGGAAGGACACAAGAGTGAGAGCAGTGGAAATGAGTTATTTAAGAGGAGCCTGTGGAGTCACATGGAGAGACAGGCTGACAAATGAGGATATAAAGGAGCATTGTGGTGTGGATGTGGATATGATAGGAAGCGTTATGAGGAACACACTGAGGTGGTTTGGCCATGTGGAGAGGATGGAGGGTGAAAGACTGACGAAGAGAGTGTATGTGAGTGAGGTGGAGGGGGAAAGAGGGAGGGGGAGGCCGAGGATGAGGTGGAGGGATGGGGTGGAGAGGTAAATGAGAGAGGGGGGTGTGAGTTGGGAGCAGGGCAGTGAAATGGCGGGGGACAGGGCAACGCGGAGGTGATTTGTTTGTGGCCACCCCAAACGGGATTGAGGCGTCTGGCAATAGATAGATAGATAGATTTCTGTAAGGGTGTATGGTGTTACTTGCAGTGCAGGAAGGGACAAGGGAGAGACATCAGGAGAAAGGGAATGCCACAGTGAGAATGAAGTGACGGAGCAGCTTGTGAACTGCAAGACTACCAACACCTTATAGTTTATGACTAGTAAGGCCTGTTGAGATTTTAGGGCGTGTATGTTCCAGTAAGCTCCTACTCTTCTCCTCCTAGAGTCATGTAAGACAAAGACCGAAGGGAGATAGGATAATATCACTATTACCCATAATAACCCAGTTGAGTGGGACAGTTTCATACCTTTTCCCACCCCCTCCCTTTGTCTCCCACTCACGGTGTTTCACCACCTCCTTTCACCATCCTGTTCTCCCGACTTTCTCCCCTCCCCTTACTCCCTTCCCTTACCTCACCCCCTCCATTGCCCCACCTCTTCCACTCTGCCATTAAAGGTAATATTATATACTGCAAGTAACCACATGCCATCACAGAGATTCCATATTATATTATATCCTCAGGATCATTCAACTGCATGTTAATACAGTAATCCCTCTAATATCCGGACGCCCAATAACCGAACATCCCCACTAACCGAACCTTATCGTCCTGGGATCAAACATTCCCAAAATGGTCCAAAAATCCAAAAAAATTGGGGAAAAAAAATCGATTTTTTGCCGTCCGTAATTTGAACTTGCCGCGCGCGCCGCGTGAGAGCATTGTTTTGGTTCGTCATTCCTCCGACGTCCGATAGAGCGCCGCTGCATCCTCCCCACTTCCCGCCTGTCTCTCACCGCGACAAGACCTACGCTCTTCGTCATGGCTGCCCACGTGCTCGCTTTTGTGGTGGTGCCGTACTTGCTGCAAGGCCTCCTGCTGCTCTCTGCCCTACTCTTAGTGTGTGTGATGATGGCCCCGCCTCCTGAGAAAAGGAAGAGAGTGGTGTTGACTCTGGAGAAGAAACGGGAGATATTGGAGAAGGTTGATGCGGGTTGGTCTTCCTCTCGCATTCTCCGCGAGTTCAACCTGGCCCGGTCGACTTTGTTTGATATCAAGCGTTCCCGAGACAAGCTCATGCAGTACACGGCTGACTTCTCGTCGAGAAGCAAACGCAACGTGGAGAGGAAGGTTATGTTTACTCCCAAGTATGCAGAGATCGACTGCTCCACGTTGATTTGGTATCGACAGCAACGTGCAGCTGGTGTGATGGTACGTGGAACGGAGCTGAAGGCTGCTGCTGAGAAGTTTGCAAGGCTTCACGACGCCCTAGACTTCAAGGCATCCGAGGGTTGGCTCTTCGCGTTCAAGTTGCGACATGGCCTTACTAACCGTAAAGCACATGGCGAAGCATTGGACGCTTCCGAGGATGGAGTGGACGAGTTTCGGCACAAGGTGAAAGGCTTGATCGACAGGGAGGGCCTCACTCTCGGTCAAGTCTATAACGCTGACGAAACTGGCCTATTCTGTCGCTCAGTGCCAACGAACACTCTCGCCGATGAGACGGAGAAGCGTGTACCTGGCCGCAAGCTTTCTAAGGAACGGATATCTGCTGTGTGTTGTGCCAATGCTAACGGCATGCACCGGCTTAAGCCCGTTATTGTTGGCCGTGCAAAGCAGCCTCGGTGCCTTCGTGGGGTGATGGATGTCCTTCCTGTCGTATGGTACCATTCTTTGAAAGCATGGTTCACAGCTGTGATTTTCAAAGACTGGTTTCACCATCACTTCGTCAAGGAGGTCATACATTACCAGACGAAGACACTGGGAATTCCTCGCGACCAGGTAAAGGCTCTCCTTCTCCTCGACAATGCACCTGCCCCCCCGTGCGACAAGGACTTGGTTGCTGAGAATGGCCGTATTAGGTGCATGTTTCTGCCACCTAATACGACTGCTCTCATTCAACCAATGGACCAAGGAGTGATCGTGGCAACAAAGCGCCTGTACCGTCGGAAGTTCCTGGACGAGGTGATGGTGGTTCTCGAGGACGAGGACGAGCGCAGGGAAGGACGTGACACTCGAGGCAAGCGGACTTTGGAAAACCTTCGCCGCTACAACATCAAGTCTGCGCTGTACAACTGGGCTAGTGCATGGAAGGAAGTCCCTGTGAAAACTCTTGAAAATGGTTGGTCTCGTCTGCTTCTCGGAACAGATGTGGAGTACGATTTCCTAGGGTTTGACGTGGATGACTTCCATGCACGGCTATGCGCACGGCGACGATGTTGATGTGGACGATGTTCGTGAGTGGTTGGACGACGAGCGAGGGGCGATCCTGGGTATCAGACGTTGTCTGATATCGAGATCGCGTCTTCGGTTGCTGGTGTCAGTCCCGAACTTGAAGATTCCGACGACGAAGGCGATGATGATGCAGACTCCGCCCAGCAGGACACTACTCCAGCCATCCCCAAGCTGAGCGCACTCCGGGAACATCTAGAGTTCGTCCTAGACTACCTGGAACACCCGGACTGCGACAGGGAGATGGGGCCCTTGGGACTCGTGGAGGAAGTGCGTGCTTTCCGGCAGCGCATCATCAATCGCCAGAATCGTCGGTCCTTGCGTCAGTCAACGATTGACAGTTTTTTCAGGCCTGTGACCCCCGCTGTGCCAAGCCCTGGTTCCACTCCGTTGCCTCCCCAAGACAGGCCCTCATGCTCCGAGCCATAGCCCAGCACATCAGCTACAGTGGAGTCACCGCTCGACGTGAGTTTGCGGCTGTCTTCAGAGTCTTCTGTAGTCGGTACGCCATCACCACTACCCACCGATGCACCCCTTGGACGCCTGCCAGTGATACTCTCGGGCTCTGACAGTGAATAAACAGCAAGAACTTTTCCACTAGACCACACGGGAATTTTGAGTGTTGTGCAGTGAAAAAAACGGTGTGTTGTGTTAAGGTTTTCAAGTTGGGAGAAAAGACTAAGTAGAAAAGAAATTTAACGTAACTAACCTTCTTTGTTTTGGCTTTGGAAACTTAAAAAAAACTTGGGAAAAGTTAATGTGCAACACTTAAATTTAATGGAACATTATTTGGACTAAAGTGAACACTGTGAAAAGAACGGACTTCTGTGTGTTAGTGACTAAGTTCAGTGCAAGACTTCAGGAAGAGTGTAGTGCAAGTGCTTCAGGAAATCGTTCTTACTGTCAGAGTCCGAGAGGAGGCGGTTATTCATCGAGGTGGCCAGGGACTTGCTGTAAGTAGCCAAAATGTTTCATGTTGTACTATTTTCCATACTATATTTACCAGAATGTTTCATATTGTATTTTTTCCCATACTATACTTACCAGAAAGTGTCATACTGTACTTCTTTCCATACTAAACTTACCTCATGCATGTGCAGTAGGAATGTGTTTTTCAGAGTTCGGTTAGGTTCGGTTAGGTTAGGTTCGGTTAGAGTCCATAAGTACCAGAATGTTTATTAATGTATGAACATACTTCTAAACCCACATTTGATGTGTCTATTGCATTTATTTCAGTCATTTATGTGCCTTATTGGTGTGATTTGGGTGTTAAATAGGTGCTATGCATGTCCGGAGGGAGTTGTATAGGTGTTTCTCTGTGTTAGGGTCCGTAAGTACAAGTCCATAAGCTGGGGCCCAATATCCGGACAAAACCAATATCCGAACCTACCGATGGCTCTATTGATCCGGATATTGGAGTGATTACTGTACTGCATATTGATTTACTGTTTCAAACTATAAGAAAGATCTTTGCTGTCTGCCTCCTACACACACAAGTTGTGCACCATTGCCACATGAGGGACAGTGGGATGGCAGGGGGTAACACGACTCCTTGAGCTGAACGTACAGTAGTGACAAACATTTCCTTGCACTGTCTCTGCAGTATTTTATCAGTGTACAGTATTATGTGTGCTACTTATTAAAGTAATATTGTTATTTCAGATGCTGAAGAACCTTTTGTTAATGCCAAACATATATGCCACTGCGGAGTTCCAGGCTGAGAGAGAAAAGCTTGCCCGGGAGAACATTCAGCAAGAGATTGACGCACTGCAAGGCTGAGGCTGCCTTTTATACACATCCATAGTTCGTACATATTAACACCTTCGGTCCAATGGCCTGTTTTTATATCATTCAACTTATGGTATGACAGACCTTTAATACTGGTGTTAATAATGGCTGTATCTAACTTCTCCACTTCAAAAAGTCTGTCCAAAGCCATATAAAGTCATCTGGTGGTAATAACAATGGTATATAAAATATGTCATTGGAGTGAAGTGGTTAACATGCAAAATTCCAAATACTGTACACACTGGTCTGCTGTTCTCTACTGGTACTGTAATATTCAGTACAGTAAATGCTCTATTACACTTTCACATTTCTGTTAAGTATGCCTGTGCTCCTCGTGGGGCAACACAGGACTAGCTGATGAATGAATGAATGAATGCTGTATAATCACTTACTGGTAATCATAATGATAATAACATTAGTATTGCTCGGAAAAGTGTATTGACAACATTAATTATTGAAATAGTTCATATATCCATCAAGTGACCTCCCAGCTTTACATAATACCAGTTTACCAAATAATGCCTTTTCTCTGGAATGAAAGTGACCAGTAGATGAAGTTTGAAGAAGGTTTTCCCAGGGACTAAGTTTTAATTCTTTAATGATTAAAATTCTCTCTGATATAGAATACTAAGGACAGAGGGAAGCAGTATATTGTGCTGAATATATTCTTTGGCTGCTGTTGCATCACATTTTATCATCCATTATTTTCTCTGCAGCATAAATTTTTGGGCCATACAGTATTCTGAATGGCTTTTAAGATTTCATAACACTTCTTTAACAGATCATTCTGTACATTACACCTCAGTAACTTCATGCATGTTCTTTAAGCAAACTGTGTCACTAGTAAAATGATTCAATTAACATGGAAAAGAATGTTCATATGTATTATGCAAAATGAATCACTAAAGAAGAGGTGCCATGTAGTCTCCTTTGCCGCCAACATTTCCCTAACTGGTAAAAATTGTTGCAGTAAGTAAGGCTTCATTTATATATATATTTTTATGTATCGACTAGGAAATTGCACATTTTTCAGACAGTATCATTTTTGAGGCACAAACTCTTCTCTGACCCATTCCATAAAATTGGAATTTTACAGTATAATGTTCCTAAGTGATCTCAGTTCATATCAACTCTGAAATCAGACATTGTTCTTGAAATTATTGCTGAACTTCGTGTTACAATTGCTCTGAAATCTGTTCTAAAAGGACTGCAGGAAAAAGAACAGCATGTGAATTCTTGACTCTGTTGGATTGATAAGTCAGCTATGCTGTTTTAGCTTTGCAGAGAATTAGAATCTGGATGTGTGAATAACAAGAGGTACAACATTCAGTTAGTTTCTTCGTTGAAGAAAAAAAGGCCAATGAATCAGAGCCTGAAAAATTAGTCTCTTCTAAACAAGGAAAAACCAGAGATATTCCACTGTGCATTTGTGAACCATAGTTTCTGCTCATCCTCTAATTTAACTCCTTGCTGGATGTCATTGCTAGGGTCACGGTAAAAGAAGACATTTTGTCCAGTATTAAAGTGGTACATGTAGTATGAAGCTTTGCTAGACTTCACAAGGACAGTTTACAGTGTAGGAAAGCGTCAAATTACGAACAACAGAACTTCATGTGTAAAATCCTGGATAAAACTTTCTGTTAGCCAGATGTAGGGGTAGAGGTTGAGCAGAATGTATGGCAAATGACTGAACATTACAGTTAAGGCGTTTGGCATCTGCAGCTAAGCATCAGTGTTTTATAGATGATAGCATAATCTTACAACGTGGGATCACTCTAATATTCCCAGTGTGCATAGTATATTTATGTTAGTTATTATATTTCTGTGTACTGTAATGAACCAGCCAGTATTAACATTCTGTGCTGCCTAAGATTGATTTTATATTGCTGATGGTTGTTTTGGAGGCTTTAGACATGGAACGATCGCAAATGATTACTAGAAGTAATGATTTCTTTTGTACATTTTGATATGGAAAGCTTTAGATTGGTGAGATGTTTTATTGTATATGTAATGTAGAATAACCTAAAGTCAAATGGTTTCAGTACCATTAAACATGAAAAGAATAATAATTCAGAACAGAGCTGTTTGTGTCTCGCCTATGATTGTTGGTTTTAGGCAGCATGAAAGTATTTTGTGGTAACTACAGCAGGAAGAAATGGAGTACGGGTTTTACAGCAGTGGCAGGATATCATTTTACATTTATCACATTTTGCAGATATGGTTATATCATTGTTTAACTATAAATCAAAACCTCACTCAATACACTGGGGACAGATCTCCCTGAACAATCTTTTATGAAACATTTACATTTGGGTAGGTGATGACTAATGGTGAACTGGACAGTTAATTTTAATCCAGTTCTGTGGCTAATAATCAGCTTTACAGGAGTATAAGCCTGGAGAAAATTGACAACATATCTGGTGGTTCCAGTCTACTGTCACATAGCCAAGACAGTTGTAAAACTAAAGTAGAAAAAAGGATGGTAACCAAGTGTGTTTGCTAGTGGTGCTAACTTGTACACAGGTGTGATAACTTTATGTGCATGGCCATGTATACTGGTACCTCTTGAGTCTATGGTCATTCATTATACATTCCAGTTATTTTTTCCAAACCATCTCCAGAAGAATACCTAAAGAATTGGTAATTTTAGTCCCAAACTAATACGGTCATAGAATACTGTACTGTACTCAGAATTTGCATAGCACTAATTTCATTAAAAAATATAATAATAATTCTGTACCTGTACAAGTTAAATTTAACTTAATGTTGTATGTTTTAAGTGTCTGGTCTGCTGCCTGTAGTACTGGCAGGTGTTTTAAGTCAGTTATCCAGAGTCTTGTAGTTGTTAACTCTAAGGATTTAATATTATAATTTATAAAAACCATTTAATGGTTGCATTTAGAAAGTTTCAAGTCAGGGTCCAAGCACTGAATTTCTAACCATAGAAATATTAAGCCCCATATGTGGCATGCAACTGAAGGATCACAAGTATGGTGTTGGTAGGTGTAAATCAACAAGTCTAGTCATATGTGAGTCTCAAGGTATCGTTAGTGATGTGTAATGATGAACTTAAATTGTAATATTAGTTTTTTGAACTACTTTTCAGTGAAGTTTAAGTCAGTGTCTTTGATGTATTAATTGTAAGTGCAAATATGATATTTCAAGAAAATTAATGCAGTATGAATTTTTATAAACCTTCACACCTTATGACATACTGCTACCAGTTCCCTAAACCTTGTCAGGTACTCATTTCATAACTTTCACTTGTTTTCCTGTTTTCAGATTATATACACTCACTGACTTTCTCCTCCAATTCCACCTTAGACGATTCCGGTGCTGTTCCTCCATCACTTCCCCCCTCTGACTTCCTCATGGCTGACATTAAAATTTCTTCAGCTGATGTATTTTCTGCCATCACAGGCCTCAATACTAACAAGGCATATGGGCCTGATGGGGTCCCTCCTGTTGTTCTCAAGAACTGCGCTTCTGTGCTTACACCCTGCCTAGGCAAACTCTTTCGCCTTTGTCTGTCAACTTGTACCTTTCCTTCTTGCTGGAAGTTTGCTCTCATTCAGCCAGTCCCAAAGAAGGGTGACCACTCCCAACCCTCCAACTACCATCCAATTGCTTTAACGTCCTGTATTTCAAAAGTTTTCGAGTCAATTCTCAATAGAAAAATTTTAAGTCATCTTTCCTATCACAACCTTCTTTCCGATCGTCAGTATGGGTTCCGTCAGGGATGCTCCACTGGCGATCTTCTCACCTACCTTTCAGACTCCTGGTCATCCTCCTTTCGGGACTTTGGCGAAAGCTTTGCCATTGCACTTGACATCTCAAAGGCTTTCGATCGAGTCTGGCATAAATCATTAATTTCCAAACTGCCCTCCTACGGTTTCTATCCTTCTATCTGTGCCTTTATCGCTAGCTTCCTTTCTGGTCGTTCTATAGCCGCTGTTGTAGATGGCCATCATTCTTCTCCTAGATCTATCAACAGTGGTGTTCCTCAGGGCTCTGTCCTATCACCAACTCTCTTCCTTTTATTCATCAATGATCTTCTAAGCTGTACATCTAACCCTATCCACTCATACGCTGATGACTCCACCCTTCACCTTTCCATTCGGTTCCCGCAACGCCCATCTCAACAGTTACTTCAAGAAACAAGGGATGAGGCTATGGCACACCTAATGTCTGACTTGGCTCATATCTCTGACTGGGGTAAAAATAATATGGTTGTTTTTAATGCATCTAAGACTCAGTTCTTACACCTATCAACCCGACAAAATCTTCCACAGGTATACCCACTAATGTTTAATAATATTCAGCTTAATCCTGCATCGTCCTTGAACATGCTTGGGGTTTCATTTACTTGGGACTTATCTTGAAAAGATCATATTACATCTCTTGTAAAATCTGCTTCCAAGAGATTGGGTGTGCCAAGCCGACTCCGCTCTTTCTTTACCCCTGCACAATTGTTGACTCTATACAGGGGTTTTATCCGCCCCTGTGTGGAGTACAACTCTCATGTGTGGGGAGGCTCTCCACATACAGCTCTTCTCAATAGGGTGGAGTCAAAGGCTTTTCGTCTCATTAACTCTCCTCCTCTTACTGACTCCCTTCAACCTCTGTCTCTTCGCCGCACTGTTGCATCTTTATCTCTTTTCTGTTGCTACTTTAATGGTCACTGCTCCTCTGAACTGTCTGCTTGCATTCCTCCACCTCTATGACGGGCGCGTAGCACCCGTCTGGCAGCAAACTCTCATCCCTTTTCTGTCCAACTTTCTAATGCAAGAGTTAACCGTTACTCCCAGTCTTTCATTTATGCAACAGGTCAGCTCTGGAACTGTCTCCCTCTGTCTGTATTTCCTGCTGCCTATGATCTCCAGTCTTTCAAACGCAGTGTGTCCAGGCATCTCACAATGATCGGATCTTGAATTTGGCTCTGTATTGTATTTTGTTTTTCTCTTGGAGGGAACTGTTACTGCGGTCTCTTGGCCTTTGGTTCCTTCTTCCTCGCATTTAAAAAAAAAAAAATAATAAAAATAATAATAATAATAATAATAATACATGAAAACTGGGTTAGGATGATTGTGATATTAATGAAAATAATATTGTATACACTGTACATGTTCCTGTACAGAAACCACACACAGATATGTTCATGAACATTGTAAGGAGTGTTTTTACAGCATTAGAGTAGTTGCAAGTCTGTAAAAGTCATGTGCAATAGGTTCAAGGCTACAGTTGCAGAGAAATCTATACTGTATTTAAGTTTATGAAATTTAAGAGCACTGTGTTTTTCTAATACAGTAATCCCCTATTTATCCGGACGTCCATTATCCATACAATCCGTAACCCGGACGCTGTGTTAAACCATTATACATACATTTTTCCATTTTATCCTACAGGAGAATATAACTTGCTAAAACATCAAAGTTCAGCTAATAAATTCATGTAAAATATAAGATATGCCCCTCATCAGACTTTTAAAAATAATTTTGCAAGTGTCACCAGAACAGCAGCTCATATTAGTATCCATGCACTCTGAAATAAATGTGCTGAGGTTTGGCTTTGCTTTGTGCAGAGTTATGTTAATTGGTGAACATGTTATGTGATGGAGCTAGCTTTGTGGCTAAGGTAAGGAGTGGTTGGAGGAAGTTCAGGGAGCAGTTGCCTCATCTAGCACTGAGAGGGCTCTCCCTCCATGCTTACGGATCTTTGTATGCGACAAGTTAGGGATGTAATGCTATACGGTAGTGAGACATGAGCAGTGAAGGAAGAGGAAATTCACTGGTTCAAACATACAGAAATGACAATGACTAGATGAATTTGTAGTGTGTCCTTGAATGCAAGGCCTGAGGGGGGGGAGGGTTAGGATTGCAACTGGAGTTGAGAGGAAGGATGGGACTTGAATGTATTGTTGTGATGAGAATGAGGAGGGTATCTATCTATTGCCAGACGCCTCAATCCCATTTGGGGTGGCCACAAACAAATCGCCTCCAAGTCGCCTGTCCCCCACCATCTCACTGCCCTGCTCCCAACTCACACACCCCCTCTCTCATATACCTCTCCACCCCATCCCTCCATCTCATCCTTGGCCTCCCCCTCCCTCTTCCCCCCTCCACCTCACTCACATACACTCTCTTCGTCAGTCTTTCACCCTCCATCCTCTCCACATGAGGAGGGGTAGATCGAGGTAATTTGGGCACAAGGAGAGGATGAAGGATGACAGATTGGTATGCAAAGTGAGAAGTGTGAACATCAGGGATAGGGTAACAAGAGGCAGACCAAAAAAGACCTGGGACTAGGTCATACAGTGTGACCTCAGGGCTAAGAGACTGAAAAGGGAGGCTGTCAGAGACTGAGCGGAGTAGAGAGCCACTATTAGGTGACCAAGGGAAACGCATGCAGGCATGTTGGAACTTTTATAAGCAATATGAAACTACTACACAAAACCTTAAGTGAAAGGCTTATGAGTACTGTGCTAGACCGGAGCCATGGTACTGTACTTCCATCCATCCATTATCCAATCCTATGTTGCCCCATGAGGAGCGTAGGAGCCTGGGGTTAGGCAAGTTGGTCCTTACATTTAAGATGAGAGTGACCAGCCTCACTCATCCCTGAGTGGCATTATGTGAGCAATAAACCCTAACCACCCCTTGGATATAAACCTTCACTGGCTCAATCCAATTGGGGTACCACATTTACCCACTAAACCACCTGGCTCCAAAATTTAGTTACATGGTTACCACCCAGCATAGTAAATGGTTTCCTTCTGTAAAGGAAACCATTTGGCTTGTCTGTGCAGAGTCACCTGTGGACAGAAAGAAGAAGAAAGAATGAAGGAATGAAATAAAAAAGAGGATGGAAGAAAAGAAGGAAGAGAGGAAAGGGCAGGCATCCGAGAGCAGCACTACATTGAATGTGTGGATGGTGGGTGCCCCCACATACCACTAGAGGAAATTCAACTGTCTATAGTTGAAAGTCCTTCGCTCCATAAAATCATCTGGCAGTAGGGATACGTCCAAGACAATCTTTACTTTAGGAGCACTGAGTGAGTGGATGGTGGGTGCCCCCACCTACCACTAGAGGAAATTCAACTGTCTGTGGTTGAAAGTCCCTCGTTGCATAAAATCAGCTGGCAGGGATGCGTCCAAAACAATCTTTACTTTAGGAGCAATTGAAATAAATAACCAGTTGCTGAAGGTGGGATGAATTTAATGATGCTTCAGGAGTACAAACACTGATTCTGTAGCTTAAAAAAAAAAAAAAAAAAAAAAAAAAGGTCTAAAAAACCAAGCACGCAGGTCACCACTGTTTGGATCGAGAGAACCTGATGAGATCCACATCAATATCTACAGATGTCTTTTTATGGAACTTGTAGGTGTTGGGCAGATCAAAGCGTAATCTTGCAAGAACATCAGCCTTGACACCCCAGTCTCCAGCCTTCTTAATGAGATGTGAGCGTGTGGATGTCTTATGAAGGCTATACACCACACCATTTGACACCGCCAGAGCCGTCTGTACAAATGCCACATCCATCCCAGGGTTGCGCTTGGTGCCAAAAGGAGGATTGAGAATTACAGTATCAAAAAACTTTTTAAGGCGTGGGTGTTGATCGGACAGTGTGGTGACGTCAGCCTCCAATAACTCAACATTTTCCACTTCAGCCTCCACTAAGTTTTCCTTACACACTTCCAGTGCATCACTATCAGTGTCTATGCTGCCGGAAAGAAAGAGTACAGTCAGTCTGATACAGTACTAACAGCAGTATGCTTAAAATTTCAGTTGAATAGAAGAAAGCAAACCCTTAATTTTTGATGTTCAATTGTATGGAATGCCTCTTAGTATTGTATGTGGTAAGTATGCATCCCACATCAGTATGTAGCATCACCACAGAAATGCCAGATACATTCTACCTTTGTCACATGCTTGTAAAATCATTGTAGGGAGAGAGAGAGAGAGAGAAAAAAAAAAATTGGAAGGTAGCCCTCTTCATGATAAGTACAGTCAAGTCACCTAATTCACGTATCTGAAAGCTGCGGATTTGTAATCCACAGTACTTTGTCCAATCAGTCTCTATTTTTTTATTCTGCAGAAAAAAATCGAAAAATGCAGTTCCTAGATTCCAAAGTGGCTCATTTCTGAGGAGATTTATAATATCCAAGCACCCATGATGTATTCTGCAGCTGCTAGCCAATCACAGACAACTTAGACCCAGTAGCCAATCTCAGCCCGGCCCTGGTGGCAAGTGTGCACGCTACAGCCGCCATGTTCTGTTTACTTCCTGTCCCACCAACTGCCAACTATATGTGTTCCCCCATGACTTCTGAGCGCTACCTGGCCTTTTTTTTTGTCCAGGTTACCTCTCCCTGGGCTCTGCTATGGATGGCCCCAACCCCCCAAGGCAACATTCAGCCCAGCTGGGGTCCATTAAATACAGGCACTGAATATTTCTAAGACTGTCTGTTTGTGTTTGCCATTGGCTAGTCAGGTGTAGGTTGGGTGCTGTAGGGGGGTTCCATGAGGGTCCCGATTAAATATCCTTTTTCCCCATTGGTTCGTAACTTTATAAACCGTGGAATTCGTAAGCCGCGGGTAGGTACCAGTCTCTAACTGCCGCAGATTAGGCAACTTTACTGTACAATACTGTACAACATTGCAAGTCTTCATCATCGTCATCATCATCATCATCCAGACCTCCTTTCCCACCCAAGGGCAGGGTGAGGAGTAGCAATGTCCAGACAGCCCAAATTTGCCCAATCCAATGGGCCACGCTTCCATTCACTCATCATTCAAGCCCCCGGGATCCTGGCTCTACAGATACGCCAAAAACATTCACAACGATCTGTAGCTTCATATAAATGTATCCGATTGAGTCAATCCAGACGCTGCCACGTTAAAAAGGGGTGACAAATCCCTGATCACGCACTTCTCCTCACAACATTCATCCAGCCAGCTCGATCTCTTGTCAGTTCCCTAGCCTCACCAACTTCCAAACCTCTCTTCCTCACACACTCATCCACCATATCTCTCCACCTTCTCCTTGGCCTACCTCGCCTCCTTCCTCCTTCAAATTCACTTAGATATACCTTTTTCACCACTCTATTGTTATCCATTCTCTCCACATGACCATACCATCTCAGTACACTTTCTTCGATTCTGGTGTCCACCAACTTCCTTACTCCGCATCTTTCACGAATCACATTATTTTGCATCCTATCCACCCTCTGTCCTCCACATACATTCCTCAGCAGTCCCATCTCCACAGCTCTTACTCTTGACTTTTCATGCCACACCACAGTCTCACATCCATATGTTAAAGGTGGCACTAACACTCCTTCATGTAAGCCTCGTGCAGCTGCAACACTCAAGTCTCTGTTTCTTTTCAAGGCCTTCATTGAACCAGCTACTTTTCTTCCATGTGTCACTCTACTCTCAACTTCTTTTGCACATTTTCCTCTCTTTTCTATCACTGTACCCAGGCATTTGAACTCTCTCACCAATTCCAATCTCTCTCCTTTCATTGTAACACCACACTGGGAGTCACCTTCTCTCAATAACAATCGCTTTACTCTTTTCTACATTTACTCATGCCTGTGTCACTCTACTCTCAACTTCTTTTGCACATTTTCCTCTCTTTTCTATCACTGTACCCAGGCATTTGAACTCTCTAACCAATTCCAATCTCTCTCCTTTCATTGTAACACCACACTGGGAGTCACCTTCTCTCAATAACAATCGCTTTACTCTTTTCTACATTTACTCTCAAGGCATGATGCTCACAGATATCAGAAAAACTCTGCACTAGCCCACCAAGTTCTTGTCTGGTACTTGCAAGCAGCACTGCATCACCAGCATACAACAAATTTGAGATATTCCATCTATCACCATTCACTACCAACGCCATCCCTCTCTCCATTGCTCGTGTTTTTACTTCTCTCATCACCCCATCCATATACTGCATATATTGAACAACCATGGGGACGTCGCACAACCTCGTCGCACGCCCACACCGATCATGAACCATTCACTTAGATGCCCATTAACCCTTACACATGCTTCACCATCTATCCATCATCTAATCCTACATTGCCCCATGAGGAGTGTAGAAGCCCGGGGCTAGGCAAGTTGGTCCTGGCATTTAAGATGAGAGTGACCAGCCTCACTCATCCCTGAGTGGCATTACATGAACAATAAACCCCAACCACCCCTTGGATATAAACCTTCACCAGCTCAATCCGATTGGAGCACCGTTATTACCCACTAAACCACCAGGCGCCAAAATTTGGTTATATGATTACCACCCAGCATAGCAGATGATTTCCTGGTGTACAGGAAACCATTTGGCTTGTCACTCAGTGTAGAGTCACCCACAGGTAGAAGGAAGAGGAAAGAATGAAGGAAAGAAAGACACAAGAGGGAGTGTAAAGTCACCTGCAGGCAGAAGAAAGAGGAAAGAAAGACAGAAGTGGATGGATGGAAAGAAGGATGGAGGAGAGGAAAAAAAAAAACTCTTGAAGGCACCTAACAGCTTACCATCTACTCCATACATGCACAAAACTTTCCACAATCCTTCTCTGTCCATTTTGTCGTATACTTTTTCCAGATTCATGAATGCCATAAACACCTTATGGTCCTGCTCACCAGCCTTCTCTGCTATCGGTCGCACTGCAAATATTTGATCCACACATCCTCTGTCACTCCTGAAGCCACCCTGTTCATCATTCACTAGGACTTCTGATATCTCTCTTACTCTATCATAATTCTTCCATATACCTCCCTACCACACTCAATAAACTTATGCCACGATAATTCTTGCACTCACTTCGCTCACCTTTATTTTTGTACAGAGGTACAATCACAGCCTTTTTCCACTCTGCAGGCACAGTTTCACTCATCCATGCCTTCTTACATATCTCCAACAAGCCCTTCAATCCACTCTCTCCACTACACTTAACCCTTTAACCGTGGGCATTGTTTTGTCCCGACTGGCCTCTCCTGCGGGGGTTCCAGCCAAAATGTAAACAAACTTTAAACCTTTATAACTCTGCACAGAATAAATCTAGAGCGAAAAATAAGGTACCATTAGAAAGTACTAACCTTCGGCTTTGCAATGATGTAGGTTTCATGATTTCGTTGACTATCACTGGATGGGCAGTGCCATTAGAAGTGAGCGATCTAAAATCACTATTTTTCGCTCACACACCATTACCAAATGCCAACCTCATTCTGATAATAATACTATAAACATATATGAACACTGCACATATGATAAACACCCACTCTGTGTTCACTGAGGCAGGTAAAAGGCACTGTAATTGCCCGCACTTCACTGCCACATCAGCGGTGCTGTCACTCACACAGCTGGACAGATACTGATGCGTGTTTGGTCAGGGGTGGGGTGGGGGGCCCGGGGGGTGGGAGGAGGGAGGTGGGGGTTGGCTGGAGTGAAAGAACTTAATAGCTACTCTCCCTTGAAACAATTGGCGCACGGAAAAAACGCGCAGTATTCAAAATATTCACAAACATTCGAGAATGACACCCGCGGTTTGGTCCAGTTTTTGCAATGTCATTCTGGGATGACACCCGCGGTTAAAGGGTTAAGCATCTCTACATATACCTCATCAACCCCAGCTGCTTTCCCATTTTTCAGCCACTTCACAGCACTCTTCACCTGTGCGAGTGTCACGTCTCCTGGCACTGCATTCCTTCTCTTCACACCTCCAAAATCAATGATGTTTACAGGCACTCTGCTCTCTCTATTCCCATTCTTCAGGCTTTCAAAATATTCTTTCCATCTGGTCCTTACTTCATCCCCATGGGTTACTACCACCTACATCCTTCACAGCATCACATTCGTTTCCATTTTCAGTTCTACATACCCATACCTCTTTCCTGAATAACTTCCTATTTTCAGAGTAGTTCGCATTCATTCTTCTTCCTAGATCATCATTTACCTCCTTCATTTTCCTCTTTACTAGTCTCTTTACGTGCTTCTTGCTCTCAATATATTCAGTTCTTATTTCACCTACACCCCTGCCCTGAAACCACTTTAACCACTTCTTCCTCTTTTCCTCTACTGCTCTCTTAACCTTCTCATCCCACCATGCTGTACCTTTCTTCTTTGTTGTTACTCTTGTCACACCGCACACCGTGAGTAGACGATGTGGAGGTCTGTCAGATCATGTGATTGTGGTATGCAAGATCAAGCTGAGAGGAGTGAGGTGGATCAAGAGAGAGGAGCAGTCAGGGAGAAAGACTGAAAGTTGAAAAGCTGAGGATCAAAGAAATGGCAGATGATTACAGGACCAATGTAGAGGGGGAGTTAGAATTAATGAATTAGAATTAATTGGATCTGGACAGCCTGTGGAACGCATATAGGGACTGCTTAGTTAGGAATGCTAAAGCGGTGTGTGGTGTGGCAAGTGTAACAACGAAAAAGAAAGGTACGGCATTGTAAGTTTTAATGAAAAGAATCTAATTTTTAATATTAACAAGGAAAAAACAACATAAACTTTAAAGCAAGGAGAAACAATAATCACATAAATATTAACATCAAACTGTTACAATAAGTGGTACAGAATAACATCGATATGATTTTGATGACAGTGTTTTCATGCAAGAAACAAAATGCAATGGAGTACAAACCCAACTGTGAGAGCAGCCCCCAGCAGAGATGCCCCAAGTGACAACATGCCACATCCACAACCCAAGTCAGCCACAATCTTGCCCTCCAGGTCTCCAAAAGAGGCCTGGGCAGTGTGCAGAATCCGAGCTGCAATGTGGGGTGGCGTCTGGTACTGCTCCAGTAATACTTTTGGTTCCTCAAACCCTTGCACACCTTGAAGCCATGATTCTAGGTCCTTTAACTTCATGTTTCTACACTCTACAATTTGGTTTGTGCCAGTCTTATTCTCTGTGCCACTGATGTTTTCACTGAGGGGGCGGAAAGCGCAGTTACACAAGGCTTCAGAGATAAACAGAAGAAAAGAGAATCATTTAGGGTCAAGACGTGGCAAAACTGGCAAGATAAAATTTCCAAAAGATGAGTCTTGTGGGATGAAATAGCCAAAGCTTGATGCCGTTGCCTGCAGAAGGCTGGAGCGCTGACTGTTGCTGGCAAGATGACCATCTGTGCCTGATGACCAACCCTATAACCATACAAACACGCTGTTATACAGTTGTCTATCACTACTCACACCTTCATTATTGCCAGGTCTGGTTATTCAAGGGTTAATAAACCATCACAAAACAGACAAGTTCCTTGTGTAATTAGAGATGATTAAACAACCTGCATTATTAAATAATCTGAAAATACACTTTCAACATATAACTACTAACCTCTGATGATGTTTGGGGGCACTACAAAATTATTTTCTGGTAACCATATACCCATAGCTAAATTACAGCTGTAGTCCTTTTAGAGAGGTTTTAAGCATTTATGGAAATTCACAATTCAAAGTGGTAGGTGGTGGCAACCATCATCCACTCATTTGATGTAATGCTCCCTATTTCTTCAATTTTATAATTTTTTTCTGTGTCTGCCCTCCTCTCTTCCTATTTCTCTCATCTCTTATGTCACTTTTTATTGCATTTCTTTCCTTCTCAGGTGGTACTACATTGAGTGACAAGCTTAATGAGTGACAAGCTTAATCGTTTCCTTTAAGCCAGGAAACCATTTACAATGCTAGGTGGTAACCATATATCCAAACCAAAAGTGTTCCCTACATAGATGGAAGTGTGTGGGCGGAGGGTTATTGCCCCTCTCCGTAAAACAACTCAAAGACAAACGGCCAACCCTTAAGGGATTCTGGGGTCTGGCTGTAGACAGACATACAGTAAAAGTCCTATAATCTGTATGGAAAGGGTCCAAGGGTCTTTTGGACTATTGGAAGGGACCTTTGAAAACATTAGAAATGTGTAGCCTACATGAGCATTAAATAAACTTAATATGGTGGTTAGTGGACATTTGTGCTGGGAGGGGGTTGGTGATAGCCAATACCCTCTTCAGGCATAAAATGATCCACAGGTATACATGGCGAGTGATGAGAAGGGTGGGTGGTGAACTGAATGAAAGGAAGGCAATGATTGATTATGTGTGTGTGGATGAAAGGATGCGAAGATGTGTAATGGATGCAAGAGCTTATAGAGGTTGGGGGAGTGGACTTTCTGACCACTACTTGGTGGTGACCAGAATCAAGATCCAAATAAGATGGAGAAATAGAAGAAGGGAAGGACGGGAAGAAGGAGTATTTGCAAGGAGAGTGGAAAGGTTACAAGAGGATGAGAAAAAGGCAGAATATAAGAGAGAAGTGGAGGAACGATTGGGCAAATATGAATTGGAGCAGATGGGGGACATGGAAGGTGTGTGTAGCATATTCACACAAGAAATGTGTGCAACATGTGATGTGGTGTGTGGGAGAAGATGGAGGGGGGTGCAAGGAACAGCGTGGTGGAATGAAGAGGTGAGACAGGCTGTGGCACAAAATAAGAATGCATACAATGACTGGATGAGAAATAGGAGCGTGGAAGAAGTTGAGAGATGGAAGAGAGAATTATATGTAGAAAGAAAGAGGTGAAAAGATTAGTAAGAGAGAGGAAGAAGTGAGTGGATGAGGAATTTGGAAGGAATTTGAGTGTAAAGTGGAGAGACTAAGAAAATGTTCTGGAAAGAGATGGAGAGAGTAAGACAGGGTGGAAGTGAAGTTAGCAGGGGAGTGAAAGATAAAAATGGTAGATTACTAGTGGAGAAGGGAGAAAAAGTGAGCAGATGGAGAGAACACTTTAAGGAATTGTTGAACATAAAGGATGGAAGTAATGCGAGTATAAGTGGCTGGGGAATGGCTGGGAGAAGGAGGGAGGTGAGAAGACAGGAAGAAATCAGTAGGATAGAAGTTGTGGAAGCAATGAAGAAAGTTAAATTGGGGAAAGCCCCAGGAATTGATGGAGTGTGTGGTGAAATGCTGAAGCATGGGGGAGAGATAGTAGTAGAATGGATGTGGAAGATGTGCAGATTGGCCTGGGAGGAAGGTAGAGTCCCGGAGGATTGGAAGTCAGGTATAATTATTTCCTTGTACAAAGGAAAAGGGGGAAAAGAAGTGTGTGGTAATCATAGGGGCATTTGTCTTCTTAGTATAATAGGAAAAGTGTATGGTAGGATACTTATTGACAGAGTTAGAGAAAGAACAGAGGAATTAGTTGGAGAAGAACAGGGAGGCTTTAGGAAGGAAGAGGTTGTGTAGATCAGATATTCATTCTTAGATCTTCAGTGGAAAAGTTTCTAGAGAAGGGAAAGAAGTTGTATGTGGCTTTCATGGATTTGGAGAAAGCATATGATAGGGTGGATAGACAAGGATTGTGGAAAGTATTAAGAATACATGGAGTAGATGGGAAGTTGCTGAATGCTGTGAAGAGTATGTACGATGGTGCTAAGGCTGCAGTGCATGTGGATGGTGAATTGAGTGAATTTTTTTCTCTTTGAAGGTTGGGTTGAAACAGGGATGTGTCATGTCTCCATGGTTGTTCAATCTGTACATGGATGGGGTAATAAAAGAGGTACAAGGTAGGGTAGTGGATGTTGGAGTGGCCCTGGTGAGAGAGGGTAGTGTTTGGAAGCTCCCTGTACCGTTGTTTGCAGATGATACTGTGTTGTTGAGTGAAGACGAAGGGGAGCTGCAAGGCTTGGTGGATGAGTTTGGGAGAGTGTGTAAGAAATGGAATCTAAAGGTGAATGTAGGGAAGAGTAAAGTGATGGTCTTTGAGAGAGGTGAAGTCAGTGAATGTACAGCGAGGTTGGAAGGTGAGGAATTGGAAAATGTGAATACGTTTAAGTACTTGGGTAGTGTGATGAGTAAGGATTGAGGTTTGGAGGGTGAAGTGCTTGAAAGGGTACAGCAGGGAAAAAAGGTTGCTGGTTCTTTGAAAGCAGTGATAAGAAACAGGGAAGTGAGCATGGAAGTGAAAAAGTTACTACATGACAGTATTGTGATACTAACTCTAACGTATGGAAGTGAAGCTTGGACGTTGTTGGAAGGACACAAGTCAAGAGTGAGAGCAGTGGAAATGAGTTATTTAAGAGAAGCCTGTGGAGTCACATGGAGAGACAGGCTGACAACTGAGGACATAAAAGAGTGTTGTGGTGTGGATGTGGATATGATAGGAAGCATTAGGAGGAATATACTGAGGTGGTTTGGCCATGTGGAGAGGATGGAGGGTGAAAGTCTGACAAAGAGAGTGTGTGTGAGTGAGGTGGAGGGGGGGAGAGGGAAGGGGAGGCCGAGGATGAGATGGAGGGATGGGGTGGAGAGGTATATGAGAGAGGGGGGTGTGAGCTGGGAGCAGGGCAGTGAAATGGCGGGGGACAGGGCGACGTGGAGGCAATTTGTTTGTGGCCACCCCAAACGGGATTGAGGCGTCTGGCAATAGGTAGATAGATAGATGATATGGGTTATTGTTTTACTCATCAGAAATGTATACAGAAGTATAGATGAATAGTTGCAGGCAGGTACATCCAACTCCAAGGGCAAGTACAAGCCAAATAAATCCTTATGTAAAGTCCAGAAAGGTTTTGAAAAAAAGCCTAGAAAAAATAAGAAAAATTTTGCCTTGACAAATTCAGAGTATTGGGATTTTTGGATTATTGGTGGTCAGATTGGATGGCTTTTACTGTAGAGACAATTCAAAGGGTTTATGTTCCCTAACCCCTGTCATTTGAAGGACAGCTGTACCGTATTCAGTTCACACTATCTCATACGGTACCAGTAACAGCCAGTCCTTTACGATGCAGGCACCCCAAAGTTGGGATACCATAGCCAAGCACAGTACACTGAATTCACTGTGCATGAGGATATTTTTTTTGTTTTAAATATTGTACTAATCGTCCCTTGACAATTCTATTTACCCTGTGACACACTCTTTGAACATGCAATGTTATATAGTCTTAATAATAAATGTGTAACCTTTCCAAAGTTAAATAAAACTGTCTGGCAGCAGTAAGAGTAAACTACAAGGATGCAACCCATATTCATGGAGTTGAAGACAAGTCACTGGTTTTCTTCCCTTGATGACATTCACTACACAATAAACCACCAGTGACCTCTAGGGGATCAAGCCTATTGACATGACTACACCATCACTTGAACTAAGTTGCTCCACGTATGCAATACTGTATGATGTAAGAGAAAAACTATCATATCTACTGAATAGTTACCTTCACTTTGGGTAAAGGTATTGATATTTGCTGTTCACATCTCACTCAATTTTCATAGATTAAACCTATTACTCAATGACTTGGTAAATCATTCTTTAACATACATTTAGTAAACAAAATATCCATAATAAAGTACTTTATGAATTATTGAACCATATAATACATCATGCCATTTTATCAAAACAGCTGGCAGGATGTGTAGTGAAGAGTCACAACTGATACAACTGTAACTGGTTAGAAGGTCACCGTCAGCAAGACAGCCTTCCTAGTTTCAATCCCCAATAGACTACTGGAATCTTGTAATGTGCAATGCCACCAATGCGAGTAAGCTGATCATCTACTCTTAAATGTACCAATATGGTGGTCTAACCTCAGGTCCCTACATTTCAAAGGGGATAAAATGATACTGGCTGTAACCATTTACTACCATGACATTACATCTCATGACAAAACTACATACAATTTGATAGTCATCCCTTATTTTTCATGGGTGTTAGTGGTAGCTGGGGACGCTCACCATCCACTCACTCGATGTAGTGCTGCTCTCAGGTATCTGCCTTTTCCACACCTCCCTCTTTTCCCTCCTTCCTCTTCTGTCTTTCTTTACTTCATGCTTTGATCATCCATCTGCCTACGGGTGCCTTTACACTTCCTCTTTTGTCTTTCTTTCCTGTTCCCTCTGCCTATGGGTGACTCTACACTGAGTGACAAGCCAAATGGTTTCCTGTTCACCAAGAAACCATTTACTAAGCTGGGTGGTAACCATATAACCAAATTATGGCACATGATGGTTTAGTGGGTAACTGCAGCACTCCAATTGGATTGAGCCGATGAAGGCTTATATCCAAGGGGTGGTTGGGGTTATTGCTCACATAATGCCACTCAGGGATGAGTGAGGCTGGTCACTTTCATCTTAAATGTCAGGACCAACTTGCCTAGCCCTGGGCTCTTATGCTCCTCGTGGGACAACACAGGATTGGATGATGGATGGTTAGGTAACAGACACAACTGAGAATAGCAAAAATCTGCAGATAATGAAAACCCATGCAAAGGGACACTTAGTCAAAGTTTACCTATGTTATTGCCTAAAATCCCTTCATAACACCCCCAAACATCATCAGTCATTAGGATCTACTTAATTAAAGTGTACTTTCAGATGATTTTTAAAACTTTGTCAAATTATTTCAAAATTCATCTTAAGCCAGTGTATTCTGTGATGGTTTCCTCATCTGCAAATAACCAGAGTTGGCAAACCTGACATAATGAAAAATGAGGAATTATTAGTTTTAATAATAAAAAAAATCACCTTCAATGCTTTATCCCCTCCAGGGAACTCTTGATAGGGGATGGCCTGCCAAGATAATTAAAAATGGGATGCAAGCCTTGCCATATGCATCCCTAATCACACTACATCTCTCCATTTCTGTCCTTCATTAACTCCTTTGCTTCCTTAAATTCTATACCTCACTTATTCACACTTACGAGTAATTACAGTATAGTAGCCATCCACCTTCTTAGCATTCCATGTCTCCTCTCGCCATCAACTCCCTAAAATATTGATATACCTGTGCCCTCTCACTACCCTAGTGATTACATGCATTCCCTTTATGTAACTAGACCACCTAAGCACATTCTCCTCTATCCTTTGATCAAAAAATTTCCTTACTCCACATTTTTTCCGTATCCCCTCCAACCTATGCAGCACATACATTCTTGAACAGTCCCATTCTACCACTCTAATTCTAATGTGCAACAAATACCGGTCATGTAAACTGTACAGTACTACAGTACAGATAAATGAGAGAATAAGAAGTGCATGGGTACCAGTAGTAAGTCCTTGTTATAAGTTACCTTTTTAATTTCTTTTTTGCAGTTAGTTCCTCAGTATACTAAAGAAAAAATGCCTGTTAAAGGTCAGTACCTATGAAACTGAGCTGCCAGTTTTCCCAGTTTGAAGTACCAAATAGTACAGTCATTTATCATTTAACATGCTTTTAATTAACTCACTTTTCGCTATAAAGCAGTTAATCAACACTGAAACACGATTCATATACCCCATTGGATCCCAGAGTTGTTGGACGAGGCACTGCACTGGGAGGGTACTAAGCGTACCGCCCTCCGCCTATCGGCTCAGAGTCGTGAAGCTCATAAGTCCCTACCTGGGGGTTCCCTACTTTATTAAGATCTGGAAATTCCCAGTTCTGTCCAATACTGAGGACACTAGGCTCCAATGGGTTAAAGAAACTTACAGATTTGCCAGTCAATATATAACATGTCAAAAGACAAGGCAGATATAACTTACACTGACATTCAATTCATTAACTTGTCCTCCATTAAGTAATAAACACTAAGACACCCAGTCACTATATCAAACCATTTTGATAATTACTTCAACTCTTTACTTTGATTTTTTATCTATCTATCTATCTATCTATCTATAGCCCGACGCCCTAATCCCGCAAAGGGTGGCCGCAGACAAAACGCCTCCAAGTCACTCTGTCACCCACCATTTGACTCCCCTCCCCCCAACTCACCCCCCCCTCCCTCATATACCTCTCAACTCCATCCCTCCACCTCATCCTCGGTCTACCCCTCCTTCTCCCTCCCTCCACCTCACCTACATACACCCTCTTAGTCAGTCTTTCATTCTCCATTCTCTCCACATGTCCAAACCACCTCAGTGTATTTCTCCTAATCTTTTCAACCACATCCACATCTACCCCACAACGTTCCTTCACTTCTTCATTCGTCAACCTGTCCCTCCACGTCACTCCACATGCTCCTCTCAAGTAACTCATTTCCACTGCTCTCACTCTTGACTTGTTCCCCTCTTGCAATGTCACTAGGCAATATTATTTTTCTTACTGGAACACAATCCTCACTTAACACAGTAGATTCTAGGCACACATCTACAGTGTTAGGTATATAAGTAACTTTAGCATGTCAAAAGTTGATAGCTACTGTAGAACACATTCCTTACACAACACAAGGACTGCATAAATTAAAATTTAATGACTGCCGTGATAGTAAAATGATGATGAGTGGTCTGATTTACTCACTGTGGGCTGTTGTGAGGTGGCTGGAGCACTGAGGGCCTGCGACACACCCTGCTTCAAGATCAGTTGCTTCTTCAACTGTAGGTCCTCAAGAATTTTCCTCTGAGCATTATCTGAGGCAGAGGGTCACTTTCAGTGTTTTTGTTTATTTTACTGTAATCCATTAACAACAAGTACAAGCTATAATCTGCCTGGCAGTATTTAACAGAGTATGAAAAAACACAGAGGAAAAAATGGAATGTACCGGTATATGTTTCCTGTACACCATGAAACCATTTAGTACATTGGGTGGTAACCATACAGCCAAACTGTCGCACCTGGCAGATTAGTGGGTAATTAGGCTGCTCCAACTGGATTTAGCCTGTGTCGGGTTATATCAAAGGGTTGGTTGGGGTTTATTGCTCACGTAATGCCAATCAGGGATGAGTGTGGCTGGTCACTCTCATCTTTAAATGTCAGGACCACCTTGCCTGGTCCCGCGTTCCTAAGTTCCTCATGGGGCAACACAGGATTAGATGATGTACATATGTATGTATGATGTAAGATACAGAAAGATATTCTGTGCAGTCTGAACAAGTATGACCAAACATGTTCTTCACAAATGCTTACTTACCTGTCAGCTTCATGCTTCAATCTTGTGTATTTCATACAGAATCTTGATGTGTCTGTACTAGTCCAAATGAGGTATAATGCAGGACCAATGAGCCTTGGATGGTAAATGATTGCAAGAATTAATCCATCCATCCATCATCCAATCCTACGTTGCGCCATGAGGAACATAGAAGCCCGGGGCTAGGCAAGTTGGCCCTGACATTTAAGACGAGAGTGAGCAGCTTCACTCATCCCTGAGTGGCATTACGTGAGCAATCAACCCCAACCACCCCTTGGATATAAACCTTCACTGGCTCAATCCGACTGAAGCGCCTTAATTACCCACCCAACCACCAGGCATCATTATTTGGTTATATGGTTACCACCCAGCATAATAAATGGTTTCCTGGTGTACAGGAAACCATTTGGCTTGTCACTCAGTGTAGAGTCACCCATAGGCAGAAGGAACAGGAAAGAATGAAGGAAAGGAAGAGAAAAGAGGGAGTGTAAAGTCACAGGCAGAAGGGCTAGTAAAGAATGATGTAAAGAAAGACAGAATAGGAAGGATAGGAAAGGACAGACACCTGAGAGCAGCACAATATCGAGTGAGTGGATGGTGAGCGTGCAAGAGTTAACAAATTTGAATGTGGTATCTGAAACTGAGAGAAGGTCACACGAAAGCCAAAATGGTGCACGGTGAAATGGCTGTTTGTTGTCCAGAGGCAATGTTTGTGTGCATCAGGTCTTTACACGCAGTCCTATACTTAACGACATACTCTCGAGTTATGATTAACTCAAAGTTACAGGGAAATCTTCATAAAAAAGTACTAACAAGTTCATTTGCCATGAACCACACATCAGTATGGTATTAGGTTAGGTCAGGCTATGGTGGTTACACAGTACAGTATTTGGTTAAGTTAGGGTATGTTTGTTAGGTTACATTAAATCATATGGTACCAGTGAACCTATTTTACCCTTATTCCACCTGTCCTCCACTGTGCTGTTATTGCTACTTGGAATAACTTTAAGTCCTCATTATATCATATTTATTGGTGTACTGTTTTGCTGCAATTTGAAAGAAGATTTAAAACCGCCCATTACAGTTTGACTGTAGTTATTGGTGGTACTGAGGTGGTTTTGTCATGTATTTACCTATTTGTAGTATACAGGAATTGAACGATGCTCGTGTTGTCCTGTCTCCATATCCAAATTTATCTAGTTTACTTTTACACACATGAATGTTTTTCTCCTGCACCACCTTTTTGTCTAAGTTGTTCCAAATCTATCTATCTACCTATCTATCTATTGCCAGACGCCTCAATCCCATTTGGGGTGGCCACAAACAAATTGCCTCCACGTCGCCCCTTCCCCCGCCATTTCACTGCCCTGCTCCCAACTCACACCCCCCTCTCTCATATACCTCTCCACCCCATCCCTCCATCTTATCCTCGGCCTCCCCCTACCTCTTCCCTCCTCCACCTCACTCACATACACTCTCTTCGTCAGTCTTTCACCCTCCATCCTCCAATTCCACCTTAGACGATTCCGGTGCTGTTCCTCCATCACTTCCCCCCTCTGACTTCCTCATGGCTGACATTAAAATTTCTTCAGTTGATGTATTTTCTGCCATCACTGGCCTCAGTACTAACAAGGCATATGGGCCTGATGGAGTCCCTCCTGTTGTTCTCAAGAACTGTGCTTCTGTGCTTACACCCTGCCTAGGCAAACTCTTTCGCCTTTGTCTGTCAACTTGTACCTTTCCTTCTTGCTGGAAGTTTGCTCTCATTCAGCCAGTCCCAAAGAAGGGTGACCACTCCCAACCCTCCAACTATCGTCCAATTGCTTTAACGTCCTGTATTTCAAAAGTTTTCGAGTCAATTCTTAATAGAAAAATTTTAAGGCATCTTTCCTATCACAACCTTCTTTCCGATTGTCAGTATGGGTTCCGTCAGGGACGCTCCACTGGCGATCTTCTCACCTACTTTTCAGACTCCTGGTCATCCTCCTTTCGGGACTTTGGCGAAAGCTTTGCCATTGCACTTGACATCTCAAAGGCTTTCAATCGAGTCTGGCATAAATCTTTAATTTCCAAACTGCCCTCCTACGGTTTCTATCCTTCTATCTGTGCCTTCATCGCTAGCTTCCTTTCTGGTCGTTCTAAAGCCGCTGTTGTAGACGGCCATCGTTCTTCTCCTAGATCTATCAACAGTGGTGTTCCTCAGGGCTCTGTCCTATCACCAATTCTCTTCCTTTTATTCATCAATGATCTTCTAAGCTGTACATCTAACCCTATCCACTCATACGCTGATGACTCCACCCTTCACCTTTCCATTCGGTTCCATAACGCCCATCTCAACAGTTACTTCAACAAACAAGGGATGAGGCTATGGCACACCTAATGTCTGACTTGGCTCATATCTCTGACTGGGGTAAAAATAATATGGTTGTCTTTAATGCATCTAAGACTCAGTTCTTACACCTATCAACCCGACAAAATCTTCCTCAGTATACCCTCTAATGTTTAATAATATTCAGCTTAATCCTGCATCATCCTTGAACATGCTTGGGGTTTCATTTACTCGGGACTTATCTTGGAAAGATCATATTGCATCTCTTGTAAAATCTGCTTCCAAGAGATTGGGTGTGCTAAGCCGACTCCGCTCTTTCTTTACCCCAGCACAATTGTTGACTCTATACAGGGGTTTTATCCACCCCTGTGTGGAGTACAACTCTCATGTGTGGGGAGGCTCCCCACATACAGCTCTTCTCAATAGGGTGGAGGCAAAGGCTTTTCGTCTCATTAACTCTCCTCCTCTTACTGACTCCCTTCAACCTCTGTCTCTTCGCCGCACTGTTGCATCTTTATCTCTTTTCTATCGCTACTTTAATGGTCACTGCTCATCTGAACTGTCTGCTTGCATTCCTCCACCTCTTCGACGGGCGCGTAGCACCCGTCTGGCAGCAAACTCTCATCCCTTTTCTGTCCAACTCTCTAATGCAAGAGTTAACCGTTACTCCCAGTCTTTCATTTATGCAACAGGTCAGCTCTGGAACTGTCTCCCTCTGTCTGTATTTCCTGCTGCCTATGATCTCCAGTCTTTCAAACGTAGTGTGTCCAGGCATCTCAAAAGGATCGGATCTTGAATTTGGCTCTCTGTTGTATTTTGTTTTTCTCTTGGAGGGAACTGTTACTGCGGGCTCATGGCCTTTGGTTCCTTCTTCCTCGCATAAAAAAAAAAAAAAATCCTCTCCACATGGCCAAACCACCTCAGTGTGTTCCTCACATCCACATCCACACCACAATGCTCCTTTATATCCTCATTCGTCAGCCTGTCTCTCCATGTGACTCCACAGGCTCCTCTTAAATAACTCATTTCCACTGCTCTCACTCTTGACTTGTGTCCTTCCAACAATGTCCAAGCTTCACTTCCATACGTTAGAGTTGGTATCACAATACTGTCATGTAGTAACTTTTTCACTTCCATGCTCACTTCCCTGTTTCTTATCACTGCTTTCAAAGAACCAGCAACCTTCCTTCCCTGCTGTACTCTTTCAAGCACTTCACCCTCCAAACCTCAATCCTTACTCATCACACTACCTAAGTACTTAAATGTACTCACATTTTCCAATTCCTCACCATCTAACCTGGCTGTACAATCACTAACTTCACCTCTCTCAAAGACCATCACTTTACTCTTCCCTACATTCTCCTTTAGATTCCATTTCTTACACACTCTCCCAAACTCATCCACCAAGCCTTGCAGCTCCCCTTTGTCTTCACTCAACAACACAGTATCATCTGCAAACAACAGTACAGGGAGTTTCCAAACACTATCCTCTCTCACCAGGGCCACTCCAACATCCACTACCCTACCTTGTACCTCTTTTATTACCCCATCCATGTACAGATTGAACAACCATGGAGACATGACACATCCCTGTTTCAACCCAACTTTCAAAGAGAAAAATTCAATTAGTTCACCATCCACACCCACTGCAGCCTTCGCACCATCATACATACTCTTCACAGCATTGAACTTCCCATCTACTCCATATATTCTTAACACTTTCCACAATCTTTGTCTATCCACCCTGTCATATGCTTTCTCCAAATCCATGAAAGCCGCATACAACTTCTTTCCCTTCTCTAGAAACTTTTCCACTGAAGATCTAAGAATGAATATCTGATCTACACAACCTCTTCCCTTCCTAAAGCCTCCCTGTTCTTCTCCAACTAATTTCTCTGTTCTTTCTCTAACTCTGTCAATAAGTATCCTACCATACACTTTTCCTATTATACTAAGAAGACAAATGCCCCTATGATTACCACACACTTTTTTTTCCCCTTTTCCTTTGTACAAGGGAATAATTATACCTGACTTCCAATCCTCCGGGACTCTACCTTCCTCCCAGGCCAATCTGCACATCTTCCACATCCATTCTACTACTATCTCTCCCCCATGCTTCAGCATTTCACCACACACTCCATCAATTCCTGGGGCTTTCCCCAATTTAACTTTCTTCATTGCTTCCACAACTTCTATCCTACTGATTTCTTCCTGTCTTCTCACCTCCCTCATTCTCCCAGCCATTCCCCAGCAACTTATACTCGCATTACTTCCATCCTCTATGTTCAACAATTCCAAAAAGTGTTCTCTCCATCTGCTCACTTTTTCTCCCTTCTCCACTAGTAATCTACCATTTTTATCTTTCACTCCCCTGCTAACTTCACTTCCACCCTGTCTTACTCTTTTCACCTCTTTCCAGAACATTTTCTTACAGTCCCTCCACTTTACACTCAAATTCCTCATCCACTGTCTTCTTACTCTCTCTTACTAATCTTTTCACCTCTCTCTTTCTTTCTACATAGAACTCTCTCTTCCGCCTCTCAACTTCTTCCAAGCCCCTATTTCTCATCCATTCATTGTATGCTTTCTTCTCTTGTGCCACAGCCTGTCTCACCTCTTTAGTCCACCACGCTGTTCCTTGCACCCCCCATCCGTCTTCTCTTCCTTCCACACACCACATAACATGCTGCACATATTTCTTCTGTAAATATCCTACACACACCTTCCACGTCTCCCATCCGCTCCAATTCATATTTGCCCAATCGTTCCTCCACCTCTCTCTTATACTCTGCCTTTTTCTCATCCTCTTGTAACCTTTCCACTCTCCTTGCAAATACTCCTTCCTCCCGTCTTTCCCTTCTTCTATTCCTCCCTCTTACTTGAATCCTAATTCTGGCCACCACCAAGTAGAGGTCAGAAAGTCCACTCCCCCAACCTCTATAAGCACTTGCATCCATTACACATCTTCGCATCCTTTCATCCACACACACATAATCAATCATTGCCTTCCTTTCATTCAGTTCACCACCCACCCTTCTCATCACTCGCCATGTATACCTGTGGATCATTTTATGCCTGAAGAGGGTATTGGCTATCACCAACCCCCTCCCAGCACAAATGTCCACTAATGCACTCCCATTCTCATCTATCTCAGCAGGTACACCCCACTCACCAACTATTCCATCCACCTTCACATTCCCAACTTTACCATTCATATCACCGATCAAAAACACTCCCTCATTCCTTCCAAACTTTTCCATGCACACTTCTGCATTTGTCCAGAACTCTTCTCTCACTCTTCTAGCACGATCTTGCGTTGGCGCATACACACACACGATCGCCCACATTTGTATTCCAACTTTCAACTTTACCCACACAATCCTTGACCCAACTGATCCATACTGTCTTATGCTCTTCTTCCATCTTTTACTCACAGCTATACATACTCCTTCCTTTGCCCTCTCATTCTCACCTACTTCTGCACATATACCCCATCCATACTCCCATTCTCTCACACTTTCTCCTCTCCATTTTGTTTCAGTTATTCCACATACATCCACTTTCGCACCCTCAAGCACCTGGACAATCTCTCTCTCTTTCACCTCATCATTCGCTCCTCTTACATTCCACGTAGCCATTACCAAGTCCTTTCTCCGGTCCTGGGTCGTCATCGTTTGGTCAGTCCTTGTCCGTGGCTTCTTGTTTGTTTTTTTAGTTAGTTGCTTTCCAGGGGAGGGGCACTAACCCTCCGCCAACCCTTTTAGTCACCTTTTACGACAAGCAGGGATACTGGGGGAGTATTCTTGAAAAAAAAAACCTACCCCCAGGGGGGAAAGAAGATTTAAAACTGCCCATTACAGTTTGACTGTACTTATTGGTGGTACTGAGGTGGTTTTGCCATGTATTTATCCAATATACCTAATACTTATGTAATTACCCAATATACCTAATACTTATGTAATTACCCAATATACCTAATTGAGATACACACGAAATATGCTATGCTCGTGGGTTTCCATTGCTGTTCTCAGTAAGTCAAATTTAGCTTTAAACTCGTTTAAGTTTTTAGACTGGATGATCTCTTTGTCCAGGCTATTCCATAAATCTATACTTCTGTAAGGAAAGCTATAGTTCTTGATATCCTTCAAGCACTTCTGTAAGGAAAGCTATATTTCCTGATATCCTTCAAGCAGCTTGACTTTTTCAACTTCATTCCGTGTCCTCTTGTTGCTCTCTTATCCCATAAAAACAGATCTTCTCGGTCAATTTTATCTACTCCCACCATGGTCCTGAACACTGCAATCATGTCTCCCCTCTTTCTCCTTTCCTCTACGGAAGGCAAATCCAGCTTTTCCAGCCTCTCTCTGTATGACAGGTCTGTCAGACTGAGGACCATTTTGGTTGCTGTTCTTTGTATTCTCTCAATCTTGTTTATATCATTCTTTTTGTGCAGGGACCACACTACCGCTGCATATTCTAACCTGGGGCGGATCATGGCCACTATCAATTTTTTCATCATCTCATCATCTATATAATGAAATGCTACTCTTATGTTAGTCAGGAGTTTATAAGTCTCTCTAACTATCTTATTAATGAGCTTTTCAGGTGACAAACTATCTTGGACCAGCACTCCTAAGTCTTTCTCTTCTCTCATTTTAGTGATTAATTCATTACCCAACAAATAATTCATTGATGGGCTCCTGGTACTTTTACCCATTTCCAATATTTTACATATACAGTAATCACTCCAATATCCGGATCAATAGAGCCATCGGTAGGTTCGGATATTGGTTTTGTCCGGATATTGGGCCCCAGCTTATGGACTTGTACTTACGGACCCTAACACAGAGAAACACCTATACAACTCCCTCCGGACATGCATAGCACCTATTTAACACCCAAATCACACCAATAAGGCACATAAATGACTGAAATAAATGCAATAGACACATAAAATGTGGGTTTAGAAGTATGTTCATACATTAATAAACATTCTGGTACTTATGGACTCTAACCGAACCTAACCTAACCGAACCTAACCGAACTCTGAAAAACACATTCCTACTGCACATGCATGAGGTAAGTTTAGTATGGAAAGAAGTACAGTATGACACTTTCTGGTAAGTATAGTATGGGAAAAAATACAATATGAAACATTCTGGTAAATATAGTATGGAAAATAGTACAACATGAAACATTTTGGCTACTTACAGCAAGTCCCTGGCCACCTCGATGAATAACCGCCTCCTCTCGGACTCTGACAGTAAGAACGATTTCCTGAAGCACTTGCACTACACTCTTCCTGAAGTCTTGCACTGAACTTAGTCACTAACACACAGAAGTCCGTTCTTTCACAGTGTTCACTTTAGTCCAAATAATGTTCCATTAAATTTAAGTGTTGCACATTAACTTTTCCCAAGTTATTTTAAGTTTCCAAAGCCAAAACAAAGAAGGTTAGTTACGTTAAATTTCTTTTCTACTTAGTCTTTTCTCCCAACTTGAAAACCTTAACACCACACACCGTTTTTTTCACTGCACAACACTCAAAATTCCCGTGTGGTCTTGTGGAGAAGTTCTTGCTGTTTATTCACTGTCAGAGCCGAGAGTATCACTGGCAGGCGTCCAAGGGGTGCATCGGTGGGTAGTGGTGATGGCGTACCGACTACAGAAGACTCTGAAGACAGCCGCAAACTCACGTCGAGCGGTGACTCCACTGTAGCTGATGTGCTGGGCTGTGGCTCGGAGCATGAGGGCCTGTCTTGGGAGGCAACGGAGTGGAACCAGGGCTTGGCACAGCGGGGGTCACGGGCCTGAAAAAACTGTCAATCGTTGACTGACGCAAGGACCGACGATTCTGGCGATTGATGATGCGCTGCCGGAAAGCACGCACTTCCTCCACGAGTCCCAAGGGCCCCATCTCCCTGTCGCAGTCCAGGTGTTCCAGGTAGTCTAGGACGAACTCTAGATGTTCCCGGAGTGCGCTCAGCTTGGGGATGGCTGGAGTAGTGTCCTGCTGGGCGGAGTCTGCATCATCATCGCCTTCGTCGTCGGAATCTTCAAGTTCGGGACTGACACCAGCAACCGAAGACGCGATCTCGATATCAGACAACGTCTGATACCCAGGATCGCCCTCGTCGTCGTCCAACCACTCACGAACATCGTCCACATCAACATCGTCGCCGTGCGTACGTAGCCGTGCATGGAAGTCATCCACGTCAAACCCTAGGAACTCGTACTCCACATCTGTTCCGAGAAGCAGACGAGACCAACCATTTTCAAGAGTTTTCACAGGGACTTCCTTCCATGCACTAGCCCAGTTGTACAGCGCAGACTTGATGTTGTAGGCGAGCGAAGGTTTTCCAAAGTCCGCTTGCCTCGAGTGTCACGTCCTTCCCTGCGCTCGTCCTCGTCCTCGAGAACCACCATCACCTCGTCCAGGAACTTCCGACGGTACAGGCGCTTTGTTGCCACGATCACTCCTTGGTCCATTGGTTGAATGAGAGCAGTCGTATTAGGTGGCAGAAACATGCACCTAAAACGGCCATTCTCAGCAACCAAGTCCTTGTCGCACGGGTGGGCAGGTGCATTGTCGAGAGAAGGAGAGCCTTTACCTGGTCGCGAGGAATTCCCAGTGTCTTCGTCTGGTAATGTATGACCTCCTTGAGTGATGGTGAAACCAGTCTTTGAAAATCACAGCTGTGAACCATGCTTTCAAAGAATGGTACCATACGACAGGAAGGACATCCATCACCCCACGAAGGCACCGAGGCTGCTTTGCACGGCCAACAATAACGGGCTTAAGCCGGTGCATGCCGTTAGCATTGGCACAACACAAAGCAGATATCCGTTCCTTAGAAAGCTTGCGGCCAGGTACACGCTTCTCCGTCTCATCGGCGAGAGAGTGTTCGTTGGCACCGAGCGATAGAATAGGCCAGTTTCGTCAGCGTTATAGACTTGACCGAGAGTGAGGCCCTCCCTGTCGATCAAGCCTTTCACCTTGTGCCGAAACTCGTCCACTCCATCCTCGTTAGCGTCCAATGCTTCGCCATGTGCTTTACGGTTAGTAAGGCCATGTCACAACTTGAACGCGAAGAGCCAACCCTCGGATGCCTTGAAGTCTAGGGCGTCGTGAAGCCTTGCAAACTTCTCAGCAGCAGCCTTCAGCTCCGTTCCACGTACCATCACACCAGCTGCACGTTGCTGTCGATACCAAATCAATGTGGAGCGGTCGATCTCTGCATACTTGGGAGTAAACATAACCTTCCTCTCCACGTTGGGTTTGCTTCTCGACGAGAAGTCAGCCGTGTACTGCATGAGCTTGTCTCGGGAACGCTTGATATCAAACAAAGTCGACCAGGCCAGGTTGAACTCGCGGAGAATGCGAGAGGAAGACCAACCCGCATCAACCTTCTCCAATATCTCCCGTTTCTTCTCCAGAGTCAACACCACTCTCTTCCTTTTCTCAGGAGGCGGGGCCATCATCACACACACTAAGAGTAGGGCAGAGAGCAGCAGGAGGCCTTGCAGCAAGTACGGCACCACCACAAAAGCGAGCACGTGGGCAGCCATGACGAAGAGCGTAGGTCTTGTCGCGGTGAGAGACAGGCGGGAAGTGGGGAGGATGCAGCGGCGCTCTATCGGACGTCGGAGGAATGACGAACCAAAACAATGCTCTCACGCGGCGCGCGCGGCAAGTTCAAATTACGGACGGCAAAAAATCGATTTTTTTTCCAATTTTTTTGGATTTTCGGACCATTTTGGGAATGTTTGATCCCAGGACGATAAGGTTCGGTTAGTGGGGATGTTCGGTTATTGGGCGTCCGGATATTAGAGGGATTACTGTATTTACATTAAATTTCATTTCTCACATCCGGCTCCAATCATGTATCCTATCCAGATCCTCCTGCAGCATTTTACAATCCTCCTCAACCTCTACCTTCCTCAAGATCTTTACATCATAAGCAAACAGACTTGCATAACTGTTCACTCCATCTACCATATCATTTACGTAAATCAGGAACATTACTGGCGTCAACACCGAGCCTTGGGAAACTCCACTTGTTACTTCCCTCCATCCAGACATCCTATCCTTTATTACTGTCCTCATTTGTCTGTCTCTCAAAAAGTCTCTCATCCATTCCAGGAGGTTCCCCTTCAGTCCTCCTATATATTCTAGTTTCCACATTAGTCTCTTATGAGGTACTTTGTCAAAGGCCTTCTCTAAGTCTAAGTACACACAATCCATCCAACCATCTCTCTCCTGTACCACGTCAATCGCTCTTGAGTAAAAGTTCAACAAGTTAGAAACACATGACCTTCCACATCTGAATCCAAACTGACATTCAACCAAAATATTCATCTCTTCTAGATATTTTACCCATCTGTCTTTCAGGATTCTCTCGCACAATTTTGCGACCATGCTGGTTAGGGACACTGGTCTATAATTCAGGGGTTCTTCCTTGTTTCCTCCCTTATAAATTGGTACCACATTTGTCCTCTTCCATTCTTGTGGGACTTTCCCCTCTTCCAGTCCTTCAGTACCCAATTAGAAATTCCATCAGGTTCTGGGGCTTTCCTTACATCTTGAGTTTCCAATAATTTGTACACTTCCTGTACCTCCACTTTTATATCTTTTATCACCGGTACATTTCTAGTCACTCCCTCCCCTTCCACAAACTCTTTTTCATTAGTGAAAACTGATTGGAAACATTTGTTCATTATTTCGGCTTCCATTGCTGCATCTTTATAGACCTCTCCTTCTACTTTCAATTTAGTAATTCCTTCCCTTTGTTTCAATTTCTATCTATCTATCTATCTATCTATTGCCAGATGCCTCAATCCCGTTTGGGGTGGCCACAAACAAATCGCCTCCAAGTTGCCGTGTCCTCCGCCATTTCACTGCCCTGCTTCCAACTCACACTCCTCTCTCTCATATACCTCTCCACCCCATCCCTCCATCTCATCCTCGGCCTCCCCCTCCCTCCCCCCCCTCCACCTCACTCACATACACTCTCTTCGTCAGTCTTTCACCCTCCATCCTCTCCACATGGCCAAACCACCTAAGTGTGTTCCTCATAACGCTTCCTATCACATCCACATCCACACCACAACGCTCCTTTATATCCTCATTCGTCAGCCTGTCTCTCCATGTGACTCCACAGGCTCCTCTTAAATAACTCATTTCCACTGCTCTCACTCTTGACTTGTTTCAATTTGCCATTAACAAATCTATAGAACAGTTTGGGTTCATCCTTGCATTTGTCTATTATACCGTTTTCAAAATTCCTTTCTTCTTCTCTAAGTATTCTTGTGTAATCATTTCTAGTTCTTTTATATTCTTCCTTTGTTCTGTCGTTACCTCCCTTTCTCCAGTTGTTCCATGCCTTATCTCTTTCTTTTTTTGCAATCATACACCTTCTATTAAACCACTCCTTTTTCCTGTTTTCTTTCCCTCTTACTCTTGGTACAAATTTTTCCACTCCCAAATTGTAGAGGTCTAGAAAGATATCCCACTTCCTTTGTATATCTCTTGTTTCTCTGAATTTTCTCCAATCCACATTTTCAAAAAAGTTTCTCAGTCCTGTGAAATTAGCTTTCCCAAAGTTGTATCTTCCCTGTCTATGAAGCTCGTCTCTTGGCTCGACGTTCCCTATTATCACCTGGAACTCAATGACCTCATGATCACTTTTTCCTAAAGGACAGAAATATTTCAATGATTCTATTACATCGGGTTCTTTGGTAAACAGTAAATCTAACCTTGCTGGTGTGCCCTCACCTCGGAACTGTCTCTTCTCTGACCCATTGCGTCATCACATTATTCATTATTATATTTAATAATATAGTGCCCCACGAGTCCTCGCTGCCTCCTGAGTCCCATTCCTCCCAGTTCACCTCTTTACAGTTAAAGTCACCCACCAAAATTATATTATTGCTTTTCTCAATTATTTTTTGTACATAGCTAGCCATATCTGACAACATCTCCTGGTATTCATCATCATTCCATGCTCTCGTCTTAGGGGGAACATATACTGCTGCCATATCTCTCTCGACTTTCTCTCCAGTTTCTAATTTCATATATATCACTTCAGCCCTGCCTTCTCCCATTTCCACGGTATCTACATTTATGTTGTTCTTCACTGCTATCATCACTCCTCCTCCCGTTTTTTCTTTTCGGTCTCTTCTCCACAGACTGTATTTACCATCTCCCAAATGAACATCAATATCCTCTCTTAATTTGGTCTCTAACAAAGCACATGACATCAGGTTCATATTCTCTCAAGAAATCATTCATTTCAAGCCTGGCCGATATTAAACCATCAATATTAGTGTATATCGCCTTTAAATTATTTTTCATGTTTTTCATACCCTCTTCTCTCCATCAGTACCACTTCCTCAATTTCTAATCTTTCACAGCTATCCCCCTTAATTTCCTTCGCTTCTATTTCCTTATATACCATTTCCTTACTTTCATATCCAATACTCTCCAAAAAAAAGTATTACATTCTTCCTCTCTCCTCTTATTTTTTCCCTTTGCTTGATCCTTCAATGATTTTAAAACTTCTCTTTCTTCTTCATTTAAATCTTTTCTTATTATAATATTTTCCATTCCAGCCTCTTTGCTTAATTTCCAGGTCATTTTGAGTACTGTATATCATTTACTACACTTTTTGATGTCAACTTGACTCTCATTGGTCTTGTTTCCCCTTTCCTATAAGGCCCTATCCTCCTTACTTCCTCAATTTCTTTTACCCACTTGTCTCCTTCGGGGTCAATTTTGCCTAATATACCTCTCACCAGGTTTGTGTCTCTCTCAAGTCTCACGAATCTTAACCTTTTCTTCCTCCTCCCTGTTTCCAAATATTACCACGCATCTGTTCCTTTCTACAGTTTCTCTCACTATTTTCTTTTTTTTCTTCAGTATTTTCACTACATTTTCTTCCATCTTTTTCTTGTTCATTTCCCTTTCTTCCTGGATGATTTCTCTTAAGCTGACCACTTCTTTCTGTTCTTCTTCTGCGTGTGCCCACTTTGCCTTATGTTCTTCTAATACACTACTCACCTTCTCTGTTTTATTAGTACTCTCTTCTAGTTTCCTCCTCAATTCAACATTTTCACGCTTCAAATTTCTGATTTCTTCATTCGCCGTCTCATTGGAGACGGATGGAGAGTGAGATACTAATGAGAAGTGTATGTGAGTGAGGTGGAAGGGGGAAGAGAGAGGGGAAGGCCAAGGATGAGATGGAAAGATGGAGTGGAGAGATATGACAGAAGGAAGTGTGAGCTGGGAGCAGGACAGTGAAATGGCAGGGAACCGAGTGACATGGAGGCGATTTGTCTGTGGCCACCCCTTACGGGATTAAGATGTCTGGCAACAGATAGATAGATAGAAAGAAGTTGTATGCAGCCTTAATGGATCTGATGAAATTATATAACAGATTAGACACATTACAAATGTGAAAGGTATTGAAGCACTAAATGGAGTACACATGAAACTGTTGAAAGCTGCCAATAAGTATGTATGACGATACTAGGGCAGCAATATGTCAGGAGAGTGAATCAAGTTCTTTGATCTGAATATTAGACTGAAATGGATAGGTCACAGGTTGATTACGATAGGTTAGATAAAAAGTTTTAGCCTGATAGGTATTGGAGGGCTTTCTAAGTTAGGTTTACTGATAATCCTTGGTGGTTAAAATTATGGGGGATGGGGTCTTAGGTTAAGTGAGGTTGCCCGCAACCAGTCACCAAGATCATATGTAAACATGATGCTGCAGGCATCCAAGGCAGACATATTATTGATAATAATCTGGGATTCTTCAGCACCATGTTATTTTTATCACGTCTGTACATTGCCAGTACTCAAACTTCACCTACTGTAATCTAATCAAATTTTTATGATGCAACACAAGATGGAGCTAGCAACTAGAGAATCCCTTCCACTCCTTATCTGTTAATCACAGCACTAAATGAAGCATTTGCACTGACTCATCCCCTCTCTATGAATCTACCAACATCTGTGAGAGGAAGCAATCCATAATCATCCAAAAATTCACTAGTCATACCACTGGATCACAACTGTTTCCTTCAGAGATTTTAATCCAGTATATTGAGTCACTTAATAAGTACCGGTACTGAAGAGATTGACAACTTACTACAAATATATTCTCACCTGGTTGGCTACCCCAAGATTCAACAGTCAGGTTCTAATGTCAAGACAATACAGGCAGGCAGGCCAGAGCTCCTGAAATGCCAGCCGACTAATGAACAATGAAAGTAGCTACTGTACTGCACGGTACTGTACTACTATGTATAATGGGTGGAAATGTGTGTCATATGCAAACTGTTTACATAAGTCAAGGTATAAGAATCGTGAAATTGTATTACTAGAATTGTACAGGTTGGTAGTAGGGTACTGGTAATAGAGTATACTGTATTGTATGGTGTTTGCTGTGTGTACTGTATCTGTCAGTACAGTATAAGAGAATAAGGTAATGCATCTCCAAGGAACAGGTGAACACCCCTTTTGAAAGATTCACTTGTATAAGTGCTGACAACACTGTCAAGCAAAGAATTCCAATGATCAATGCACCTTACATTAAAAAATCCATGTCTGCATTCTGATGATGTGTGTGGGGTTTGGCTATTTTAAACCTATGACCTCTAGTGCTAGTTAATGGAGAGATAATGAAGAGCTCCAATAGGTCAACGACAGACAGGTTATGGAAGAAATGGGAGAAATGGAGTTCCCCCGAGCTAAGCCCTGTATTGGACTATATAGCCCCGCTAGGGTTACAGGAGGGAGCTACCCCTCCCGGCACGGCAGCCCGGGCGAGGCTCGAACTTGCAATCCCCCGATCACAAGTCCAGCGCGCTACCACTGTGCTACCGCGCCCCCCAGGTTATGGAAGAGTCTTCAACATTTTATAAGGTCAGCTCTAAGCAGCCTGCCGTGCACAAAATATGGTATATATTAAGTCTTCAGATAATCAGCATAACTTAGTTCTGAGAGGAATTCTATCTGTTTCATCCAATGACACGCTACTGATTCAAGAAGTCTTAAGTCACCTAAGTAGCAAGTGTTTCAGATTAAGGACCCAAACTCTTGCAGAGGTCTAATATAAGTTTTGTCGAGGGCTGTCATGAAATCACTTCAAAACAAAGTGTGCATCTATGTATGTTGTTAGCAAATCCTGCTGCTTTACTGACTGTGGTTTTTGTGTGGTCACGAAACTTTAATGAGTTATAAACTAGGATTCCCAGATCCTTGTGACTGTCTACCATGGTTAGGTCTGAAGCACAGTATGTAGATGATAATACTGAAGAAAGCCTACAGCAGTCCAGTCAACAGTGCCTCGCTGGCATCACAGTATCCAGCACTTGCTGGGACTGAAGCTCAAACCCAATGGCTCAGCTACCCCGTATACAAAGTCTATATATACTGTGTCTTTTTTATGTAAGTTTACATCCACAGCTGAGAAGGAGGTAAAATGATGGTGTATCTTCAGGTTGCTATGGCTTAAGATCATCAGCAAAGAATTTACACACCGATCTATTGTACGACAGCAGGTGATTGATGTAAATGACAAAAGGCACAGGACACTGCTTAGCACCTCTCTAGAGGAACTGCAAATGTCTGCCACTGACACCTTCATGGTTCGGCCAATCTAGAAGTTCGAGATCCAGTTACGCAAGGAAACACCAGCCCACAACAGTCCCAGTTTGTCAGTGAGGCCATTGTGACTAAAAACATCAAAGGCCTTGCTGAAATCAAACAGAATTACATCACCAACATAATCTGAGTCTAGCCACAGAGTTACATCACTGTTCACTAGTATGAGTTGATCATCGACTGTTCCACTCTAACAAAATCCATATTGGTCCTTGGACATAATTTTGTTAGAATCAAGGAATTCACACAAAGCATTACCGTAGCTATAATTCTTACCAAAGTTTTGCAGCAGACTGTGGTAAGACTGAATGGCCTGTAGTTTAGGGGAGCATAATGAGACCCTGCCTTGAATACTGGAATAATTTCAGATCATTTCCAATCTTCAAGTAATCTGCCCTGTGCTAAAGATCGCTGAAATATTATGTGTACAGGGGTGGCCAAGATTGAGCACAACTTGAGGAGACAAGGGTGTAGTCCATCAGGGCCCATGCTGGTGTTAGTGTCCAGGGTGGCCGGCCTCTTCCCCACATCATCAAGAGAAACAGTTACATAACTGATAGTATCATCAGATACGGTAATTGGTGTGGGAAGAGGGCACTAACTCATGGGTTGTATAAACAAAACAGAAGTTGTCTGCAAATAGGCTAGCTCTGTCATTTTACCACAGAAGCAATTAAATCACCATTATCCAGCTTGCCAGGACCTACAGATGGTACACCAACTTTTTTGCTTCTATCGTACTGATATAGAAATTTGGAAGAATATTTTATTTTACCAATCAAGGATCTCTCAAAATCTATTTGGATGTACACAAGATGGTTGTGGTACTTATCACTGTTGTGATTATATTGCTCCAATGCAAGAAGGGCCTGTGGGGTGTGTCTTCCACATGAGGAATTTGACTCTGCTTGTATGCTAGCCAAGCATTTTTTCGTCTTGTCTTGAAAAACTTGGGAGAGGATCTAGAGTTATATGTTTATCATATGGGCCAGAGGCAGCTGGTACATATTGGCTGACAATGTGGGGCAAAGTAAACTAAAGTTTAGAGAACATAAAGTCCACAGAGGTATCTTGAAATTCAAAATTCCAGCCAATGTCCTGTAAAAGCAAATTTATCCTATCGTATTTACAGTACATCGATCTATCTATCTATCTATCTATTGCCAGACGCCTCAATGCCGTTTGGGGTGGCCACAAACAAATCACCTCCAAGTCACCCTGGACATTGATGCCATGAGTATTTAACCTGACAGTTGAAGCCGACTTCAACACCAGTTAAATAATATTGAAGGATTAAAGTACAATGACCAGAACTAGGAAAACTACCCAGGACTTCTACATCTCCCACCCTATCACTTTCAGAAGTTACGACGAAATCCAAGATATTACCAGAGTGTGCAAACGCTGGAATCAATACCTACTGATGAAGACCCAAAGATATGAAACAGTCCATGAATAGTTGATGAAGATGAAGATAACTCCTGGACATGTGCTCACTGTGTTGCCAGTCTATCAGAGGTACGGTAAATTAAAGTCTCCCAAGATCAGTACAGTACTTCCTTAGACGGACAGAACTTTAAGAAGAATTCAACTAGAGTAACTTTCAGGATGGCTGTTGGAAAGTGGGTGAAATACCAGCACTACATACAGTACAAGTTAAAATCTATTAAATGAATAACACAAACATTAGCTACTACTGTACAGGTGACATCCAGAGAGACAAAGTTTACACTGTTTTTCACACAGACACAGTCTCCATGTTTGCCAGTGCTGCCTTGGGTATTAGTACGAACAATGTTGTATCGGTTGATAGAAACAAAATAGTCAGGAACCTCAGATATTGGCCAAGTTTCAGCAACTCCAAATACATCTAAGTTATATTCAAGTAGAAAATGAAATATAACAACAGTTAAAAATGCCACTGACATTACAAAATCCTACCTCACCTTTTTAAATTATAAAACTTGTTTGTGGTTTTTTGGAGGGCTGTCAGTTAACTCATTTAAATTATCCGCTGTAGGATAATTTACAGTGCCAACTCCAAAGGCAGGTGTAATACAAGATTTGTGCCAGTAGGACCACCACCCTGTGCACCACCAACAGAAGGTGCAGCACTACCACCACCTACACTGCTACCTGATTGTGTAGTGTAAGGGGGTAGGCTTGGACCCGGCTGCTGCAGCACAGTAGGTAGAACCACTGCAAGGGTTCTCGAGTTTGGTTCCTGGCCACTGCCTGGGTCTACTCACTCCAGCCATATGTATGATGGTGCTGGCTTTCCCATTACTAAAGATAAATGCACCATCTTCTAAGTTTCACTACCTACCTCTATTGTTGGGTTGTGAAGCCATACTCCATCGAAAGGACCAACCTCAGTTCGTTCAGTACAACTCCACACGCATACATACTACTCCATGCCAATCGCATAATAACTGTGACTTTCTGAGGTTATCCGCCATCTACGGCACCGTGCTTACAGCTTCAACTCTGGTAAATTTAAAACTCATGCAGCAGTCATTAAGTATTTGGGGCAAACAAAAGCAGAGCCACCTTTGCATTGACCTATGAAAGTCCTGACTCCGAGCCTGTGGCCCTGTGTGGGTCACTCTCGGTGTTGATGCCTAGCTTTGGACAGTCATGTCCCAACTGATAATTTTGATCCGGTTATTTAGTCTTTATTCCTCCGTAAAACTGTTAGGGCGAGAAGGATTAGACTGAAGCTCTATAGTAAGGAAGAGTTATCTCATGAGTAACGCCGCGTAACACGTAGTTAAAGTGTCCGCCGCGAGGAGGGCGCTGGTGTAGTGGCAGTGGCTGCCATGTTTAACCACCCAGCCTGGCCTGACACCCACACCCTTTGAAATCAGCCGATGAGACCGAAAATATTATAGTGCCATGGTTCACTGTGCCGCTTACGGCTGCAAAAATGGACACAGGAATTCATCGAAGAAAGACGGCATTACATTTCACAGGTAAGAAAAATATCTTGTTTCTAATTATGTAAGGTAAATAATGACAATACACTTGTTTACATTGACCAGTTAAATACGCGTTATAGTGGCAGGCACAGCACATTACGACACTTGGTTGGCACTGCTTTTATGACAGTTTTCACGGCGGTAAATTACCATTTCCTGTTGAATTTTTCGTGTTAAAAAACAATGAGGGAACAGATTTTTACAAGAAAATTTTGTAAAAATTATAGTTTCACTCAAAAACAATTACGAGATTTGACCCCTTTTTACGGCATTTTAAACAATTTTAAGGACAATTTGCAGCTTCGTACAACCATGTTATCTTGAAAGTTCCATTTGACAATATACATACCTCACCTTCTACTGCTGTTTTTACTAAATACTTAATCGTTGCAAATGCACTTTTTAAATAAGCCTATATCACTCCTGTTTATAGAGGAGGACCAAAAGGAGAGCCAAAGAGTTATTCACTGATAAACACCTGTGTGGAAGGCTAGTGAGCCTGAGACCAGGCTCATAATATGCTTCCAGGCTTATCATTGTTGGTTCGGTTCAGCTTGGCTGAAATAAATCTCTGTTCCACAACTGAATTATGACCGGTGATAATGTGGCAGTTTTTCTATTTTCACCCTAAAATCAAATTTTTGTTCCTGGCCACTCCATACCCTCACAAACTTCATCACACGTACCACCTCATTTAGGAGGTTATTCCACTTTTCCACTATTCTGTTGCAGAAAAAACTTTCTAATGTTCAGTCTAGATCTTTTTTTGTACACCTTACTATGTCCCCTGGTGCAATCGTCTCCCAGTAATGTAAACAACCTGCAACTGACCCCCTCATCATACACTCCTTGTACTATATACGGTATATATGTTTCCGTCATCTCCCCCTTTGATCATCTATATACCAGGGTCGGTAGACTTAGTTTCTTTAACCTTTCACAGTATGACAATCCTTCAGTGATGGAATCAACTTTATGGCCCGCCTTTGTACATTTTCAATGGCTATAATATCTTGCATTTTATATGGGCTTCACACTTGGCTTGCATATTCCAGAATTCATCTTACCAAGCGTGAAAGATGAGTTTTGGGCAAGTGTAGAAGCATGTATGGACAAATTTGAGAGGAGAGAGAGTGTTTTTGATTGGAGACATGAATGGCAAAGTCGGGAATGTATGAGTGGATGGAGTGGTTGATCAGTGGGGTGTGCCAGTAGAAGTAGATGGGAATGGTAGTGCTTTGTTAGACATCTGAGCTGGTAAGGGGTTAGCAATAGCTACTTTTGGCCTAAGATGATCCATAGGTATACATGGAGGGTTATGAGGAGGATGGATAGTGAACTTGTTGAACGAAAGGCAATGATAGACTATGTGTGTGTGGATGAGCGAATGAGAAGACAAGTGGTGGATGCAAGAGTGTGGAGAGGGTGGGGGAATGGAATCTTGGACCATCACTTAGTGATGGCCTGGGTAAAGCTGCAAAGAAAATGGTTGAAGAGATGAAGGGGAAGACAGGAGGAAACAGCTCCTGTGAGAAGAGTGGAGAAATTGCAAGATAGTGAGAGAATGACAGAGTATAAGAGCATAGTGGAAGAAGGATTGGGAAGGTATGAGTTAGAGCAGATGGAAGAGGTGGAAGACGTATGTAAGATATTCACGGAAGAGATAGGTGCAGCATGTGAGTTGGTTTGTGGAGTGAGGAGGAGATGCAGGGGTGTGCAAGGGACAGCATGGTGGAATGATGAGGTGAAACGAGCTGTGAAACAAAAGAAGAAGGCATATAGTGAATGGCTGTCAAGTGGAGGTAGGGGAGAAAATGAGATAGAGAAGAGAGAGGTATATGTGAGCAGGAGAAGGGAGGCGAAGAGATTGGTGAAGGAGAGTAAAAAGAAAGTGGATGAAGAATTTGGGAGGAATCTGTGTGTGAAATGGAGGGAGAGTAAGAAGTTGTTTTGGAAGGAGGTAAAGAAAGTAAGGCAGTGTGAAAGGGGAAATAGTAGGGGAGTGAAAGATAGGAATAATAGATTGTTGGTGGAGAAGAGAGAGAAATTAAGGAGATGGAAGAAGCACTTTGAGGATTTGTTGAATGTAGAGAGTGAGAGCAGTGTGAGTATAAGTGGTTGGGGAATGGCTGGGAGAAGGAGAGATGAGAGGAGGGAGGAAGAGATCAGTAGGACGGAAATAGTGGAAGCAATGAAGAAGATCAAGATGGAAAAGGCCCCAGGAATTGCCGGAGTGTGTGGTGAAATGCTGAGGTATGGGGGTGAGATTGTTGTGGAGTGGATATGGAAGTTATGTAGATTGGCTTGGGAAGAGGGAAGGGTTCCAGAGGACTGGAAATCAGGTATAATTGTTCCTTTATACATAGGAAAAGAGGAGAGAGAAGTATGTGGTAACCATAAGGGTATTTGCCTTCTTAGTGTGACTGGAAAAATATATGGTAGAATACGCATTGATAGAGTTAGGCATATAACAGAGGAGCTAGTTAGAGAAGAGCAAGGGGGATTTAGGAAGGGAAAAGGGTGTGTAGATCAGATATTTGTTCTAAGATGTTTAGTGGAGAAGTATCTAGAGAAGGGAAAGAAAGTGTATGTTGCCTTCATGGACTTGGGGAAAGCTTATGACAGAATAGATAGACAAGGTATGTGGAAGGTATTGAGAATATATGGAGTGGAGGGGAAATTGCTGAGTGCTGTGAAGAGTATGTACGAAGGAGGTAGAGCTACGGTGCGAGTGGATGGTGAGCTGAGTGAGTTCTTTGATCTCAATGTGGGACTGAAACAGAGTTGTGTGATGTCTCCATGGCTGTTTAATATATACATGGATCTCTTGAGTGTGTGGAAGAGTTTTGTTGTTTGGGGGACATGTTGTGTGCTGGAGGTGGGGCTGGAGCTAGCTCTGTGGCTAGGGTGAGAAGTGGTTGGAAGAAGTTCAGGGAGCTCTTGCCTCTCCTAACATTGAGAGGGCTCTCCCTACGTGCTAAGGGGTCTTTGTATGCAGCATGTGTTAGGCGTCCGATCAGCGAAGTTAAGCAACGTTGGGTCTGGTTAGTACTTGGACGGGTGACCGCCTGGGAACACCACATGCTGTTGGCATCCCTACGTGTCAAGTGGGGTTGGTGGAGGATTAGTGCCCCTCCCTGTAAAACAATTAACTCTAAGCCATTGGCCACCCCGTCTGGGATACATGGCATCTGGCAATGAATGATGAATGAATGAATGTGTTAGGAGTGTAATGCTGTATGGCAGTGAGACCTGGGCAGTGAAGGAGGAAGACATTCACCGGCTCAGACGTACAGAAATGACAATGATTAGGTGGATGTGCAGTGCGTCCCTGCGTCCAAGGCCTGGAGGGGCTGGGTTTACAATGGAAGAGTTGAGAGGTAGGATGGGACTGGAGTGTATTGGTGTTGTGATGAGGAGAGGTAGATTGAGGTGGTTTGAATATGTGGAGAGGATGGGGGATGATAATTGGGTGAGGAAGGTGAGAAGTGTTAATATTGGGGGTGGGGTTATGAGGGGTAGACCAAGAAAGACATGGGACGAGGTCATTAAGTGTGACCTTAGGGTTAAGGGACTGAACAGGGAGGCTGCAATGGATCGTGCAGCGTGGAGAGCCGCCATTAGGTGACCAAGGCCGACACATGCAAGCATGTTGGAGCCTTTAAAAACGAAACGAACGAAATGATGGATGGCTTTGTAAAGGAGTTGCAAGGTAGGGCAGTGGATGTGGGGGTGGCTCTAATGAATGAGGGTGAGATTTGGAAGATTCCGGTGTTGCTGTTTGCTGATGACACAGTATTGTTGGGTGAAGATGAATGGGAGTTGCAAGGTTTGGTGAATGAATTTGGGACAGTGTGTAGGAAGAGGAATCTGAAAGTTAATGTAAACAAGAGTAAAGTTATGGTGTTTGAGAGGAATCTTCATCATCATCATCATTGCCAGACGCCATGTATCCCAGACGAAGTCACAAAATGCACGGTGAGGTTGGATGGCGAGGATATGGAGAATGTGAGTGCATTTAAGTACTTGGGTAGTGTGATGAGTAAGGATGGAACTTTGGGGGATGAAGTGCATGAAATGGTACAGCAGGGAAGGAAGGTTGTTGATTCACTGAAAGCAGTGATGAGAAATAGGGAGGTGAGTATGAAAGTTAAGAAGTCACTGCATGATAGTATTGTGATCCCTACCCTTACGTATGGAAGCGAGGCATGGACCTTGCAAGAAGGGAACAAGTCAAGAGTGAGAGCAGTGGAAATGAGCTACTTGAGAGGAGCATGTGGAGTAACATGGAGGGACAGGTTGACGAATGAAGAAGTGAAAGAATGTTGTGAGGTGGATGTAGATGTGGTTGGCAAGATTAGGAGAAATACACTGAGGTGGTTTGGACATGTGGAGAGAATGGAGAATGAAAGAGTGACTAAGAGGGTGTATGTAGGTGAGGTGGAGGGAGGGAGAGAGAGGGGAAGACTGAGGATGAGGTGGAGGGATGGAGTTGAGAGGTATATGAGGGAGGGGGGAGTGAGTTGGGGGGAGGGTAGTCAAATGGTGGGTGACAGAGCGACCTGGAGGCGTTTTGTCTGCGGCCACCCTTTGCGGGATTAGGGTGTCAGGCTATAGATAGATAGATAGTTTTACCAAGGCCATGAACAATGGCTTAATGTTTTCTCATTTAAATTCACAAATGCTCTCCTTATAAGACCTACTGTTCTGTTTGGTTGGTTAATTTTTTTTGCAATATGCATCTCAAAGGACAGTTCATTATCAGTTATCACACCCAAGTCTTTTTCTGCCTTGCTCCATTCTTTCCTGCACCTTGTAATATCCCTCAGTTACCACGGTTTTACCTATCCTCATATATTTACATTTATCAGGATGAAACTTCAGAAGCCACTTTTCTGACCATATTTTCAAGGCCATGATATCCTCCTGTAGGTTTCTGCAGTCATCATTGTTCTGAATTTTCGTAAATATTTTTGTATCATCAGCTTAAAGCAACACTTCACTGTTGTTCACCACTACATCAGGCAAATCATTAATAAACATGACCAATAGAAGAGGACCAAGAACAGAACCTTGAGGCACACCATTTGTCACATCTTTCCATACACACATCTCCCCATTTACATCCACTCTCTGTTGTCTACCTCTCAGAAATGACTTAATCCATTCAGTGTATTCTGGTCCCAAATTGTATATCTTTAGTTTTTTTATGAGCCTTCTATGAGGAACCTTGTCAAATGCCTTCATAAAATCACAGTATGCTATATCAACTACATACCCTTCATCCAATGCCTCAGTTCAGTCTCCCAGCACACCGACCATTTGCAGTACTGTAGATCAACCTGATATAAATCCAAATTGCTTTGTGCAGAGCAATTTTTGCCTCTTCATATGTGCCATTACATTCATTCATTCATTGCCAGACGCCATGTATCCCAAATGGGGTGGCCAAGGGCTTAGAGTTAATTGTTTTACAGGGAGGGGCACTAATCCTCCACCAACCCCACTTGACACGTAGGGAGAACGTTATGCCAACAGCATCTGGTGTTCCCAGGCGGTCACCCATCCGAGTACTAACCAGACCCAAAGTTGCTTTATCTTTAATAATAGATTCCATTATCTTTCCAATAATACATGTCAGACTTACAGGTCTATAATTGCTCAGATCATTTCGGTCCCCCTTCTTAAAAATTGCCATTATATTGTCTATTTTTCACTCCATTGGTACACAGTGCGTATTGAAAGATGTTTCATACATAGTATTAAGCGGTACCACTATCTGGTCTTTTACTTCTTTTGTGATTATTGAATGGAAACCATCTGGCCCAGGGGATTTATTTCTTTTCATTCTGCAATCTTTCTTTTAATCACATCCTCCTTCCATTCAGTTCCCAGTAGCAATGGCACCGGTTTTGGCTCAGCCACTGGTACATTTCCCTCAGGTTCATCAGTGAATATGCTACAGTAAAAAATAGCTAATACTTCAGCCTTTTCCTTATCACCTTTAGTTTTGACTTCTTTTTCCCATCCATATATAATTCTGGTATACAGCATGCACTTTTTGTTTTTGACTCTACATATTTCCAAAATAAGTTTGGATTTTCCTTAACGTACTTGGCTACATTACTTTCCTGATTCCTCCTTTCCTTCCCAGTGGCTCCTCTAACTTGATTGTTCACCCTACGATATTCTTCCTGCACCTTGGCATATTCTCCATTGAAACTCTCTGTCCAGCAGCTTTTCTGTGTTTCAACCTCACCCATAATCTTTGTTTCCTTTTAATTTTGGACCATAACTTTCCATTCATTGCAAAGTTTTTACTAGTTCTCTTTCTTTCTTGTCTTTCAAAAAATTTCCTCTTTGGGATGCATTCATCAGTTGCATTCCTGAACTTGCGTTTGAATCTCCCCTACAAAATCTCCACGTCATCTGAGTGTAGATATCCCCTCCAGTCTTTATTCAGGGTCTCCCTTAGTCTCTTCCAGTCTGCTTTTTCCATCATGTACACCATGCTCCTCTGCTTCCTGTGTCTATCTATCTATTGCCAGACGCCTCAATCCCGTTTGGGGTGGCCACAAACAAATCACCTCCACGTCGTCCTGTCCCCCGCCATTTCACTGCCCTGCTCCCAACTCACACCCCCCTCTCTCATATACCTCTCCACCCCATCCCTCCATCTCATCCTTGGCCTCCCCCTTCCTCTTCCCCCCTCCACCTCACTCACATACACTCTCTTCGTCAGTCTTTCACCCTCCATCCTCTCCACATGGCCAAACCACCTCAGTGTGTTCCTCATAACACTTCCTATCACATCTACATCCACACCACAACGCTCCTTTATAACCTCATTCGTCAGCCTGTCTCTCCATGTGACTCCACAGGCTCCTCTTAAATAACTCATTTCCACTGCTCTCACTCTTGACTTGTGTCCTTCCAACAATGTCCAAGCTTCACTTCCATACGTTAGAGTTGGTATCACAATACTGTCATGTAGTAACTTTTTCAATTCCATGCTCACTCCTCTGTTTCTTATCACTGCTTTCAAAGAACCAGCAACCCTTCTTCCCTGCTGTACCCTTTCAAGCACTTCACCCTCCAAACCTCCATCCTTACTCATCACACTACCCAAGTACTTAAACGTACTCACATTTTCCAATTCCACACCATCCAACCTCGCTGTACATTCACTGACTTCACCTCTCTCAAAGACCATCACTTTACTCTTCCCTACATTCACCTTTAGATTCCGTTTCTTGCACACTCTCCCAAACTCATCCACCAAGCCTTGCAGCTCCCCTTCGTCTTCACTCAACAACACAGTATCATCTGCAAACAACAGAACAGGGGGTTTCCAAACACTGTCCTCTCTCACCAGGGCCACTCCAACATCCACTACCCTACCTTGTACCTCTTTTATTACCCCATCCATGTACAGATTGAACAACCATGGAGACATGACACATCCCTGTTTCAACGCAACCTCCAAAGAGAAAAATTCTCTTAGTTCACCATCCACATGCACTGCAGCCTTAACTCCATCATACATACTCTTCACAGCATTCAACAACTTTCCATCTACTCCATATATTCCTAATACTTTCCACAATCCTTGTCTCTCCACCCTGTCATATGCTTTCTCCAAATCCATGAAAGCCGCATACAACTTCTTTCCCTTCTCTAGAAACTTTTCCACTAAAGATCTAAGAATGAATATCTGATCTACACAACCTCTTCCCATCCTAAAGCCTCCCTGTTCTTCTCCAACTAATTCCTCTGTTCTTTCTCTAACTCTGTCAATAAGTACCGGTATCCTACCATACACTTTTCCTATTCTACTAAGAAGACAAATGCCCCGATGATTATTACACACTTCTTTTTCCCCTTTTCCTTTGTACAAGGGAATAATTATACCTGACATCCAATCCTCCGGGACTCTACCTTCCTCCCAGGCCAATCTGCACATCTTCCACATCCATTCTACTACTATCTCTCCCCCATGCTTCAGCATTTCACCACACACTCCATCAGTTCCTGGGGCTTTCCCCATTTTGACTTTCTTCATTGCTTCCACAACTTCTATCCTACTGATTTCTTCCTGTCTTCTCACCTCCTTCCTTCTCCCAATCATTCCCCAGCCACTTATACTCGCATTACTTCCATCCTGTATGTTCAACAATTCCTTAAAGTATTCTTTCCATCTGCTCACTTTTTCTCCTTTCTCCACTAGTAATCTACCATTTTTATCTTTCACTCCCCTGCTAGCTTCACTTCCACCCTGTCTTACTCTTTTCACCTCTTTCCAGAACATCTTCTTACAGTCCCTCCACTTTACACTCAAATTCCTTCCAAATTCCTCATCCACTGTCTTCTTACTCTCTCTTACTAATCTTTTGACCCCTCTCTTCCTTTCTACATATAACTCTCTCTTCCGCCTCTCAACTTCTTCCACGCCTTTATTTCTCATCCATTCATTGTATGCTTTCTTCTTTTGTGCCACAGCCTGTCTCACCTCTTCAGTCCACCACGCTGTTCCTTGCACCCCCCTCCATCTTCTCTTCCTCCCACACACCGCATCACATGCTGCACATATTTCTTCTGTGAATATCTTGCACACACCTTCCACATCCCCCATCTGCTCCAATTCATATTTGCCCAATCGTTCCTCCACTTCTCTCTTATACTCTGCCTTTTTCACATCCTCTTGTAATCTTTCCACTCTCCTTGCAAATACTCCTTCCTCTCGTCTTTCCCTTCTTCTATTCCTCCATCTTACTTGAATCCTAATTCTGGCCACCACCAAGTAGTGGTCAGAAAGTCCACTCCCCCAACCTCTATAAGCTCTTGCATCCATTACACATCTTCGCATCCTTTCGTCCACACACACATAATCAGTCATTGCCCTCCTTTCATTCAGTTCACCACCCACCCTTCTCATCACTCGCCATGTATACCTGTGGATCATTTTATGCCTGAAGAGGGTATTAGCTATCACCAACCCCCTCCCAGCACAAATGTCCACTAACGCACAGCCATTCTCATCTATCGCAGCAGGTACACCCCACTCACCAACTATTCCATCCACCTTCACATTCCCTACTTTACCATTCATATCACCGATCAAAAATACTCTCATTCCTTCTAAACTTTTCCATGCACACTCCCACATTTGTCCAGAACTCTTCTCTCACTCTGCTAGCACGATCTTGTGTTGGCGCATACACACACACAATCGCCCACATTTGTATTCCAACTTTCAACTTTACCCACACAATCCTTGACCCAACTGATCCATACTGTCTTATGCTCTTCTTCCATCTTTTACTCACAGCTATACATACTCCTTCCTTTGCCCTCTCATTCTCACCTACTTCTGCACATATACCCCATCCATACTCCCATTCTCTCACACTTTCTCCTCTCCATTTTGTTTCAGTTATTCCACATACATTCACTTTTGCACCCTCAAGCACCTGGACAATCTCTCTCTCTTTCATCTCATCATTCGCTCCTCTTACATTCCACGTAGCCATTACCAAGTCCTTTGTCTGGTCCTGGGTCGTCATCATTTGGTCAGTCCTTGTCCAAGGATTCTTGCTTGTTTTTTTAGTTAGTTGTTTTCCGGGGAGGGGCACTAACCCTCCGCCAACCCTTTTAGTCGCCTTTTACGACAAGCAGGGATACTGGGAGAGTATTCTTGAAAAGCCCTCCTACCCCCAGGGGGGTGGTTTCATATCACAAGAAAAGCATATACAGCCATGATCACTTCTACCTATTGGGCTATCCACCTCAACTCTACCCAAATTCATCGTTACTGAATGCTAAATCCAGCATGTTTCCAGCACACCTCTCTCTAAACCTAGTACCGGTAACCTCATGTACATGCTGATGAAGATAACAGTCCCTAATTTTTTCAGTGAAATCATGACAGAAATGGTCAGAACCAGTCTTCACTGTCCAGAATTTCCAGTCTGTGCCAGGTATGTTAAAATCACTTCAGATCACCTTATATCTGATGCTCAGATTACTATTTTCCTGTATCAGATTCAATAATTGCCTATCATTTTCTGCATCTCCTCCTGGACTTCTATATACTGATGTGATTACCAGTTCATCTAATTGACATTCTATTTTAATACTCAGGTATTCACAGTATTCTGCCTCCAGGCTAACAATACTGTATTGCAAACTTTTTTTCACATACATCAGGAACCCTCTTCCTCCATCATCCCTCCCCAGATTTTTTGCTATAGCCTCATAGCCTTTAGTATTATATTCAACAATTCTCTCTTCTATCTGATATTTTTAGACAGCACTTCCTATACAGCCAATATCTGAGGACACTGCTTCATAGTTGCAATCCTTGCTTTCAACTCTTTAATTTTGCCCCGGCTAAATACATCCACATTACTGGATAAAACACACAAACTCTCCATATCACTGGCTGATGAGGCTACATTTTGTTCCACCACTGGGTCGTCTACTGCCCTTGCGTGAGACTCATCCCGTGAGCCCCCTTGTTCCCAGCGTTCTCCTTTACTTTTGCAGGATGTTATAGCACTGTGCACCATCTCTTCTTCTCCTGCTGCCACCTTTCTTCTCATTTGTACTATTACTCTTTCCCATGGGTGCCCTCTGACCACATAGAAAAACTCTGTCCCTTGAGCTTCCAAGTTTTTTCTCCTAGCTTTACTCCTCAGCTCCATATCCATTTGTTGTTCTTCCTTGTCCATGTCGTTGGAGAGTCCTATTCCTTTTATCATTTGGTTAGTACAGTTCTTCAACTTATACTGTACGCATTCTTAATAACTCTTTCCTCCACTCAGTTACCTAGTGTTATCAGTATTGGCCTAGGCTTGACATCCTTATTTGTTGACATCATTGTTTCATACTGTACTTGCCAAGCCTCATTATGTTAGGTATGTTCTCATCATGACACTCCACACCAGTCTCAGCACAGATATTTCTAAAAACCAATTTATTATGTCTGATTTTCTCAACCCTGATGCTCAAATTCATACTCTCAATCATCTGTTCTGGCACATTGTACAGCACCATCTTATTCGCTCCGTGCAGCCTATCCTGCACCTTGCAAGTAGTTTCCGCAATGATTTTCTTTCCTGGTGTTTGTTGAACCCTACTTACGTTCTCACTAACTTTCTTTGCCTCATCCAACAATACATCCCTATATGAACTACCAACCTGTTCTTTTACCTCCTCGGAAACCGTTGCTTTCAGATTATCAATATCCTCCTGAACTTTCCCTATGCTCCCTTGATTAAGCTTTGCTCTCACTTCATCCAGCCCCTTTTCCAGGTTGCAAAACTGCTCATGACAGTTCACTTCCATAGCATCAATCCTCTTTTCCATTATGTCCTGCATTTTTTCCAGTTTGGCAACATAAGGTAGATTCTTATCCACCAATGTGTTGCACTTGATGCAGTACCCATGGATTGACCTGGCAACACCCCTCATCAAAAACTTAAAGACATCTTTTGTTACCTTTTCACATCAAATATGATGCCAAAAATCACAGGGGCCACACATAAGAGCAAGATATCCTTCCTTAACCCGCCCCATCCCGACGTTTTTGAACCTTTTTTTTTTTTTGGCTCAAACATTCGCTTTTGGTGAGAAACATCGAAAATTCATAAAGAAATCACTCACCTGAGGTTTAAAATACCGGATTTAGGTGCGAGTACTTCCTTACCTAACTGGGTTTTCTAACAGGCTGGCACCAAAGAAAACGAGTTCTATGGGAGGGTAACTATTTTATCCACTCATAAACAGTATTTATTTATTTACTTGGTATGAATTTATATGTAGTACAAGAGTATATTGGTTTTCAAACAGTAATATAGGCATTATAAGCATTGTTTCACTCACTAACTCATCACCATTCATGACCTTTTTTTTCCTACATTACCTGATCATCATTTCTGACTGTTTCTTCCTATAATGCTATGTAAACTATGCCCTCCACATTGTCATCGATTGGGGAATCACTCTGGCCCTGAATGTCTTTATTGGCCAGGTCACTGGTAACAGGTGAATTGCCGAGACAATGGCGTGCGGGGGGGGGGAGGTTATGCGGTGTAAGGCATTGTTCCTGCTTGGCATCTTGTAGAGGAATAGAGGAAGGTGTCCCGTGTATACATGCCAAAAATCACTCACGAAAATTGAAAATTGTGCAAATTAGGGACCTTGCAATGTTGCCGCGTTAATTCACGTCGCTGGGACGGCACGGGTTAACCCTGGAATGACAGTCAGGACAGACATCTATACCTACTTTATTTTCATTGGTGCTGCCACCTTCTGCCATCTTGAATCAATCTCCCTTACTTCTCTCATAAAATTATTTGAAACAATTCTGGAAAAACATATTGTTAACTATCTTGAAGAAAATCACCAAATCAACAACTTCCAGCATGGATTCACAAACAAGATGCCCTGCCTCACAGAACTGATTGACTTCTACAACTCCGTTTTAAAATCACTGGGAGAATATCATCATGTGGACACAATATACCAGTACCTATATTTTGCAAACACTTATTATAAAGTTGACTGTGAGATTCTCCTCCACAAGATCAAAAGTATAGGAATAAAGGGTAAAATAGAGGAATGGATCAGAGCGTTCCTCACAGGAAAAAAGCAAGTAACCTTTGTAGAAGGAGCAGCATCAAGTGAAACTGCTGTAATAAGTGGGATCCCTTAAGGCAGTGTACTTGGCCCAGTACTTTTTATTGTGATTAATGACATTAACATTAATCTTGACAGCTGAATACTGTACAGTACTTTTGTTTGCGGATGATACCCAAGTATTTAGACCTATTCATACCCTGGAGGACAGCCAACAACTACAGAAGGATCAAAAACTAATCTATGATTGGGCAGAGAGAAATAACAATTCAATGAGGATACTGTAAATTCAAATTAGTGAAGTTTGGTAACAGCGTCACATAAATTCATCGTACACTGGCCCAAATGGTAATGACATCATAAGAAAATCGCAGCTTAGAGACATAGGGGTAGTATTATCAGATGATGCCAAATATAATGCACGCTTAGAGAAAACTGGCAAAATGCAGACAATTAATAGGGTATATTTTAAGAACATTCAAGGCAAGAGACCCAACAACTATGTTAACACTATGGAAAGGCATAATTTTACCCCATATTGATTACTGCTCCCAGCTTTGGGCTCCACATAAACATACCTATTGAAACTAGAGGGCCTTCAGTGAACATTCACCTGTATCAAAAGTAACCAAAGCCAACAAGAAGAAATAGGAATTTAAATTACTGGCAGAGACTAATACAATACCGGTACCAAATATATTCTGTAGATAGGAGAATGGAGAGAGATATAATCATATATACTGTACCGTACATGGAATAGTTTAGAAAATCCAATTACACCACCCAAGATGGAACCCATCCTACCATCAGAACCACAAAAGGAAGCAAGAGCAAGAACAGGGAGAAAATGTATCCATACTCACCTTCCATCGGTATGCCCTGCCAGAATCAAGTCTCTCCAGTACAATAACTTAGCAAAAAAAAAAAAGGGGAAAGACTCTTTAATTGCCTTTGTAGACACTTAAGAAACATCCCGGGCGTGACAACAGAAGTATTCAAGAAGAAACTAAACAAGTTTTTGGCTACCATCCCGGACCAACCAGGAGTTCCAGGATACGCCTCATCATGCCCAGCAACCTCCAACTCCACTGGGGCCCAGCTGGAGTACCTGCAACAAAAATTGAAGGGTGGTGGTGACACCATGGCCTTGCCTCAAGAATAAATGAAGGATCAACACTCCCTTGAGACAGAAGCACTTCAAGGTAAATTCAAGGTTAGTACTAAGTAGATAAGGAGTGGGAGTGGGGGTTGTTCATCTTGGAGCTCCATCTGTTATTAAATCTATGTCCACACTAGATTAAATTAGGTTAGGGTAGGTAAATTACATTAAATTAGGTTAGGTTGTTACATGCAGTGAAAGACGAAGATAGGAGCCAGAATAAACTTTCAGCCGTGCTCTCCCCCCCAACCCCCACTCCCACTCCTTATCTGCTTAGTACTAAAAAGTGCATTTGCGACGATTGAGTACAGTATTTAGTAAAAACAACAGTAGAAGGTGTGATGTGTACACTGTCAAAAGGAAATTTCAAGATTCCATGGTTGTACAAAACTGCAGATTGAGCAGTTTTAGGACACTTTTCTTGTGGCATTTTCATTGCAAATTATTTCTATTTTACTCTTGAAGGTAACCTAACCAAGCTTAACCTTCAGGAGTGAAATAAAAATAATGTGTGACGAAAATGCCATGGAAGAAAAGTGTCTTCGAGCTAAAAAAAAAAAAAAAAAAAAAAAAAAAAAAGGATCAAAATCTTGCAGCTAATACTGTTTTTGGCTGAAACTGTAATAATAATAGAGGTAGGTGGGGGCACTCACTATCCACTCACTTGATGTTGTGCGCTTTGGGTGTCTGCCCTTCCTCTCTCCTTTCCTTCCTTCTCTGTCTTTCTTTCCTCTTTCTATTGCCTTTGAGTGACTTCACTCCCTCTTCTGTCTTTCTTTCCTTTTTTCTCTCCACTTCCTTGTGCCCATGGGTGACTCTACACTGAGTGACAAGCCAAATGGTTTCCTGTACACCAGGAAACCAATTACAGTACTGGTACTATGCTGGGTGATAACCATCCATCCATCCATCCATCATCCAATCCTACATTGCCCCATGAGGAGCATAGGAGCTCGGGGCTAGGCAGTTGATCCTGACATTTAAGATGAGAGTGACCAGCCTCACTCATCCCTGAGTGGCATTACGTGAGCAATAAACCCCAACCATCCCTTGGATATAAACCTTCACCGGCTTAATCATATAACGAAATTATAGCGCCTGGTGGTTTATTGAGTAATTAAGATGCTCCAATCATATTGAGCCTGTGTAGGTTTATATCCAAGGGATGGTTGGGGTTTATTGCTCATGTAATGCCACTCAGGGATGAATGAGGCTGGTCACTCTCATCTTAAATGTCAGGATCAACTTGCCTAGCCCCGGGCTCCTACGCTTCTCGTGGAGCGACATAAGATTGGATGATGGATGGATGGATAATAATAACGTTTATTAGGTTTGGCATTGGAAGGCGGGAGAGGGAGAGAGAGGCCAAAGATGAGATGGAGGGATGGAGTGGAGAGGTATATGAGAGAGGAAGATGTGAGCTGGGAGCAAGGCAGTGAAATGGCGGGGGACAGGGCAACACAGAGGCAATTTGTTTGTGGCCACCCCTAACGGGATTAAGGCATCTGGCAATAGATAGATAGATATTTTTGGCATATACGATCAGAGTGGCACATAAAACATTGAACCAGTATTTAAAAGTACCAGCCATGCTTGAAACCAACCAAGGATAACCCAATAAGGCCTCTGTAGTGTATTTTCATTGGGGGTCCTCCCTTTGGAATCAGGGTTAGCTGGGGGCAAGGAGTAGTTAATCTTATTTTAATGGTAATCTTAGCTAAGTTATATTACTTTGCAAACACAAGAATATAAAGAACATTAGTTTGTTGATAACATACTTAAAACTAACATTGACTTTGGAGCGTCTAGTACTGTAGTACAAAAATACGTCGGCATCTCTGACAGAGGCAGTCTGTGGAAGAACTAATTTGGTACGTAAGGTGTTCCTACTGCTTAAAGAAAAGTGTATGTTAACCCATTCATGCAACATACAGGATAATCGCATCATAAATAAAATATTCTAAGGTGCCAAAAGTAGGTCTTCAAAGACTAAAGTGAGCCAGAAAGAGAAATGCAATATAGAGCTGAGTGCTTTGATGTTGCTAATTTCTTATATTTATTATTTTTTTCAATGCTTCATCTTGACAACATATACAGTAGTCTATCTGTAGCCAGACTCCACAATCCCATAAGAGGTGGCCACTTGTCTTTGAGTTAATTGTTTTATGGGGAGGGTTGTTGACACATAGGGAACATAATGGGTTTGTTATGTGGTTTCCTGGCTTACAGGAAACCATTAGTCTTGTCTGTCAATGTAAAGCAACCTGAAAAGGAAAGAAGGGTACTGGTTATAAAAGGTGACAAGAAAGATTGGAGAAATACCCAGGGTAGTAGGAGAGCAGACACAGAAAAAGAATGATAAAGGTGAAGGAAGAAGTAGGGCAGCACTACATGGTGAGTGTATGATGGTTGCCACCAATATATAGTCATTTGATAATAATATATGTACAGTAAATATGCTGAGTGACAAATCAGATACCGGTACTCAATATGTGCTGTAGTTATTTAATTACACTATGTGATAGGAAGTGTTAGGAGAAACACATTGAGGTGGTTTGGCCATGTGGAGAGGATGAAGAGTGAGAGACTGATGAGGAGAGTGTATATGAGTGAGGTGTGAGCTGGGAGCAGGGCAGTGAAATGGCGGGGGACAGGGCGACATGGAAGCAATTTGTTTGTGGCCACCCCTTGCCAGATTAAGGCTTCTGGCAATAGATAGATAGATAGTCTTATCGTTCATGGTGTAGCAGCTAGTATATTAAAAGATACCATATATCACACATGTATACATTACCTCAACAGCAAATAACAATATGTTTGATGTACTGTAAAATAGGATACCTTCGGACAGTTTTTAAGGTTTTTAGGACATAACATAGTGTAGAGATGCTGCTGGTATCTACGTGTAGCCAGGATAAGTAGCATTTGAACCCATGTAAAGGAAAAAATTTAGTAGTAATACTGTGGGTGCCATTAAAGATATTAAAGCCTCCAAAGTTACCCATGAGTTTGGGTAACTTCAGACGGGTCTGTGTAACTTCGGACACCTATTGACTTTGCTATATAAACACGAGTACACCTAATAACTGCTAATTTCAGCCAGCCCAGGCATATTTCAGAGACTTATGAAGTTTTTACAAATTGAGAAAAAAAATTGCACACAACAGTGGTGACTGTAACACTTAATAAAAAAATAAAAAAATATGTATATAGTGTATATTTTTTTACCAGCAGATTGACAGCACAATACTGAGCATTATATCACACTGCAATGAGTTTTTTTTTTTTTTTTTTTTTAATGGAAATAATCACTGATCATTCATAAGCTTTTCCAGACCCCCACCCCACCAAAAAAATAACCAAAAACCCATCCCATACACAGTAAAACCTCACAATAACAGACTAATTTGGGCCCAAGCCATTCCAAAAAAAATGAAATTCCGATAAAAGCAACATCCAGACTTCCTTCTGCTAATCCGGACTTTTTCCGCTACATCATACATTAGTCCGGATCACACCCTTAAACTGTTTATACTACCATTGCAGTACTCTACTGTATTATACATTCACTACAATAATATAATAGTATAATACCATATATGTAATATTACTGTACTGTACATTGTTAAACGTCTTTTATTTACCGTATTGTGGTGAACATACCTGAAGTGGTCAGGCAGCCCGGAGTGCTTCTGGCTTTATCAGACTTTTTCGACATATAAGAATGTAGTCCAGTAGCTCCTCGATTCCGAAAAAAGTGAATTCCAGTTTATTGAAGTCCATTATATTGAGGTTTTACTGTAGCTATTTCAAAATACGGTACAACAAAATGAGTGTTCTTTCCTGTTGCTAAACTTCACATGTTGAGCATACTGTACAGTTACCATACTAATGCTACTCATGCTATCCGCATTCATAGCTGCATTAACACCAATTAGGAGGTACCGTGTATCTTAAAAACTACACATTAGTATACATTACCGACCACAAGATATTATTGGAACTCAGACCCTGAAACTATACATCTTAACTCTGGCTTTGTAATTATTAAAGCAACAACATTGGTTGAGAGATACAAACATCACTGATTAGTATTGCTGAAACTAAATTCTGCATCTGCTTAGCATCACTTTTTGATGGTTAAAACTAAAAAACTGCTGGCAAAAAGTTACAGTACCATAATCTCACACTTTGGTAATGAAACATTATTTGGGCAAGAAATAACTGACATTATTTGGGCAAGAGATAGCTCAAACATTATTTTGCCAAGAGATAATTCAAACATTATTTGGGCCAGAGATTAGCATCTACATCAAAAATCATCCTACACTTGTCAAGAGTTGACATTGATAACACCTTAATAATATCTTCTTTATCAACATCACTGTAGTCATCTATCTCAGGATTTACAAATCTATGACATGTACAGTCGTCAGGATAAAATCGCTGCAAGTCTACTAGTGTGATGCGAGTCCTTTTGTCTGGCAACAGTGTAAAGGGATGAGTTGCTACATACACTTTTACACACTTTAACGATGTGTTTTTCAAAAGTGGTACTAGAGACTGCCTAGAATACAATTCTCTGTATACCGTAATTGATTAGCGTAAAAAAACTGCAAGAGTTGACAATGTTATAAATCGACGTATGAGCGTAATACTCTGGTATTCTTCATTATAACAGTGTGTAAGCTCCCTTCCCATCTCTCCCCCTGACTCCTCCTGATGTCCCTCCCCCACTCCTCCCTCTCCCTCCTACCCCCCCTCACTTTCATGCCTCTCCACTGTCTCCTCTCCCCACCTTCTCTACCTTCATTCATTTATCCACGGCACTAACCCGATTGGCGCATCGCAATTCTATCTTGACTGTTTTCTAAACCCAGTCTGCCTTATTCTCAGCTGCTTGCAGTACTGCCAACTATATCCAAGGTTTATTATCAATATTCCTTCCTGTTCTAGTCCCATTCTTACCCTCCTCGTCTTCTTCCCACTCCTCTCCAGTTGTCTTTCTGTTCTCCACCCTTTGTCACTACCAACAGCCGGGAGATACAGGAACATTGAGGTCTCGTTCTTGTGATGTATTCCTTGCTAGTATTTGTTTGAGTGAGCCTGGAAGTCTGTGCCTATTATATCAGTAAGCAAAATTAAACACATTTGTGCCCACTCCTACTTCTCGCCCTCTCTCTTCCCCAGGAAAATGTTCCCATTCTCCTCATACTGTTCACTGAATCATGAAGCAGTATCAGAAACACTAAAGTTTCGAGCTGCTGCATCATGTGTGGAGTAACGGGTGGAAGAAAGAGACTGTTGCATGGCATGAAACTCTGGAATGTTAAGGAGCAAAAAGGTTACAGGAATAGAGAGGAAATAGAGAAGAGTGTGGTTTATTACGTAGATTAGCGCTGTGGGTGATATAAGGTAGACAGAACGGAGAGAGAGAGGAGTGGAGATGGAGGATAGTGGGAGAGGGAAGGAGGGGAGGGTGGGGAGGGGCAAGGGATGGATACGAGAGAGAGAGAACAGGAGTTTCACCATTCGACAACATTCATCTGTCGTCTTTTGCACATTTTTATGCAAATCAGATGTAAAGAATATTGTATTCGGGGTGATTTATAGTACTAATTCTTACAAACACGTCTTTAAAGCGTATAAAAGCCTGTGTGGCAACTAGTTCCCATACACCGTTGCCAGACAAAACGACCCACATCACACGAGCAGGCTTGCGGCGAATATGTGCTGACGACTGTACCTTTACATGTTTCAAGAACCTAACATGAATTTCAAATTCATCTTTTCCAACAACTGCAATAAATTATTGGTACTTTAATGTCTTACTTTTATCCAAATGAACCCTCACTACTACCCATTTGAGGGCACAACTCCAGTGTAGCGGCTGGCTGGTGTCTGGGTTGAGGTACCTGGATGTGGTGCCATCTCTGCTGTAGGTTCCTGGGTAGAGATACCTGGCTGCCTTGCCTTCTCTGCTGTACTGGTACGATTATGAGTAGAGGTGCCTAGCTAAGCTGATTTTGATTTCACCTCTGCTCAGAAGAACTGAGTTGAGGTGCCAGGATGCGGTAGCCTGTCTACTGTAAGGTCTTGGATGGAGGAATCAGGCTGTAGTTCTTGTGGGTCATCCACATCATGTTCGTCACCTCTGTCTTCAGTGTCCTCAGTTCTTAGGGATTTTGTTGACATAAGGAGTTTTGTGGATATGCTTCAACCAGGTGCTATATCCAGCCACTTTTTTGTGGACCTCAATCCAGTTGTGCTCAAAATTGTCTCCCTTGGGCCATGCCTCATTTCCCTCAGAATGTCTATAACTGGGCAATCTAGGGCATGGGCAGATGCTGCTGTATTAGTACCACTAGGGGGTTCCTGTGGAAGTCAGGATGTTGCTTATCTGGATCAAGGGGATATATGCCACAGTTTCTAGTTATCTTAAATAGACCTCTTAATTTTGTCCATCAGTTCACTCAGAAGAACTGGGAAGCAGTCTTTTGGTAAGGCATTACATAGCCTGCCTACGGTATAGTAGTTTTCTTGAAGTCTTGCAACACCTGACGTCAGCGTCTTTTTAATGGTCTAAATACGGTAATGTCAAGGGGCTGGGTTAAATGGGTGGAATTAGGAGCTAACAGAACAAAGGAAATGTTAGTCTGTTCACATGTTTCAACTGCACTTACACTGACATGGCCTGCTTGAGTATCATCTATCATAACAATTCTATCTGTCCTATCTTTGGCATAGGACGAGATAATTTTATGGAACCAGTTGTCGAAACTGCAAGCCTCAAACCATCCCCTGGATGATCTATTATACCTTGTCCCTGGGGGTCCCCCTTGTCTCTAGGTGTTGTAAAGGTGAACAGCCTTGTACAGTCGCCCAAAGAAGTGACGGCAGAGCATCCAGAAGTTTTTCACTCGTGATAATATACTGTATCCATATTTCTCCTTGTATCATCTTAAAATAGAAATTAATATGTTTAATTGTATTAGAAAACAGTCAACAAAGGCTAAAATACATGTTCAATTCAAATTTGAAAGAAAGAGTTTCTTAGTTACGATGGTAAGAAATCATCAGACGGAACTACTGTACGTGAAACTTCAGAACTATCGCTCAGGGGCAGTCAGGATTACGGTACTTTATGGAGTTGAAACCTATTATGGCCAAAAACAATAACTGATGAACAGCCTGACGCTGAAATGATGAATAAATGAATACTGTTAAAATAAATAGCTGATACAGATATTAATGAAATTCTGTGTTATAACATGAAAGACTACCTTCAATAAATGTATATCGGTTTTATTGTCTCCGTGGATGGCAGAAGGCGGGAAAATAAAGTAAAAGTAAGTAGGCAATTCAGGATGTACCATCCACTAGCACAAAGGGAGACATGTGTTGCCCACAGACAAACTTTTATATACTGCACTTCATAAATGACTTCAGATCTTGGATATAAATTGTTATCAAAGCCTAATTTAGTTTATTTTGTCAGAAAATAAGAAATATGAAAGAATGAGGTTGAGGAAAAATGGTATTTACCTGTCCATTACAGGGATTATCTGTGTTCAGGATTACCTGTATTGCCTAGCCTGATTAAAAGAAATAATGTTGACTGCAACATTTATTTCCTTAAAACTATCTCGTATAATATATCCTTAATATCAAAGCATTGTCATCCTGTTTGTTATAGCACGCTCACAGCATTTGAAAATCAACAGAAACTGCATGTGAAAAAGATAAATCTCTACTGGCTTTTAATACTAGCCCATTCTTGCTTGATCCCAAAGAATTAACATTAGGCTACTGCTTCAGGAATTTGGTGGGTAAACTGCACAGAGTAATACATAACACATTCAGATTTGAAAGGCGTGCAGAGAAATACATAACATTCAAATTTGGAAGACGTATCGTACAGTTTGAAATTCTCATATATTATTGCCCCCATATTGTTCAAGTTGCATAATACTCAGCAATATGGAGTGTGTAATTTATTCAGCAGCAAATCCAAGCTTGCAAGAAACTGGGGACGTAATACAGTATTAGGCTACTACATCAGAAACACGATAGGAATGCTGTCCTGGGTAATTCACAGCATATTAATATTGAGAAGACATGTCATACACTTTTATTCTAATATATGTCGCTGCCTTATATTGTCCATTCTTAATGATGCCCAGTATGATGAATTGTGTATGTTACCAGATGATGTGACATGATGAAAGTACAAAAAGATTATTTATATTTCAGTCATTTTTCATCTAATGTCTGACAGACCACAGTGACGGAAACAATCTGAAACTCTTCTGTCACTTCTTGGGGCAACTGTACACAACATAAGGAGGCAATAAGTGACTTGAAGCTGTTCCAGAGAACATAATAGATATTGACGATTTTGTTATATTCATGACTTTTAGGATACTACACGTGGTGCCTCTTGTAACTATAATTTTCTTCTTTCTAGGATCATCAGTGAGATTTGTTTTGTCATAATTTATTAGGGTCTCTGGAGGCACTCCTTCCAGGGTATCTTTCAGTTTATTGTAGAACTCAGTTAGTGTGGCTCGAGTCAATCTTTATATTTTGCAACACTTGTGTCGTGAGGACTGCTTTGTGCCATTTCAGAAATGAAAGTTCCCATTCCTGACCTGGAACATTGTATTTAAAGCGAGACACCCTACCCCTAGCTTCTCAAGGTATGCCTTCACGAACATCTGTAGCTCCAGTATATCTAGAGGGAAGCCCCACTTTGCCAGAGTTATTATCCGCTGACACAACAGCTGCTCTTCCTCATGACTTACAGTAAAGCTGTTTGATGTCCCACTGATTTGCTGTGGATACCTTTAATATAATCATGCAAAGTGCTTTTTCCTAAATTCCATTTCTTGGCTGCTTATTGGACACTCAAATTTTTGTTTTCAGTTTCATCTTTAGCATTTTCCAGTGTTCCTTTGGACATGTGACTGGTGTACTTTCTTTTCTTGGAAGGGAATGGGTTTGTCTTTGTTCGTGTCATTTTGTCTGCTGCAGGTATATACTGACTTTCTGCGCTGTTTTTGCATAGTAGTTTCACTGTCCAGAGTTGCATGTGTTTGTCAGTTTGTCTGAAGTTAATAATTTTTTTCTGTGAAAGAAAGATTTTGCAGTTGTTACTGTTGTCAAACCATTATAGAGGAACATTTTGTAAAATAATGTAGCATATGTTATCTTCAGTAAATCTACTTAAAATTATCATATTCATGGAGGGTGAAAGACTGATGAAGAGAGTGTATGTGAGTGAGGTGGAGGGGGGGAGAGGGAGGGGGAGGCTGAGGATGAGATGGAGGGATGGGGTGGAGAGGTATATGAGAGAGGGGGTGTGTGCGTTGTGAGCAGGGCAGTGAAATGGCGGGGGACAGGGCGACTTGGAGGCGATATGTTTGTGGCCACCCCAAACGGGATTGAGGCGTCTGGCAATAGATAGATAGATAGATGTTCATACAACCATGCCTGTTTGTCCTGCATAAAAGTTTTCCGGGGTAAAAAAAAAATAAAAAATAAAAAAAAAAATCACCAGTTTTGCAAATATTTTTCTATCTACCTATTGCCAGACGCCTCAATCCCGTTTGGGGTGGCGACAAACAAATTGCCTCCACGTCGTCCTGTCCCCTGCCATTTCACTGCCCTGCTCCCAACTCACACCCCCCTCTCTCATATACCTCTCCACCCCATCCCTCCATCTCATCCTCGGCCTCCCCCTCCCTCTTCCCTCCTCCACCTCACTCACATACACTCTCTTCGTCAGTCTTTCACCCTCCATCCTCTCCACATGGCCAAACCACCTCAGTGTGTTCCTCATAACACTTCCTATCACATCCACATCCACACCACAACGCTCCTTTATATCCTCATTCGTCAGCCTGTCTCTCCATGTGACTCCACAGGCTCCTCTTAAATAACTCATTTCCACTGCTCTCACTCTTGACTTGTGTCCTTCCAACAACGTCCAAGCTTCACTTCCATATGTTAGAGTTGGTATCACAATACTGTCATGTAGTAACTTTTTCACTTCCTTGCTCACTTCCCTGTTTCTTATCACTGCTTTCAAAGAACCAGCAACCTTTCTTCCCTGCTGTACCCATTCAAGCACTTCACCCTCCAAACCTCCATCCTTACTCATCACACTACCCAAGTACTTAAACATACTCACATTTTCCAATTCCTCACCATCCAACCTCGCTGTACATTCACTGACCTCCCCTTTCTCAAAGACCATCACTTTACTCTTCCCTACATTCACCTTTAGATTCCATTTCTTACACACTCTCCCAAACTCATCCACCAAGCCTTGCAGCTCCCCTTCATCTTCACTCAACAACACAGTATCATCTGCAAACAACAGTACAGGGAGTTTCCAAACACTATCCTCTCTCACCAGGGCCACTCCAACATCCACTACCCTACCTTGTACCTCTTTTATTACCCCATCCATGAACAGATTCATGTCAGTTCCATGGAAGCTATATATAGCACACTTCTAAGAATTATCTTAACTGCTTATGTTTTTATTTTTCCTTAATACAGAGCCTTATTCCCATAACTTTGGCTCTACAGTACATTTTATCCAGAAATGTCCGATGTTACTCTTCTATCTGAAGTTAGCCCATATTACAGTAGTGCACCACTCCTAAATATAATCAAACTACAGTGTACTTTTTATATTACTCATCTGCATTTCAGGTTCCCCAATAAAGAAAAGGATGCAAAGAGATACAACAAATGGTTGAGGAATTTAAGATGGAAGAATCGGACACCATCTCCACGTGCCCTGCTTTGTTCAGTCCATTTTTCTGACCAGTGCTTTGACAGGACAGGGCAAACAGTACGACTACATCCTTCAGCAGTGCCCACGCTCTTCTCCATCCCTGCACACATTTTCAAGGTAAAAACTAACACACACACACACACACACACACACACACACACACACACAGATTGAATATCTTTTTCCATACTGAATTACAGATAGTATTGCTTGAATGATTAGTTTCTGTTAATCTATTTCAGGATCAGAAGGAACGAAAGCCTCCGTCAAGGAGAAGGGTGCCTGCAGACCGGCAAATTGATACTGTCACATCAGCGAATACGCCTACTGCAGCCACATCCTTGGACGCACCTACTGCATGCTCTTCAGTGAAATCATTTTCTGATGAAGCAGCATCAGTATGCTTATCCATTTCAGGAATAACCTCTTTGAATGCATCTTCACATCTACCACAGACAGTCCCAAATACACCATCAGTAACTAAGTCTTCACCCAGCACTGCACCACAACCACATACAGTTTCAGACACAGCATCAGTAACTAAATCTTCACCCAGCTCAGCAATTTCAGACACACCATCAGTAACTAAATCTTCACCCAGCACAGCACTTGCAGACACACCATCAGTAACTAAATCTTCACCCAGCACCACACCACAACGACCTAAAGCTTCAAACACACAGTCAGTAACCAAATCTTCACCCAACACCACACCACAACCACATACAGCTTCAAACACACCATCGGTAACTAAATCTTCACCCAGCACCACACCACAACCACATACAGCTTCAAACACACCATCGGTAACTAAATCTTCACCCAGCACCACACCACAACGACCTACAGCTTCAAACACACCGTCAGTAACCAAATCTTCACCCAGCACCACACCACAACGACTTACAGCTTCAAACACACCATCGGTAACTAAATCTTCACCCAACACCACACCACAACCACATACAGCTTCAAACACACCATCGGTAACTAAATCTTCACCCAACACCACACCACAACCACATACAGCTTCAAACACACCATCGGTAACTAAATCTTCACCCAGCACCACACCACAACCACATACAGCTTCAAACACACCATCGGTAACTAAATCTTCACCCAGCACCACACCACAACCACATACAGCTTCAAACACACCATCGGTAACTAAATCTTCACCCAGCACCACACCACAACCACATACAGCTTCAAACACACCATCGGTAACTAAATCTTCACCCAGCACAGCACAAGTCCCAAGAAAATATAACAGTATTCATTCTGACCATAATTATGCCATGAATAATTCACCCAGAGGATTAAGGAGAAAATTATTTTTCTTGCATGATGAGCTCATATGCAGTAAGAGGAAATGCAAAACACAACAGCAGCATGTGAAAAGACTGAAAAAGAAAGTGGAAGACCTTCATTCTCTTGTCCAGGCCTTAAGGAAAAGAAAATTAGTGTCTGAGTCTTGTGATTCACCTTCAAATAATGCTTGTGGATGATATGCCAAAAATAGTTTTAAGTTGAACAGTAGAAGCTAAGTCAAATCAGAGAGGAACACCATATAGTGAAGAAGTTAAAATATTTGCTCTGACACAGCAATTTTATTCAAGCAAAGCTTATGAAAATGTTAGAAAGACATTTTTTTCTTTAGTTCTTCCTCATCCAGGAACTCTCTGCTCATGATACAGTGAAGTACTTGGTGAACTAGGGTTTACTGTGTCAGCATTTGGAGCATTAAGAACATGTGGTGAGAAATATGGAAAATAAGGCAACAGTGTGCTCCTTGCTAATGGATGAGGTGTCCCTTTGGAAGCACCAGGAAATTATAAATGGTCTCCCATATGGTCATGTTAATATAAGCTGTGGAAATATTGAGGCAGATAATGAGACTTTGGCCAGTGAAGCACGTCTCATGGCAGTGTCAGTCAACAGTTCTTGGAAGATACAGTACCATATTTCATTATTACAGGCTTGTTTGGAGAGGAAGGATCTAATATGGTTTAAGAAAGCCTTAAGTGACTATATGATGTGGGAGTACAGGTAGTATCATTTTCATATGATGGACCTTCTTGCATTTTGTCAATGTTAAGAAATTTGGGGGAAGTGCTGCCTGTACCAAATATAAAATCATATTTTTGGCATTCATGTGACCCTTGCCAAACTCTGTAAGTTGATGCATACCCCATGTTAAAACATATTGGAAACACTTTTGGATCACTCCAGATGGATAGACAGACAGGGTTGAAAGATTTCATGGTGCTCTTTAGAAAATCTTCATCAACTTAACCCTTTAACCGCAGGCTTGATTTGCTTTTTCTTGCAGCACCCGCAGACATATTCGGGCTCCGACAGACTCTCTAAAAATATTTGCCAAAAATCAGTTATTAGTCCTAGAATATTAAAATCACATATGCATATGGCACATACCTTCAGCTTTCTCCTGGGGTGTTTGTTGAGCCTTCGTCAAGTACCGTAGGACTTGTGGAGACCTCTGAAGTTGGGTAACAAAGTCTCCACTTTACACTTCCCGATAACCCGTAATATGATTACCACAGCCTGATATTATCACTAGAAACACTATTCTATGATTCTCAAATAGTTTGGAATCCATATTCCAAAAAAAAAAAAAAACTGTGAAAGCAATGAAAATTACGAGGGCGTATGACCTTCCCACTTGCGCTAGTTCGCCGCTGGTGTTGTCATTTATTACAGTATTCATAAAAACACTCACACTTTATATTTCTATTACTATATAACACTTATATATATCTACAGTCTTTATCCATAAGTTTCCTTCAGTAATAGTAGTTTATTGTCACTGTAGGCATTCAATTTCTTTCAGTAAAATACGTAGCATTCACTTTCTCATCCTGTATACTAGCATTGAGAGTGAATGTCACTTTCACCTTCACTCTCATAACTCATAGTATTCAGACATGCTATAGTGAAACTTTCACTTTCATTACTCCTAGTGTATATACTCGTATTCTTATATTACTACTCATTTACATTTCTATTTACGTTCTCTATTTTATTTACATTATTTACATTTCTATTTTATTTACACTGTGTTATGCACTGTCACTTGAAGTAACTTATAAAACTATTTTCCATTGTTCACTTATACTTACAGTCATTGCATTCACTTGCTGTTTACACATTATTTACAATTCCACTTGCACTGTTTTCGTTTTCATTTTTAAAGGCTTCAACATGCTTGCATGTGTCGGCCTTGGTCACCTAATGGCGGCTCTCCACGCTGTACGATCCATTGCAGCCTCCCTGTTCAGTCCCTTAACCCTAAGGTCACACTTAATGACCTCGTCCCATGTCTTTCTCGGTCTACCCCTCATAACCCCACCCCCAGTATTAACACTTCTCACCTTCCTCACCCAATTATCATCCCCCATCCTCTCCACATGTCCAAACCACCTCAATCTACCTCTCCTCATCACAACACCAATACACTCCAGTCCCATCCTACCTCTCAACTCTTCCATTGTAAACCCAGCCCCTCCAGGCCTTGGACACAGGGACGCACTGCACATCCATCTAATCATTGTCATTTCTGTACGTCTGAGCCGGCCAATATCTTCCTCCTTCACTGCCCAGGTCTCACTGCCATACAGCATTACTCAACAGAAAGATCGTAGTCACTCTCTTTCAATTGTCAGCCCTTTACCTCTTTCCATACGAGGTTTAGTAGGGGGTAAAGGTCACAGGGCCCTTTGCATGGGGGTAAAAAGCGGTGGAAGTTAGCAGGAGCAAACAGACGTACCTTCACCTTGGAAGATGACAGTGAACTGATAGGGGTGGGCCGGGGTGGCCCTAGGGAAATGCATTACTGCCAACGTCAGCCTCTTGACAGCTGCTAATATATAGCAGTGAAATGATTGGCAGGAAATCTAGACAATACATTATAAATTAGGTAGTTCCAGGTGAATGTAAATATCACTTAGGCTTCTCCCTTCCCTCCTTATATATATTTTTAGTACGAGAATAGATTATACGGCATATTTCAAGGGGAAATAAACAGTGAAAATTAGCGAACAAGTGCATGTGAGGTGTTGTCAGGTGGTAATTAGCCAATTCCAGGTGTATGGCAATCTCACTTACCTTATTTCTTTTTGGTATATATTATTTGGTATAAGAATAGGGCATAGGGCTTATTTCAATGGATGAAATCAGTGGAAAATTCCAGGGAAGATTTACTTAGCGTAGCACGGCTGGGCAGGCGAGAGGATAGGGTAATGGAGGGAAGGTAGGGAGGGGAGTCAAGAACGGTGAGAAATGGCTAAATTGTCAACAATGGATGGGAGTACAGATGAGATTAGGAGTGCTGACTAGTGCTGGACATTGGCAGTACTGATAGATGATACAAGCTACCACTTGACAGCCCGGGCAAATTCAAAATAACACAGAATCACAAAAGTGACATCCCGCGGTATGATCCCTTGCTCCCAAGCGTCGTGAAAGTGACGCCCCGCGGTTAAGGGGTTAAACAATCAGAAGGCTTGCATTTAGTAAGTAAACTGAGATGTGCACATATCCAGTGGCAAAAGCAGAAAATGAATATGAATTTAGCTGCACAAGTAAGGCTCAAGTGTTGCTAATGCCATTGAATTTTGCAATAAGGAACTGAATTTGCCAAAATTTAAAGATTCTGAGGAAACTGTAGCTTTTTTGAGAATTTTTGACAAGCTGTTGGACACCCTAAATTCAAGAAACCTTTATGGGAAAGGTTCTAAGGCACACCTTGAAAGTAATAAACTGGGAGAAAAGGATGTCGGTGTACTCTGAAGCTGAAGAGTATATAGCTGAGTTGACAGATAAACATGGGGTGCCAAAGTACAGGTATAATAGAACATAGGATTTCTTGACATTTTATTAACAATAAATTCAGTGAAACATCATCTGGACCCCCCTTTCCCACCCTAGGGTAGGGTGAGGAGCAGCAGTGTCCAGACAGCCAAAGTTTATCCAGTTCAATGGGCCACTCTTCCATCCACCCATCATGCAAGCCCATGGAATCTTGGCTTCATCTGATAGGCCAAAAAAATTTCATCATGTTCTGTAGCTTCACATATACAGTACTTATCCGATAGAGGGGTGCCAAATCCCTGGTCATGTGCTTCTTTGCACAAAATTCATCCAGCCAACTTGATCTCTTGTCAGTTCCTTTGTCTCACCAGCTTCCATATCTCTCTTCCTCACACACTCATCCACCATATCCTTCCACCTTCTTATTGGCCAACCTCACTTCCCTCCCGCTTCAGATTCGCCCAGATATACAGTGCTCCCTTAACATCCACAGGGGTAAGGTACCAGAGACACCCGCAAATGTTAAAAATCCAAGGATAACTGCTGCCCCCCCTTAAAAACACCCCTGGACCCCCCTTAACCCTTTGGCTGCAGTGGCAGTGATGACAACGTACTGACTGTGCCCATTGCGGAGAATTAGGGGAAAAATTGTGTTTTTTCATTTCATGTTTTAACCCTCTTTTCTTTAATCTTGAGAGCTAAAATTTTTGTCAGACAAATGTCAATCTTTCTGCTATTGTTTGCAACAAACTGCATGTCCATAGGCATGCCAAGCACAGAGAACGATTTGAGAGAATACAAGGTGTGTTTTGACTGTCTGATGCAGGAAATAGCCCAGAGAAGTGGAAATTTCCACCAAACCACAAGATTTTTTCCATACAAAATAGGGTTACAGCCACGTTACCTCATCACAATAATTGCGATAATAATGAAGATAAAACACTTTTAGCCAGTCTCCTGTGATTTCGTTACAATATTCCAGTGTTTACATTAGACTTTTAGCAAAACAGTAGAAACAGTAATGATGTGAGGCAAATCATAACAAACTTTATGAATGACTTTTATTACCATTTACTTTTATAAAGCTTATTGATATAATGTTATGAGTCATTTCATAACATTGCTGCACAGTTTGCAGCCGCAAAAATGTTCGCTGGCTAATGTGCTTAGCATCATGACTTCTCTGATTATTACAAAAATATCACTAAATCACTTTTATTTTTTCACTAATTCACAATACTGTATAATATAAAATAACACTTTCAGCCAATCTGGTATGATTTAAAAATAACACTTTCAGCCACTCTGGTATGATTTCAGTTAGATTTTAGTGCATATTGCTTCGTACTATTTATGAGAGAGAGAGAGAGAGAGAGAGGGGCACCAAACCGGTTTAGACCAGCTCATAGAGGGGTTTGAGGGAAGGAGGGGGCAGCAAACTGGTTCAGACCAGCTCATTGAGGGTACATGGAAGAAAAATACTCTCAGCCTGTCCTAACTTTTCCCCTGATGAATTAATGGCATAATAAATGAAGTGGCCAAAAGGAAGAGTGTTATATTTGATTCACTGGATAATGCCATCACTAAAACAACCATGAACTGTCTATCTATCTATAGCCCGATGCCCTAATCCCGCATAGGGTGGCCGCAGACAAAACGCCTCCAAGTCACTCTGTCACCCACCATTCGACTACCCTCCCCCCAACTCACCCCCCCCTCCCTCATATACCTCTCAGCTCCATCCCTCCACCTCATCCTCGGTCTACCCCTCCCTCTCCCTCCCTCCACCTCACCTACATACACCCTCTTAGTCAGTCTTTCATTCTCCATTCTCTTCACATGTCCAAACCACCTCAGTGTATTTCTCCTAATCTTTTCAACCACATCCACATCTACCCCACAACGTTCTTTCACTTCTTCATTCGTCAGCCTGTCCCTCCACGTCACTCCACATGCTCCTCTCAAGTAACTCATTTCCACTGCTCTCACTCTTGACTTGTTCCCCTCTTGCAAGGTCCACGCCTCGCTTCCATACGTCAGGGTAGGGATCACAATACCATCATGCAGTGACTTCTTAACTTCCATACTCACCTCCCTATTTCTCATCACTGCTTTCAGTGTACCAACAACCTTTCTTCCCTGCTGTACCCTTTCACGCACTTCATCCCCCAAAGTTCCATCCTTACTCATCACACTACTGTGCCTGGGATAATGTTACATTTGCAGTGAACAGTGTCAACAGGTGTCAACAGAGTTCAGTGAGATAAAATACTTTAGTAAATACAGCCTCGGTACTATATCTACCTGTGGATATTTAAAAACATTTATGTTATATCCACCAGTGGATATTTAAAACCGTTTATGTTATATCCGACTGCAGATATTTAAAACCATTTATGTTATATCTACCTGCGGATATTTAAAACCGTGTATGTTAAAATCGTGGGTGTTAAGGGATGACTGTGCCCTTTTCACCACTCTGTTGTCATACATTCACTCCACATGACCATACTGTCTCAGTACATTCTCTTCTATTTTGGTGTCCACAGACTTCCTCGTTCTGCATCTTTCACTCATCACATTATTCTGTATCCTATTCACTCTCCATATTCCACATACATTCCTCAACAGTCCCATCTCCACTGCTCTTACTCCTGACTTTTCATTTTCATGCCACACTGTAGTCTTCCACCCGTATGTTACAAGTTGGCACTAACACTCCTCCATGTAAGCCTCATGCAGCTGCAACACTCAAGCCTCTGTTTCTTATCAGGGCCTTCATTGCACCAGCTACTTTCCTTCCCTGTCACTCTACTTTCCACATCTTTTGCACATTTTCTGCTCTTTTTCTATCACTGTACCCAGGTATTTGAACTCTTTCACCAATTCTAGTCTCTCTCTCCATTCACTGTAACATCACACTGGGAGTCACCTCCTCCCTCAGTAACCAACACTTTACCCTTTTCTACATTTTCTCTCATGGCACAATACTCACAGACATTACAAAACTCTGCATTAGTCTACCAAGCTCTGGTCCTGTACTTGCAAGTACTGTAGCACTGCATCATCAGCATACAACAAATTTGAGATATTCCATCCATCACCATTCATTACCAACGCCATCCCTCTCTCCATTACTCATGCATTTACTTCTCTCATCACCCCATCCATATATATATTGAACAACCATGGGGACATCACACAACCTTGTCGCATACCCACATTGATTGTGAACCATTCTCGTAGATGCCCATTTACCCTTACACATGCCTCACTGCCATCATAAAAACTTAACGGTACCAGCAGCTTACCATCTACCTTGTACATGCGCAGAGCCTTCCACAGTCCTTCTCTGTTTACTTTGTCATATGCTTTTTCCAGATCCATAAATGCCATAAACACTTTATTCAATGAAACATATCTTCCCAAAATATGTTGCTTGTACTGAAGCATCCTTCAGATATCAGTCAGCATACAAACTATGCCAGGATCATTTAGAATTTTTGTTTTGTGTTGTTTGAGCAAAGAGTGGCTTTAATAACAATTCAATCGCAGTTAATTTCAAAACAGCATATAAACAGCTCTTAATCAGACATCACAGAAAAAAAAAAAGGTAAATGCATCCCAGTGGATGATACTCATATAATGAGTGTTATAATAGTTCAGGAACCTATGCTAATGTCATGTTTTAATGAGACAGCAACTTTTAATATCATTGGCAGTGTTTGTTTGTTTCAATTTTGAAGGTGCCAACGTGCTTGCTTGCACAAAAAGGCCATGATTTTTTTTTTCTTCATTTTAATGCAAGGAAGAAGAAAATAAAGGCTAGAAGCCTGCAAATTGTTCCTTCCAAGAAAATGAAAAAACAAGATAACAGAGAACCAAATTCAAGATCCATTTATTTTGAGATGTCTGGACTCTTAGCATTTAAAAGACTGGAAGTCATACTGTAGTAGGAAATACAGACAGAGGAAGACAGTTCCAGAGATGACGTATTGCATACGTGAAGGACTGGAGTAGCATTTAACTCTTGCATTAGAGAGTTGGACAGAAAAGGGGTGAGAGTTTGCAGCTGGGTGGGACGCACCTGCCACAGTGGTGGAGAGATGCAAGCAGACAGTTCAGAGGAACAGTGACCGTTGAAGTTGCAAGAGAATAGAGATAAAGATGCAAAAGTGTGGTGAAAGAGATAGAAGCTCCAGGGAGCCAGTAGAAAGAATAGAGCTAATGAAACAAAAAGCCTTTGACCCCACCTTGTTGAGAAGAGTTGTATGTGGGGAGCTTTCCCACACATGAGTTGTACTCTGCAGGCAAACAAATCCTGTTTATAAAGTCAGTGACTGTGCAGGGGTAAAGAAGGCACAGGGTCAGCTTAACACAGCTCGTTTTTGATGAAAATTTTACAAGAGAGGTAATATGTTCTCTCCAAGATAAATCCAAAGAAATGAAACCCCAAGTTTGTTTAGAGATGATGTGGGACTGAATTGCGTATTGTTGAAAAGTAGAGGATATTCCTGTTGTAGATTTTCCTGGGTCGAAAGATGTAAGAACTGAGGTTCCGATGCATTAAAAACAGGAAGATTACTTTTACCCCAATCAGAGATATGTGCAAAGTCAGACATTAAGTGTGCCTTAGACTCATCCCTTGTCTGTTAAAGTAATTGCAGAGATGGATGCTATGGGAAGTGGATGGAAAGGTGAAGGGTGGAGTCATCAGCTTATGAGTGAATAGGGTTAGATGTACGCTTAGGTCAATGATTAACAGAAGAAGAGAGTTGGTGACAGGACAGAGCCCTGAAAAATACCACAATTGATAGCCCTAGGAGAAGAACGGTGACTGTCGACAACAGCAGCTATAGAATGACCATTAAGGACGCTAGAGATGAAGGCACAGATAGGATAGAAACAATAAGAGGGCAATTTGGAAATTAAATATTTATGCTAGACTTGATCAAAAGCATTTGAGATGTCAAGTGCAATGGCAAAGCTTTAGCCAAAGTCCCGAAAGGAGGATGACCAGGAGTCTGAAAGGAAGGTAAGAAGATTTCCAGTGGACTGTCCCTGATGGAACTCTTACTGAGAGTTGGAAAGAAGGTACTGTAATGATAGGAAAGGTGCTTTAAAATTTTTTTGTTAATAGATTTAAAAACTTTAGAAATACAGGACATTAAAGTTTTTGGGCAATAGTTAGAGGGCTGGGAATGGTCGGGCTTTGAGACAGACTGAATGAAAGCAAACTTAAAAGAAGGAAAGGTACAAGTTGACAGAAAAGGCAAAAGCGTTTACTTGGGCAGTGTGTAAGCACAGTTCTTTAGGACAACAGGAGGGACCCCATCAGGCCCATATGCTTTATTAGTATGGGGACAGTGATGGCAGAAACCATCAGTTGAAATTTTAATATCAGCCAGGAGGATGTCAGAGGAGGGAAGTGATGGAGGAAAAGCACTGGAATCATCTAAGGTGGAATTGGAGAAGTCTGAACAAAGAGATCTGCTGTATCAGTAGAAGAAATAGCTACAGAGTCATCAGAGTGGAAAAGAAGAGGGAAGGATGAAGTGAAGTTGTTAGAAAGGTTTTTGGCAAGGTGCAAGAAAGAGCGTTAAGAACATGAGTTGGAGAGTGCAGAGCATTTAGTATGAATGAAATTACATTTAATAGAGTAAAGGACTGACAGCACGATTTCAGTGGATTCAGAATAGCCGAGATTCAGGGATGGGTTTGCTCCGGTACCTTTTGAAGGCCCTCTTGTGGACACATTAAAACAAGGGTGATAAAACAAGGTTCCTAATGTTTAGGCCCTTCCTGAATATAAAGAAGCAGTTATTTCTTATACTGTATTGCTGGATATGTTGTTAAAATGACCAAGAAAAAGATTCACTGTCTTCATTGTCAAGAAGCATTGGTATTAGCATCTAAAGGCAATAGTTATTTGAGCGCATTTATTGACGAGAGACGGGAGGCTTCCTTTATGCAAGTGAGATAGTAGTTTAAATCTCATGAAACTGAAAAATGCTTTCAAATTTTGCAAAAGAAATTCTTAACATCACCTTATGCCACTATAGTTATCTACACAGCTTTGTTACACATCTCTCACAGTATTACTGTACAGAGAATATTTGAATGTCTAAACACCTACATGTTGGACACCTCCATTGAGGTTAGTCGTGTTCCAGTAAAACTGGGATCGCAGTACTACAGTATTATTAGGGTACATCATGTAAAGAAATCCATCAAGAGAAAGCTATTGGTATCAAAGTAGGAAAGCAGCTGGCTAATTTGATTGCATTTAAAAATAATTATGGAAGTATATTTATGTATATAAAGATATGTGTTGGTAGTACTGTTAATAGCTGAAAGGTAATGACACCTTTACTGTATATAATGTGCTTATGTATTTTATGATGGTGAAATATACATTATTTTCATATATGTGCTCTTTCCATCGACCTCAAATTTATGTTTACCATATTTATTAAACAGATTTTAGGTAAAGTAGGTCATACAGATAAATGAGAAAAACTATGTTCTGTATTACAGTAACTTGTGACGTTGTATTATTCATACTCTTGGCTAAATGTATCCGCTTTCCCATACTCGTAGAGATGTAGGGGCAATCAGACAAAATAGCTTGAAATGTAGGGGCTGTTGGATTCCACAAAGATATTTGAAGTTTTCTATGTTATTGACAAGACTTATATCATTAAACATATGAATGTCCAATTCTTGTCTAACTGTTCATATAATTAGTTACAGACTTCAAGCCGGTCACGTCTGTTTCACCCGTTCGGGTCCTGTACAAGTCTTGTCCCCTTCTGTCCTCAGCATTGGCATTTCTGAGCCCTGAGAGACTGATAGTAAACCAAGGGGATGAAGGTGTACAAAGCTTAGCCAAATCCTCATGGTCTTTTGTGGACCAACTGTGGGGATTATGGTTCTTTTACACTAACTTGACCCAGATTTTGCACGAAGGTCACTGGCAGAAAAAGGCAATGGGTACACCACGCATAACACTTCTTTGGGATTAGCACTGTATTCTTGTGATGTAATCCATTGCTACAACTTAGAATTTAAGATGAAGAGATAGAAATTTTGGGCCAAGCTAAAGTAAACAGAGTAGCCCATAACGCAGAGTCATTGTTTTAGATGTGGTCAGCCTGCATACCTCATTACAGAGTGCATGTTCCAGCCAGGCAGAAGACAATTAAATCCAAGAAACTCTCGGCGATGAGGAGCGACGCCTTCATGTGGTGGCACTGATAAAATCAGGCTTTTTTGTTACCCGGTAATTCAAACGTCTTTCAACTCCCTCCCTATTCTCTGACAGGGGGCTAGTGGATTACAGAAAAGGACATAGTAGCTGTAGCCTGCAGGCCACCGAGTTCACGTTCAGATGAGCTTGGGGCCACAACAGCAACATAACTAATCACAGGTTTTATGAAATATCTGTCTATTCTGTCTATAGCCTGACGCCCTAATCCTGCAAAGGGTGGCTGCAGACAAAACGCCTCCAAGTCGTTCTGTCACCCACCATTTGACTGCCCTCCTCCAACTCACTCCCCCCTCCCTCATATACCTATCAACTCCATCTCTCCACCTCATCCTCGGTCTTCTCCTCCCTCTCCCTCCCTCCACTTCACCTACATACACCCTCTTAGTCAGTCTTTCATTCTCCATTCTCTCCACATGTCCAAACCACCTCAGTGTATTTCTCCTAATTTTCTCAACCACATCCACAACCACCCCACATCGTTCTTTCGCTTCATTCGTCAACCTGTCCCTCCATGTCACTCCACATGCTCCTCTCAGGTAACTCATATCCACTGCTCTCATTCTTGATGATGGATGGATGGATGGAAAAAAGGCAATCACTGGTGCCTGACTTGATCAAGATCAATACAGAAAGAGTACAGGCCAAGCAGATTTGTTGCATCTGTAAAATATACATCCATCACAGTCTCTGTCTTCTTCATTTTTACTGTTTTTATAAAAAAAAATAAATTTTGATTTAAATCATTATTTTATCACTGATTTAAATCAATTTTAAATCACATGACTTAAATCATAACAACCCTGCTCACATACACTCTCCTCATCAGCTTCACTCTCCATTCTCCACACGGCCAAACTACATCAATGTGTTTCTCCTAATGCTTCCTATTACATCCACATTCATACCACAAAGCTCCTTCACATCCTCATTCGTCAGTCTGTCTCTTCATGTGACTCCACAGGCTCATCTTAAATAACTCATTTCCACTGCTCTCACTCTTGACTTCTGTCCCTCCAACAAGGTCCAAGCTTCACTTCCATACGTTAGAGCTGGTATCACAATACTGTCATGTAGTAAGTTTTTTACTTCCATGCTCACTTCCCTGTTTCTTATCACTGCTTTCAGGGAACCAGCAACCTTTCTTCCTTGTTGTACCCTTTCAAGCACTTCACCCTCCAAACTTCCATCCTTACTCATCACACTACCCAAATTCTTAAACGTACTCACATTTTCCATTTCCTCCTCATCCAACCTCACTGTACATTCACTGACTTCGCTTCTCTCGAAGACCATCACTTTACTCTTCCCCACATTCACCTCCAGATTTTGTTTCTTACACACTCTCCCAAACTCATCCACCAAGCTTTGCAGCTCCCCCTCATTTTAACTTAACACAGTATCATCTTCCAAACCCTGCTCTCTCTCATTAGGTGTTAAAAAATACTCATAAAATATAGATTGGAAAAAAAAAAAAAAAAAAAAAAAAAAAAAGTCTAGTACTGGTACAAAGCAGGATGGCACTAGGACAGGAATAAATTATATCACTAAAGACACAAATGATGTCATCAGGTGTTTGAAGAATATTAAAAGTTGTTTGCATCAGAGACAGTGGCTTAAATATCAGATATTACTGGACACTAAAGAAGTCTGCGGGCAAAACATGGCTGTGATCAAATCAGTCATGGAAACAATGGAGAAAGTTTGGAGAGGCCTTTGTTCAGCAGTGGCATCTAAATAACTGATAAAAATACATAACTCACAAAATATTTTTAGAATATATTCATCCTGAGATCAAAACTGTTTCCTGAACCTAGTGCAAACTGAACATAAAGTTAATTTACTGGAACAACCGATTCACTTGCATTGATTAGTGCACAACACACCCTCACAATTTTATCTAGGGTTGAGAATTTTGTTGTTACATCAGGTTCTAGCATGTGAATTGGGATGGTCCCTCCCAAAATGGTGTACCTATTTTTCACAATACCAGTCACACGCTCCACATGTATTCTGACACTAGCAAGAGTCCTTGTTGTTTCAACATCTTTGGCATCTAACTGTTTTTTCCCTTTGGTGAAAGCTGGAGTTTCTACTGTTGCACCATAATAGGACAAAGTGTCCTTTATGTCAAACCCACGGTTAGCTAGTATCACATCACCTGGGTTGATGTTGTCAAGATATCCAGAGTGTTCAGTAATATGTCTATCACTAGTGCATCCACCCCACCCAGAGGAGATGAAATTAACTGTACCTTGAGGAGTTATTGAGATCAAATATTTGGCTGTGTTGTGGGACTTGTATGACGACCAAGTTTGAGCTCGAGCTTTGAGCTTGGCTGGTCTCTCAATGAAAACTTCTAAACAGTCAATAACAGACACACATTTGGAATACTTCTGGCGAAAACATGCTGGCAATGTCAGACGCTGTAGTTCCTGTTCTGGCCAAAAAAGTAAACATGGAACTAGCACAGCATTACATATGTTGATAATAGTGTGGAATGCACGTGCAACAACTGTTCTCTTTGTACCAAATCTGTATGCTAGATCCTGCACAGTCAAATTCAAACGAAGCCGCATTAGAGTCAATAAGAACTGTTGGAAGTTGGAAAGCCCTGACACACTAGGAATGTGATGCTTAATGTGAGATAACAATCCCATGAGGATGGAGTAGGATGACAGGCCAGTGTAGTATTTCACCTTTTCATTGTCGTTTCTGAACGACTCTCCCGTCAAAGACAGAGCATTGACCTTGGAATGGAGATCAATGATTTCAGATTGTTGAGCTTGACAATGGAGATGTTGTAAGGCTGCATCCAGAGTGGCCTCAGTCTGATGTGACACTGACGTACTGGGGCCTTCCCGTGCTGACGTATTTCGGCCATCCCACAATGACATACTGGGGCCCTCTGATGTTAATGTGCCGGGGCCTTCCATCTCCTCAACAGTTCTCGTTTCCACCTGGAATGTGAATAAATTAAGTATGGTCACTGAATTCTATTAAATATATTGCCATAACTGGCATGTATGCTGAAGTTACATAGTCACAGGTTTGGATAAGTTTTATGAAAAAAAAAAAAAATATTAGCACACTGCACACACAAATCGACAGACAGCATGTGCCTACAGTAATAATGTTTGAGGTTTAAAAGGACATTATGTTATGCAGTAACAGTAACAATAATAGTAATGAATTACCTACCTTCAAAAACATATGTGTGGAATGTAAGGGGAGCGAATGATGAGGTGAAAGAGAGAGAGATTGTCCAGGTGCTTGAGGGTGCGAAAGTGGATGTATGTGGAATAACTGAAACAAAATGGAGAGGAGGAAGTGTGAGAGAATGGGAGTATGGATGGGGTATATGTGCAGGAGTAGGTGAGAATGAGAGGGCAAAGGAAGGAGTATGTATAGTTGTGAGTAAAAGATGGAAGAAGAGCATAAGACAGTATGGATCAGTTGGGTCAAGGATTGTGTGGGTAAAGTTGAAAGTTGGAATACAATGTGGGTGATCGTGTGTGTGTATGCGCCAACGCAAGATCGTGCAAAGCAGAGTGAGAGAAGAGTTCTGGACAAATGTAGAAGTGTGCATGGAAAAGTTTGGAAGGAATGAGAGAGTGTTTTTGATCGGTGAAATGAATGGTAAAGTTGGGAATGTGAAGGTGGATGGAATAGTTAGTGAGTGGGGTGTGCCTGCTGAGACAGATGAGAATGGGAGTGCGTTAGTGGACATTTGTGCTGGGAGGGGGTTGGTGATAGCCAATACCCTCTTCAGGCATAAAATGATCCACAGGTATACAGGGCGAGTGATGAGAAGGGTGGGTGGTGAACTGAATGAAAGGAAGGCAATGATTGATTATGTGTGTGTGGATGAAAGGATGTGAAGACGTGTAATGGATGCAAGAGTTTATAGAGGTTGGGGCAGTGGACTTTCTGACCACTACTTGGTGGTGGCCAGAATTAGACTGAAAGTAAGATGGAGGAATAGAAGAATGGAAAGACGAGAGGAAGGAGTAGTTGCAAGGAGAGTGGAAAGGTTACAAGAGGATGAGAAAAAGGCAGAGCATAAGAGAGAAGTGGAGGAACGATTGGGCAAATATGAATTGGAGCAGATGGGAGACGTGGAAGGTGTGTGTAGGATATTTACAGAAGAAATATGTGCAGCATGTGATGTGGTGTGTGGAAGGAAGAGAAGACGGAGGGGGGTGCAAGGAACAGCGTGGTGGACTGAAGAGGTGAGACAGGCTGTGGCACAAAAGAAGAAAGCATACAATGAATGGATGAGAAATAGGGGCGTGGAAGAAGTTGAGAGGCAGAAGAGAGAGTTATATGTAGAGAGAAAGAGAGAGGTGAAAAGATTGGTAAGAGAGAGTAAGAACAGAGTGGATGAGGAATTTGGAAGGAATTTGAGTGTAAAGTGGAGGGACTGTAAGAAAATGTTCTGGAAAGAGGTGAAAAGAGTAAGACAGGGTGGAAGTGAAGTTAGCAGGGGAGTGAAAGATAAAAATGGTAGATTACTAGTGGAGAAGGGAGAAAAAGTGAGCAGATGGAGAGAACACTTTATGGAATTGTTGAACATAGAGGATGGAAGTAATGTGAGTATAAGTGGCTGGGGAATGGCTGGGAGAAGGAGGGAGGTGAGAAGACAGGAAGAAATCAGCAGGATAGAAGTTGTGGAAGCAGTGAAGAGTGTTAAATCGGGGAAAGCCCCAGGAATTGATGGAGTGTGTGGTGAAATGCTGAAGCATGGGAGAGAGATAGCAGTAGAATGGATGTGGAAGATGTGCAGATTGGCCTGGGAGGAAGGAAGAGTCCCGGAGGATTGGAAGTCAGGTATAATTATTCCCTTGTACAAAGGAAAAGGGGAAAAAGAAGTGTGTGGTAATCATAGGGGCATTTGTCTTCTTAGTATAATAAGAAAAGTGTACGGTAGGATACTTATTGACAGAGTTAGAGAAAGAACAGAGAAATTAGTTGGAGAAGAACATGGAGGCTTTAGGAAGGGAAGAGGTTGTGTAGATCAGATATTCATTCTTAGATCTTTAGTGGAAAAGTTTCTAGAGAAGGGAAAGAAGTTGTATGCGGCTTTCATGGATTTGGAGAAAGCATATGACAGGGTGGATAGACAAGGATTGTGGAAAGTGTTAAGAATATATGGAGTAGATGGGAAGTTGTTGAATGCTGTGAAGAGTATGTACGATGGTGCGAAGGCTGCAGTGCATGTGGATGGTGAACTAATTGAATTTTTCTCTTTGAGAGTTATTTTGAAACAGGGATGTGTCACGTCTCCATGGTTGTTCAATCTGTACATGGATGGGGTAATAAAAGAGGTACAAGGTAGGGTAGTGGATGTTGGAGTGGCCCTGGTGAGAGAGGATAGTGTCTGGAAACTCCCTGTACTGTTGTTTGCAGATGATACTGTGTTGTTGAGTGAAGATGAAGGGGAGCTGCAAGGCTTGGTGGATGAGTTTGGGAGAGTGTGTAAGAAATGGAATCTAAAGGTGAATGTAGGGAAGAGTAAAGTGATGGTCTTTGAGAGAGGTGAAGTCAGTGAACGTACGGCGAGGTTGGATGGTGAGGAATTGGAAAATGTGAGTACATTTAAGTACTTGGGTAGTGTGATGAGTAAGGATGGGGGTTTGGAGGGTGAAGTGCTTGAAAGGGTACAACAAGGAAGAAAGGTTGCTGGTTCCCTGAAAGCAGTGATAAGAAACAGGGAAGTGAGCATGGAGGTGAAAAAGTTACTACATGACAGTATTGTGATACCAACTCTAATGTACGGAAGTGAAGCTTGGACGTTGTTGGAAGGACACAAGTCAAGAGTGAGAGCAGTGGAAATGAGTTATTTAAGAGGAGCCTGTGGAGTCACATGGAGAGACAGGCTGACGAATGAGGATATAAAGGAGCGTTGTGGTGTGGATGTGGATGTGATAGGAAGTGTTATGAGGAACACACTGAGGTGGTTTGGCCATGTGGAGAGGATGGAGGGTGAAAGACTAACGAAGAGAGTGTATGTGAGTGAGGTGGAGGGGGGAAGAGGGAGGGGGAGGCCGAGGATGAGATGGAGGGATGGGGTGGAGAGGTATATGAGAGAGGGGGGTGTGAGTTGGGAGCAGGGCAGTGAAATGGCGGGGGATAGGGCGGTTTGGAGGCGATTTGTTTGTGGCCACCCCAAACGGGATTGAGGCGTCTGGCAATAGATAGATAGACAGAATTGCGGTGCAGCATTTTTGCAATTTTACCCTTTACATCAGTATTTTGGTAAACCTTATGATACTTGCATTTTCTGTTAATTCTGAGGAACATAATGCTATACCTCTCGGGTGCAGTGGCATTAGCCAATTTGGAAGTAAGCACCATACAGAGTATTCATTATGAGTGGTAGCTTATGGCTTTCATGTAGATACTGTGCAGGTCCTGTACTTCCTTCCAGACAAATTCCTGGGTTATCCACAGATTTAGTATCGATTATCCTATACTCACTTCAAAATCCTCATCTGCAGCAACCTTGGTGGTGCTGGCCTCCAACTCCAATACTGAGCTGTTACACCTGGAATGATCCAGTAAGACGTGAGCTGCAACAGCATGTCCACCATGTTCTCTCCGCTGTTTTATGAGAGCCCCCCTCCTCATGTGCCTGCCCAGACTGGCCCTGTTCCTTCTCTTGGTTAGTGATGGCACTAATGAGAAGACACTGGGAACATAATCTGGTGAAAGGGGGTTCTCACTCTTCTGCCCTGCAAAATAAATATTAACATCCTTTTCAATAATACTACCATTAAATTAAAAACTGGAATGTGAAGTCAGGCTCATATGCAGTGTCTATCACCAATCGCAACTACGCAACTTTTATCTTAACTTGGCCCATTATTTCATTCTGCAGCTTATTTCATTCCAAATAAAAGATGATACCAAGGCTCTACATCCTTTCCATAGCACTTCTTCATGACTTGCATCATCCTCTAGTGTTAATCTCTTGTGACAACTGGGATGGTAATTTTGGCCAAGGCAGAGTAAAAGGAGTACAGGCTTAGTACCGTACCATCAATCAGTGATATGGTAGGGCTTTTTTATAAGGAAATGTTTATAGCTCGGTCCTACATTACCACAGGTTAGCTTGGTTAGGCATGAAAAAAAATAACTTCCAACCAAAATGAATATCAACTGAAACTAGTCTGGGGTCGGTGATTTTTTTATTTATTTGATTTTTTTTTTTATTTATCTGAATTTTCTGTTTATAATATAGCTAATATTTCAAAAGCAGTATTCCAAATACTGTTAACTTCATGTCCTGTCTATCCACTGATAGTTCAGGCTTTTGTCACTGCCCAGTATCCTGATACCTACTTGTTCAAGTCCTTTCTGTATACTAATGGCTAAGGCTGAGTTGCCAGTGGTAATCAAGACAGCATATTCCAGAGCAGATTATATTACCGCACAGAAAAATCTTAAGCTGATATTATTATGACATGGACTTAAGTGACCAATCATAGCCTACCTAGTCTTATGGCTTTGGTTTTTTATTTATGGCTCATTATTTCAGATGTACAAATAATTTCAATACTTAGTTACACAAATGTAAAAATATTTTTTCTGTCATACAATGTAGCAATTTCTAATGGCACCATTCTCCAAAATCTGCTAACTTAATGCTTAAGTATCTGAATAAATGAATGCCAACACAAAGTTATACACAACTTTTATAAACCTTCAGGGGTTTTTTTTGTTAACTTTTAGGTAAAAAAATAAAATAAAAACAAATAAAAAATTTAATCACATGATTAAATCAATTTGATTTAATCAATGTCACCCCTGAATTAGTCACACAAAACATATAAGTTGGGTGCAGTTCTGTAAATTTACTACAAAACATTTACAGTAGTTTGGACATTTCAGTTAGTCAAGGCCTAGACACATACTGGTACATACAGACTCAATATGTGTGAAACAATTTAAAAAGTTATGCCTAAATGACAGTATATGCCAAAACTGTTAATAGCCTATTACTACTAAAGTTAACTTTTATATTACAAATGAAACATAACACTGGCACCAATTAAAATGAAGGTAATTTATTTCATGCTGATGAATAACACAACATAAAACTTGAAGACCTGAACAACATAGCTTAAATGATTTAATGTTTTATATTAACAGAAAAGAGTTGAACAGAGGGTGTTGCGATGGTTTGGGCATATGGAGAGAATGGATAATGAGCGATTGGTGAAAAAGATAACTAGATCTGATGTGAGAGGTGTAAGGCTGAGAGGAAGACCACGAATAGGATGGATGGACAGTGTGAAGAGAGCGCTGGATGCGAGAGGGATGTCTGTTGAGCAAGGAAGAGTGGCTGTGCATGACAGAAATGGGTGGAGAGAAATTGTGAATGAATAAGTGATGACGCAGCCCTGAGGGGATATTATCCCGCATTTGGTCTGATCAGCTATTTCAGGTCAGGTGCGGGTAAGGGGATGAGTCTGTTATGATGTGGCAGGGGTAAACCAGCTCTGCTGTCGGGCCCTGCTGCGGATGTCACTGATTGCATTGCGCAGTTGACCCTTGTGCACTGTGGTGCGGTGAGGATCTGTCCGTTCTCCCCTTTGGGGCTAAGATGCGAATGAATGTGTTTGAATGGATGAGTAAAGGGGGAGTGTGTCGTCCTGTCTCGGCTACCTCCCTTTCCTTGGGGGAAGCAGCCTAGGTATATAGATAGATAGATAGATAGATAGAAAAGTCTTACTACATACTGTAGTAAAAGATAAATATAAGTAGCTGTTGATATAACCTCTAGTAATTACATATTTTTTGTACTCAGAAAAAAATGTATATTTAGCTAACTGGAGCATGTATTGGCAGTTTGGCTTTCAATACTGCAACTTTCATTTCTAAGTAAAATGGAAAACTATACACAGTAATACTATAGGCTAGTCGCGGCGCACGACTCTGAGGTTGTCATTATTGTACCTTGGCAACCTACCATTCTGAAGTGCATCCAATTTCGTATCATATTATTCATGAATTATATTATTACAGCGAAGTTAAGCAACGTTGGGTCTGGTTAGTACTTGGATGGGTGACCACCTGGGAACACCAGATGCTGTTGGCATAACATTCTCCCTACGTGTCGAGTGGGGTTGGTGGAGGATTAGTGCCCCTCCCTGTAAAACAATTAACTCTAAGCCCTTGGCCACCCCGTTTGGGATACATGGCGTCTGGCAATGAATGAATGAATGAATGAATATTATTATGCACGAATATATCATACATGAATATTATTATACACGAACAAATTACAAACGAATCACATGCGTCTCATATTGTACACGAAATCAGACGCACTTTTGAATGGTAGGTTGCCAGAGCACGATAACAACAACCTCTGAGTTGCGCACCACGACTATAGTAATTATTTCATTTTATTCAAAACAGCTCAGCACAGGCTCATACTGGTATAAGACAGTTTTATACCAGTACTGTACAACTGAATAGTGTTCTCTACTCACACTATTACAATGATCCATCATGAAACAAATATCAGTTTCAAACGAACCACACTGTAAAATATTGGAAAATATAAAATGGAGATGTACCGATGTATCGGTACTGGTTGTATTGGCCCATTTTTTGAATATCAGAATCAGTATCGGCTGATTTTCTGCTGATGCTACAGATACTTAAAAGGAATTTAGTGCGTAGCATATCACTCACTGGCTGTTACTTTGTTAAACAGAATTAGGATGCGTTTTATAGGGATGAAAAATGACAGGTTGGTAGCCTTGCATCAGTGGCTCAAGGCCCTGCCACAGCCCTCGGACAGCAGGCACCATCCTCCCTCACTGGTATCGGTATCAGTCCAGTTTTATGGAATTGGTATCAGTCAACATTTTGGTATTGGTACATCTCTGATATAAATCTTTAAGCTATAACCAAACCTAACCAAACCTGGTCTATTGTACCCAAATCTTACCTTGAATATGACTCCACTTGCAATTTGTTCAGTGTCACTTAAACACCTAACATTCTTAATCATCACTGCTATGGAGAATTTGTCAGAGTTCTTCTGCATAAACCTGAATAATACTTAAACAAGGCTTGTGACATGGACCCTCCCCTTCTGTTCTCAAGCACACACATGGCCATGTGAGTCTTGTACTCTGTGACAGTATAAGCTGGATATCCCATGATATCTGCAACTGTTATGAATGATAAATATGACCGTATCTACTCAAATCATCAGCTCACCTGATATGAAATGCTTGCTACAGATTCGGGTGTAGGCTGTAGGCTGCCAGTTCTCCCTGCTCACGGCAGCTATCCACTTCTGTCGCCTTTCCTCATTGGCTGGAAATCGGTAAAAGTGTACTCCACTTCCAGTTTTCTGCCTTGTTCTACAGCCAAACGCACAACAGTGGAAAACCATTCTGGAATCATCACTTCCCTTTCCCAACACGTCCAACAGTTTGCCGTCCGCTACGGAGTAGGGAGTCATAAACAAAAGTCACGTGACTCGTGACGTCACATGGAAAAGGTCTTGTGGACCTTTGGTACTCGGTACCTTCCTCGGTTGTTGAGCTGGAAGAAATCGGACTTTTCAAATCGGCCCTCAGACAGGCTAAGTTGTTTGAATACTGTACTATGATTTTTCTTTTAGCTATGCACAATGCACTTTTCAGCATACTTCTGCTCTATGTTATTAGTTTTTTATTTAAAGACCGGTGCATTGGAAGTTTTAGGCCAATCTGTACTCTGTGCACCAGTGTGACTTCTAGAGGAAAGGTCATCCAGGTAAGATATCCAGGTAAGAAGGACATTTATAAAATAAATAAATAAATAAAAGTAGTGAAGATGAGAGAGAGAAAGAAAGGAAGTGGTGTATTGGTGGGTGCTGTGGTCATCACTTACCAACGCCCCGATAAAGTGGTGCGATATGTCATCTTAGGCTGGGGCTACTACTATGCTGTGTCTCTATGCCGTTCTGATGCCACTTCTTACTCCCTATGTCTATCTATTGCCAGATGCCTTGATCCCGTAAGGCGTAAGGGGTGTGTTATGCTAGGTGTTTTTACGTGACTTCTCGTCCTTAGAACAAGCTTCTGAGCCGGGGTTCTCTTTCGAGACCGCGGAACTAGAGTAGGCTACATAACAAGAGGAACAGGGCATAAAACTCGGCAGACCAACCTTACACGTATATTGCCATAATTACAATCTATACAGTACAATAACAATGAATCACATATACAGGTTAAGGGGGACACAGTCAAGCTGATTGACCCTGGCCCAGGCTGCTGTGGAACTGGCTGGTTACAAGTGGCGCCTGGGTGTGGGAGGTAGCTCGTCAGGTGTGCCTTCCCGTAGGAGGCACGGGACTACTGCCAGGGGCGATATCGTCCGGACGGGGCTGCTGGTTGGCATGGAGGGAAGCCCTTTCCTGGCAGGGCCTTGACTGGGAAGGTGGCCCTCTGGACCGGGTCCGAACAAGGCCAGCAGGGATGTCTGGGGGCTTGGTCTCTGCAGGGTTGGATTGCCATCAGGAGCTGCCTGGGGAGGCCCTTCCTCGTGGAGTCCGTCAGCAGAGGGCATCGTCCAAAGGCAGGCTGCAGGGCGTGGATCCCCAGGCTCATGATGGGTCCTCGCCACAGCTCCTCTAGCTGTAACTCCTCTGGGGGACTGCACCTGTGAGGAGAGAGAGAGAAATGTCCAACTCGGCCTCTGGATGGGTGGTGGGCCGAGCCAGGGACTTCCTCCAAAAGGGTAGTCTCAAGGGCTGTGGACGAAGGGCGTACAGTGGCTGTCCCTTCCTTCCAGGTGCGTACAGTGGCCGTAACTGCGGGTCCAGGGGCCCTATAGACAATGGCTGAAGTGCATGCAGTGGCTGTCACTTCCTGCCCGGTGCGTACAGTGGCCTCACCACGGGGCTGCTCCCTGAGTAAGTGGCAGACGAAGGGCGTACAGTGGCCGTCCCTTCCTTCCCGGTCTGTACAGTGGCCGTCACCGCGGATCTGCCTTTTCCTGGTTTACCAGCTGAAGTGCGTACAGTGGCCGTCACTTCCTGCTCGGTGCATAAAGTGGCCATTGTTATGCTAGGCGTTTTTGTGTTGGCTTCCCGTCCTAATAACGCCTAAGGTACAGTTGAGTTCCCTCTCTAGACTGGAGCTCAGACACAGTATGAGAGGAACAGGGCACAAAAACACAGGGCAAAACCTTACACGTATATTAACAAATTCTTTGCTACAAAACGGGAAGACAGTCCATACGATATTCTATGCAAAGTCAATACACAGGCAGGGAGAAGGGTTACGTGTATCGCGCAGGATACAAGATAGACAATAGGCTCAATTTGGGTAAATGGTGATACGCAGTTTCACAGTCCTTATGTTTGTGCCTCGTTTCACAGTGAGAGGGTGGGGTATGGTTTTTGCTGGGCACAGAGTAGTTCAAGAGTCCTTATTCTGGCACTGAGTTGGTTTCCACTAGTATAGAATGGATATACACTGTCACAAGAGTTCTTGTTCTGACACTGAGTTTTACCTCTCGTTTTGCAAAAGGTGGATATGCACTGTTGCAAGAGTCCTTATTCTGACACTGAGTTTTACCTCTCGTTTGGTACAGGGTGGATATGCACTGTCACAAGAGTCCTTACTCTGGCACTGAACTTTACCTCCTATTTGCACAAAGTGGTTTTGTACGGACGCAAGCGTTCTTGGTCTGACACTGAACTTTACCTCTCACTTGCACTGCACAGTCTCTGTCCTTATCGTGCACTTCCACTCCGAGTGGACTATGTATCACAATCACTGGTAGGAGGGCAAGGGGGAAAGGGAGCCTGGAGACTCACAGATGTCGGCCTGGCGTTGGCGGAGTCCCTTCAGGAGTCCCTTCGTCCCGCGGCCATGGGGCAACTCGCCGGGGCGTCACCTCTTGTTGTGGGCTATGATTGGGCGTGGTGAAGGGCCCCTCACTGTCGGGGCTAGGGACTGAGGTTTGGCCCTCAGGGCTGGGGTCAAACAGTCTCTGTAGGCACTCTTGCAGGCACCTGGTGGGGGAAGGGTGTCGCCTTCGTCGGGGAGGGGAGAGGTCTCACCCTGGGGTCCTGGTAGCACCCTCGAGGGTCCGTTGGCTGTGGTCTCCTTCCTGTTGCACCGCTGTCAGGGTAGGGCTGTGGCGTCGCTCCCAGCAGGAGTCCGTCAGGTGTGGGTCCTCCTTGGGTGCTGACTGGATGGAGTACAACCCCAGGGATAACACAGGGCCTCTCCACCAGTGCTCGAGTTGGAAGTCCTTCTGGAGGTTGCCTCGATCCTGGTGGGTGGAGATTCGACCTACGCCCCCGCCAGTGGGCACGGCTGAGTGCAGGTCGCCCTCATGATGTGAAGTCACAGGGGGCGAGGGACTTCTGTAGCGTCCCTCCCTGGCCTGGCTACAGGCTGTTGCTGAGGTCCCTTGGGCAACAGGCGGAGGGCGGTTACAGGCCGTCCCTCCCCTGTCAGTGCAGTTACCGGCTGTCACCGGGGCCCGACTTCCTGATGGAACCACAGACGAAACGTGGCTACAGGCTGTCGCTTGCCCGTGGGCGAGACTACTGGCCATCGCCAGAGTCCCGTATGAAGGGCGACATGTAGGCGAGGAGCAGCTACAGGCCGTCTCCTGCCTACTGGTGTGGCTACAGGACGTCACCAGTGTCGTGCCCTCCGAGGCAGCTGCAGAAGGAGAGGAGGCGTACTGTTCTCTCCCCACGTGCGGCTGCAGGCCATCATGGGTTCTGCAAAGGGGTTTAGCAGCACTTGGAGCAGCTATAGTTCGTCTCCTTTTGGGCGCAGCTACAGGCCGTCACCTTATTAGAGCGGCTACAGGCCGCCTCTGAGTTTGCGCGGCTACAGGCCATCGCTGGGGTGTTGCTTGGAGCTGTGTTTTCAGCTCCACCCTGATCCTGGCAAGGGCTGGCCTGGCCAATAGAAGGTGCATTTGGGCTGGGGTGGTCACGTTGGGTGCACTCCAAGGAATAGGGGCACGCAGCCCAGTGGGACTTCTGTCTGTATTGTACGGACATTGCGCGTGTGCCATATACCCCTCTGTAGTCTCCTCCTGGGGGTGTAATGGTGTCCTCAGTTGCCCTGGCCGGCATTTCACCATCGTCTTCGGGGAAAAGTCACGTTCCTGTGGCTAGAGGTAGTAGGTCTTGGTGGTGCTGGTGTTGTGGGCTGGCGTTATGTGTTGCAGGAGGGTGTTCCATTGTGTCGTCGCCAGGTTTTCGTCGAGGTGAGGGGTGCAGGTGAGGAAGAGGGTGGAGGGTGCGGAGGCTGTGTGGAGGAGCTGGAGGAGATGATGAGGTCTGCGGACGTGGTGTTTCCTGCTGAGGGTTGGTGCCCAGGTGGCGTGCTGTATTCTCTTGGTCGGAGGTGGTTGTTGTGCCAGGGGACTGAGTTGAATGCTGATGACTGGGGAGGCGGCAGTGGTTTTATGCCAGGACAAAGTGCTGGTGTTTTCCCCCGGGATAGGGGTGGGTGGAACTTGGGCCCGATGTAGCATGAGGGTGATAGCGGTCATGTTGGGGTGTGAAGGCTGGGGGTGGTTGGTTCCTGTGGTGGAGGTTAGGTGGGGGGTGGGGGAGGGGGTGGCGATGTATCTTGCGGGAGGGTGTAAAAGGCAGCCATAGCGGGTGATGGTGGTTTTCAGGGCGGGCATGGGTGGTGAAGTGGGTGGGCGGCCTCGTGGTGCTCTGGTTGCATGCGGTGTGGTGTTGGGAGGGGTGGTATTGGATGGAGGTGTTTGAGGTGGGGGTCTGGAGGGGGTGTGTGGTGTGGTGGAGAGGGGAGATGTGGGGGCGAAAGTGGCAGAGGGTGGCATATGGGTGTGTAAGGGCGTCTTGGTTTCGGGAGGTCTTTGTGTTTTTGGGTCGGGTGGTGGTGGCTGGGCAGCACGTGATGCAGTGTGGGGTGTGGGAGGTGAAGGGGTGGTGGTGGGGGGGTGAGGGGTTGGTCGGGTGGGGGAATTTGGGGAGGTGGTAAGGCTGTAGGTGAGGTGATATGCAGCGTTGTTGGTGAAGGAATTGATGGTGAGGGAGAGTGAGAGGAGGGGAGGGAGGAGGAGGGCGTGATGTAGCAATCGTAGGAGTTGGGAGGAGGGTCAGGGGCAGCGGCCGGAGATGGTGTGCTGCGGGGGATTGGCGGGGCAGGGCTAGGGGAGGTGGTGGCATGGAACGGGCGTACATGGCGATTTCTGTAGGTGTGGGGAGTGTTATTGTAATCTATTGTTATTTGGTAGGGGTTATGGACGTGGGTGATGGTGTACGGGCCCATAAAGCGGGGGGAGAGTTTGTGGGGAATTGGCAGCTTTGCGATCATCACAGAATCACCTGGTTTGTAGGGGGTGGCATCTGGTTGCAAGTCGAGGCCGTTTTGCAGGCGGTGGAGTCGCCTCTTGAGGTGATGGAGAGGGTAGGACATTGGGGGTGTGGAGGGCGGCTGTAGGTGTTGGCGTAGGGGCAGGAGGAAAGGTGCTTCCCCAAATACCCGCTCGTGAGGGGTTATGCTGTCCTCCTGGGGCAGGAGTTCATTCCCCACTGAACAGTTTTAACATGTGCTGGCTAGTCCTCATTTTCAGTTTCCTCAATCTGGGTGCGTACTTGGTTCATGGGGGTTCGGTGGCTCCTTTCGCGGACTCCATTTCCCTGTGGCCAGTATGGGGAGAAGTGGTAGATGCGATGGCCAGATAAGTTAGCTAGCTCTCGCCATATGGTGCTGGTGAATTCTGGGGCATTGTCCAAGTGTAGTTTCTGGGGAATTCCAAATTAGGGGAAAACGTGGCGGATTAGGGCGTCAGCCACGGCGATGGCGTGGTGTTCTTTTGCCAGGCATGCAATGATATCTACAAAGATGATGATGTATCGGTAGCCTGATTTGGGTGGCAGGGGTCCTACTACATCCTTGGAAAGTAACTGCCAAGGTTTGTGGGCAGTTATGCTCCCTGAAGGGCCGGCAGTGTGGGTTGTGTCTTTACCTAATGCACAGGCTTGGCAGGACTGGGTGATTTGTTTGGCCAGGTTGGAGGGGCTGGGGGTCCAATAGGTATCGTTGAACACCTGGAGGAGTTTCTTCATACCCAGGTGGATCCCATTATCGGAGTGGAGGTGCCTCATGGTGTCCAGGGCAGTGTCGGAGTCGAGGATGATGTGTCCCGATGGGGTAAACAAGTGGTCGCCCTGCTGGTGGAGTTTGGTGAATAAGTGGGGTGGGATCCAGGGCAGCTGGTCCTTGTTGCACCACCATTGGAGGAGCTCTGGTTTGTGTTGAATTACGTGGGTAGGGAGCCAGGAGAGTTCGTTGGCATTAGTGTGGAGCTTGCCGGGGCGGTAAGATGTTTCGTAGTTAAACTTTTTTAGTGTCTCTTTCCATCTGATCAGCTGGGCATTGTGAGTGTCTGATTGCCGGTGCCACTGGAGTGACTGGTTTTCCGTGATGATCGTGACGTTCGTCCCAGATAGGTAAGCCCAGAAGTGTTTGAGGGCCCAGATGATGCCCAGGTACTCCTGTTTGGTGACGGCATTGTTTCGCTTGGCCTGGTTAAGGGTGCGGCTAGTGCAGGCAATGATGTGTTCTCATCCTTCTTGGACTTGGGTGAGGACGGCACCAATCGCTATGAGGGAAACGTTGGTGTACAGTTGGAAGGGCAGGGTGTAGTCGGGGAAGGTGATGACTGGTGCGGTGATGAGTTTGTTCTTGAGTTCTTGGAAAGCAGCCCGTCGCCCATCGGTCAAGGTAAAGGGTTCTCCCTTCCAGGTCAGGTTGTGAAGGGGCTTGGTGATGTTAGCGAACCCCTTTACAAAGGACTAATAGTACGAGTTCAGGCCCAGGAAGGCCCAGACTTCGTGGACGTCTCATGGTAGGGGAATATGTGCGATGGGACGCAGTTTGTCTGGGTCAGGTGCTATTCCATCCTCTGAGATGACATGCCCCAGGAAAGAGACGGTTCGTGTGGCCAGGACACACTTGGAAGGCAGGAGCTTGAGGCCTGCCTGACGGATGCATTGGAAAACTTTCCTGAGGCACTGGAGGTGATGTTTTGCTGAAAACGATGACGTCGTCCAGGTGTGCCAGACAGATTTCCCGGGTGAGGCCATTAAGGACAGACTCCATCAGTTGGAAGAAGGTGGCGGGGGCGTTGCGGAGGCCAAATAGCAGGACTTTGAATTCGAAACTTTTCCCATTACTGGTGGAAAACGCGGTTTTTCCTCCATCGTCTCGGTGCACTGGGACCTGTCAATACCCCGATTGGAGAGCTAGGGTAGAGAACCAAGAGGCACCGTTCAGGGAGTCAAGGGAGTCGTCGATCCTGGGAAGGGGAGTGGTATCCTTGATGGTTACGTCACTGAGGCAGTGGTAATCCACGCAGAACTGCATGGTACCGTCCTTGTTCTTGACGAGGACGACTGGGAAGGACCAAGGGCTGGTGGAAGGTGAAACAATGCCGGCATCGAACATTTCCTGGACCTGCCAGTCTTCCTCTGCTCGTTGTTTCGGTTTTTTCAGCCGGATGGTTGGCGGATTGGTGGTCCTGTAGTGTGTATTTCATGCGTCAGGTCGGTGCTGTGGCTGATATCTGAGGGGCCTGATGCAAAAAAGTCCTGAAAGTCCAGGAGAAGGTGGCAAAGGGTGTCCGATTGGTGGGGGAAAAGATGGTCGGGTATGGGGGGGCAGTTGGGCAGGGGAGGAAAGGGGGATGGTGGTGCATGGCTCTGCTTCTTCCATTACCACGAGCCCCTTAGATAACATGAGGGGGGACGTGGTGATGTTTGTGATTCTGACTGCTGCGATGTGCGGGGATAGGAAGGTGGGGGACAGGAGACAGGCCGAGAGGGTTCCAGGCGGCAAGTCAGGGGAGAATAGGACAAATGTTCCTGTGGACCTGTTAAATGGTAGCCATGCTTCGTACTAAGGGGGCATTGTTATGGTGGAGGTGGTGGTGGCGGGGAAGCTGGGAGGGTGGGGGAGGGGCTGGGAGAGGCGGGAGGCGGGGAGGTGCGGGGAGGGGTGATGCTAGGGGAGGGGTGTGAGGCAGGGTGTGCAAATGCACACTGGTGTTGGAGATTCAGGGGAAGGGGCTGGGGGCTTCCGGAACTGGAGCTGCCACTTGTGCCAATCTATGGTTGTAGTTTCTGCAGCAGATCCAGTCCCAGATATCCATCGTAGTTACGACATGTGGAGTCGAAAACAATGAATTTATGTTGTGTGGAAACTTGCTGGTGGGTGTCGGTACGTAGGGCCTGGGTTTCCCCTCGGATGGGTAGGGGGCCATCCCCTGCATCTACGAGATGCGTTGACGTAGGGAAAAGCGGGCCAAAGGCTGACTTATGACGGAGTTGAAATGGCTGTAAAGGCACGATCTGGCAGCTCCCATAACGACCAGAAGCCTCACTTTTACCCCGTTCAGCCTCATCTTGTCTAGACTGGGGGGCGATATTTATGAGAGGTGGCCCCAGCCACCGTGGGGAGGTGCGGGGGCAGTCCTAAAAATCCAGCTGTTGTGGGATCTCCTCCTCCTCCTCCTACGTTTCCCCGGGATCGGTATCTCCGGCAGGTGCGGTGTTGTCCTCGGGGCCCTCATTCTCCAGGGAAGATACTTTGCATCGGCCTGGGGTGGTTAGTTTGCGTCGGGCAGCTTTGAGTTGTTCACGGATGTCATGAAGTGGACATCGGTGGCTGCACACAGAGAACTCCCAGAGGTTGATTGAAATAAGGTTTTGGTTTTTCTTGTGGCTGGGGCGTTTGTTTGTGGGGTGTGCCCTAAGTGTTGGTGTAGGGCTGGTGTGAGCTGGAGGTGGTCGTGGCTTGTTGTGTGGTGTTGGGATATTCGTGGGGAATTTGCTAACCACGTTGATTTGCTGAGGGGTGGAGCAGGAGATCAAGAGTCGCCGGATCAGCTGGATGTCCTTGTCCAGGTCCCCTGTTGGGTCGAGTATGGTGAAGTGCTCCTTGACCATACTGGGGAGGACTCTGAGGAGGGAGTTGAATGTGTGTTGTTGTCGGGTCTCATCATCTGTCTTTGGCTATGCGGCGGTGACGAGTCACCTGGCCTGGATCAGAATATCGTCCAGGTTACCGTCTGAAGTTAAACCATCCAGTTGTGACAACGCCACTACTCTTCCCAGAGAAGGTGTGATGGCTTGAATTACTATTTTTGTGACGTTCGCCCATGTCAGTTTGGGGATGACTTTGGGTGTGATGTTGGTCGCTGCTTTGCCCAGGAGTGGTAGGGTGACAGCTATTTTCTGTCTGTCGTCCTCGAACCCAATATCCAGCAGCGACTTAACTACTGATAGATATACGTGGATGTCATACTGTTCTGGATCGAATTTAGGTAATTGTACATGTGGCTTCGTTGCCATTTTGACGATTTCCTTGTTTGCTCCTCTCTGTGTATGCCCGGGTCAAGAACCACCGCTGTCCACCAGTGTTATGCTAGGCGTTATTGGGTCGGCTTCCCGTCCTAACAACGCCTAAGGTATAGCTGGGTTCCCTTTCTAGACTGGAGCTCAGACACAATATGAGAGGAGCAGGGCATAAAAACACAGGGGAACAACCTTACACGTATATTAACAAATTCTTTGCTGCAGAACGGGAAGACATTCCGCATGATATTCTATACTAAGTCAATACACAGGCTAGGAGATGGGTTACGTGTCTCGCGCAGGATACAAGATAGACAATAGGCTCAATTTGGGTAAATGGGTGATACGCAGTTTCACAGTCCTTATGTTGTGCCTCGTTTCACAGTGAGAGGGTGGGATGTGGTTTTTACTGGGCACAGAGTAGTTCAAGAGTCCTTTTTCTGGCACTGACTTGGCTAGTATAGAATGGATATACACTGTCACAAGAGTTCTTGTTCTGACACTGAGTTTTACCTCGTTTTGCACAAGGTGGATATGCACTGTCGCAAGAGTCCTTATTCTGACACTGAGTTTTACCTCTCGTTTGGTACAGGGTGGATAGACACTGTCACAAGAGTCCTTACTCTGGCACTGAACTTTACCTCCTATTTGCACAAAGTGGTTATGTACGGACGCAAGAGTTCTTGGTCTGACACTGAACTTTACCTCTCACTTGCACTGCACAGTCTCTGTCCTTATCGTGCACTTCCACTCCGAGTGGACTATGTATCACAATCACTGCTAGGAGGGCAAGGGGGAAAGGGAGCCTGGAGACTCACAGATGTCGGCCTGGCGTTGGCGAAGTCCCTTCAGGAGTCCCTTCATCCCGCGGCCATGGGGCAACTCGCAGGGGCGTCACCTCTTGTCGTGGGCTATGATTGGGCGTGGTGAAGAGCCCCTCACTGTCGGGGCTAGGGACTGGGGTCTGGCCTTCAGGACTGGGGCCAAACAGTCTCTGTAGGCGCTCCCACAGGCGCCTGGAGGGGGAAGGGCGTCGTCTTCTTCGGGTAGGGGAAAGGTATCGCCCTGGGGTCCTGGTGGCACCCTCGAGGGTCCATCGGCTGCGGCCTCCTTCCTGTTGTGCTGCCGTCAGGGTAGGGCTGTGGCGTCGCTCCCAGCAGGAGTCTGTCAGGTGTGGGTCCTCCTTGGGTGCTAACTGGATGGAGTACAACCCCAGGGATAACACAGGGTCTCTCCACCAGTCCTCGAGTTGGAAGTCCTCCTCCTGGAGGTTGCCTCGATCCTGGTGGGTGGAGATGGGATCTACACTCCTGCCAGTGGGCAGGGCTGAGTGCAGGTTGCTCTCACGTTGTGAAGTCACAGGGGGCGAGAGACTTTTGCAGCGTCCCTTCTTGGCGTGGCTACAGGCCGTTGCCAAGGTCCCTTGGGCAACAGGCGGAGATCGGCTACAGGCCGTCACTTTAGTGTGTGGCTACTGGCTGTCACAAGGGCATGGCTACAGCTCGTCACCTTATTAGAGCGGCTACAGGCTGTCTCTGAGTTTGTGCGGCTACAGGCTGTCACTGGGGTGCTGCTTGGAGCTGTGTTTTCAGCTTCACCCCGATCCTGGTGTAATGGGGTGTATATAAAAAAAAAAAGCTTGCGTTGCTTAGAGGCAACGTGGGAATCCTCTCTTTGGCTCAGTGGTAATGTGCGCACCTATGGAGCGTGGGGGCCTGAGATCGAAGCTCGGCCAGTCTCGTGATTAATTTGTTAAGTTTTATTTCAGTCATTACATAGGCTGGCAGCTGTGTGAGATGTGGGGCAGGGCTTGGTTGGCAATTTGATGTTGGTCCTTGGTTAGCTGACAGCATCCCAGTCACTACATCCCAGGGATGGGCTGTTTCGGTGTGGTCCACAGCCTCCCCATGGTGGCCTCCAATGCTTACGCTACCTTGTGTGTTCGAAACGCACCAAATTAATCACCAAGGGGAGAAAATAGGGATGTAATGGGGTGTATTAAAAAAAAAGCCCGCGTTGGTTAGAGGTAATGTGGGGATCTTCTCTTTGGCTCAGTGGTAACATGTGTGCGTATAAAGTGCGGGGGAACGAGATCGAATCTCGGCCAGGACTGTGATTAATTTGTTAAGTTTCATTTCAGTTATTACACTGGCGAGGGGTGGCCCGGCCGAAAGTAGTGCACTCGGACTGGGGTGGTCGCACCAGGTGCACGATGAGGAATAGGGGCGTGTAGCTCAGTGGGACTTATGTCCATATTGTACAGACGTTGCATGCACGCCATATACCCCTCCATAGTCTCCTCCTGGGGGTGTAGTGGTGTCCTCGGTTGCCACGGCCGGTATTTCAGCCGTCACTGCATGACTGTAGGGGGTAACAGCAGAAGGGCATACAGTGGCCGTCCCTTCCTTCCTGGTGTGTACAGTGGCCATCACTGCGGTGCTGCTTGGGACTGTGCTAAGACAAGTCCCACCCCGATCCTGGCGAGGGCTGGCCCAGCTGTGATGTAGTCTGCCAGGACTGCATTTCTTCTGATGGCCATGTTGAGGGGAAGAGGGTCGCAGGGTTGTAGGGACCTGGGTCTATCTCGCTCGGGCCTTACACTCTCCCTATGCACCTCCCCGTGGTCTCCTCCTGGGGTGGGTGTGGGGTGGGCTGTGGGTCCTTCCTGGGGTGGGTGTTGCAACATCCCTCCCTGCACTTCCCGTGGGCGTGGGCATTTCAGGGTGTCCACGATTTCACTGCCCTGCTTCCAGCTCACACCCCTCTGTCTCTTATTATACCTCTCCGTTCCATCCCTCCACCTCATCCTTGGCTTCCCCCTCCCTCTCCCCTCTTCCACCTCACTCACAGATACTCTCCTCATTAGTCTCTCACTCTCCATCCTCTCCACATGGCCAAACCAAGGTTTAAAGAAAACAACATATTCTTTAGACCTTGGGCCAAACCACCTCAATGTATTTATCGTAATGCTTTCTATCACATCTAAAATGCAGTATAGTGCCACAGGGGGCGACCTGACACCCCCACAGGGAGCCCATAGACGAGCAACAACAGCGCGCTGGGACTCAGGGCGACAACAGCATAAGTCTGCCCGGGCCGCACACCTGTATGACCCGGAGCTCACCCGCTGCAACCATAGCAGGAATACAAGTCTACTTTCTGGGCGAGCCTTCCCCATCCAACACTGGGGTGGAGCTGTTTCTCCAGCTCCTGCCAGCACCCCTGAGACAGCCAGTAGATGCTCAACCCTCCTGAAGGAGATGGCCTGTAGCCACTCTGAGGGAAATAAGGAGACAGCCTGCAGCCGCTCCCGCCTTCGTCAGGAGACAGCCTGTAGTTGCTCTGAAGGTGCCCTTCCGGAGATGGCCTGTAGCCACTCAACCCTCCTGAAGGAGACGGCCTGTAGCCACTCTGAGGGAAATTAGGAGACAGCCTGCAGCCGCTCCCACCTTCTTCAGGAGACGGCATGTAGCCACTCCGAAGGTGCCCTCAGGTCTGCTGCTAGCTGCTCCCTCCCCCAGGCCATGGCCAGTAGCCGGACCTTGGCGATGGCCTGTAGCCGTGCCCCTAGAAGGCCACGGCCAGTAGCCAGGCCCTACGGCAGGAGATGGCCTGTAGCTGCTCCTCTGTCAGGAGTTGACTCCTGTTTCCCAACCCACGACTTAGAGGGAGTTCCCAGCCTGGAGGAGTACTGGAGAGGCTCCGTGACTTCCCCCTGCCTCGTCTCCCTGCAACCGGCTCCAGAGAGGACCCACCTGATGGACCCCATCGTAGGCCAGTGCTGCAGCCCCTTCCTGATGGCGCTACCAAGCACCGGGGACCACAGCCCTAGGAAACCCCAGACCACCCCCAGGACCCCTGAGGGGGATCTCCCCACACCCTGACGCTGGAGATCTTAATCCTCCGTCAGGCGCCTGAGCGAGAAGTTCAGGCAGTTGTTTGGCCCCAGCCCTGTGGGTCGTACTCCCACCCCCAGCCCTGAAAGCACGGGGCCCTTCGCCACCCGCAGCCCCGGACGAGAGAGGGTGCCTCTGCGCGTGATCCCGTGGCCTCTGGACGCTGAAGCCCCCGGCGGAACCCAGCCCCATCAGTAGTGAGGCTGTGACACCTCTGCTGCCCTTATACCTGACCGCCACGACGCCCGGATCAGAAACGAGTGACAGTGATAGCACAGTGTCCGTGACTCAGTGACATGAAGGCAGAGCAGTGAACTAACCACATCCCGGAAGTCAGTAAGAGAAGCACCAGTGATAATATCAAAGTGGTGGAGTGAGTAAAAGTGACAGTGCAACCATGAACACGGCCACGCAGTGAGATACGGGTCTATTATAGTGAATACTCTACCATCTGATAACACGTCCTAATACTAAAACCGTACACAGACCCCAGTGTTAAAGTAATACTTACCAACGGTGAAATAGTACCAGCAACTCCACAAATATAAAAAAACTTAGACTTCCTGTAACTAATAATACGTAAACCTCTGCCCCAAGTGCTATTCATTTTGATCCGAGCAGTATCCTGCGTGATACTGATAACCCATATCTAGACGTAAGTCCAGTGTATCTGTATCCGTGACATCTACCCGTTCCACTGTATAACTTAGTAATACACGTGTAAGGTTGTTGCCTTGAGTTATCGTGTCCTGCCTCTCTCCTATTTGTCAAAGCTCCGGTCTCAAAAGAGAGCCCCGCTACACACTAGGTGTTTGAAGTACGGGAAGCCGACCCTTAAAACACCTATAGCATTACAACATCCACGTCCACACCACAACGCTCCTTCATTTCTTCCTTTGTCAGCCTGTCTTTCCATGTAACTCCACATGTTCCTCTCAAATAACTCATTTTCACTGCTCTCACTCTTGACTTGTGACCTTCCAACACGGTCCTAGCTTCACTTCCATACGTTAGAGTTGGTATCACCTAGATCTTGATCTTGGGTATCACAATACTGTCATGCAGCGACTTTTTTACTTCCATGCTCACTTCCCTGTTTCTTATCACTGCACTCAAAGAACCAGCAACCTTTCTCCTATATGTCATGTATCTTAAAGATTCCCTTACATTTTCTTACATGTTCTATCGCTAATATTTGCTACAGGGCGTGTGACTACATCCACAAATTTATAACCGCTGACCAGATAACTGTATTTGCTGAAGGTGTGTGGTAAGACCCACCACCTCCTTTTGTTGTATAAGTACTCTGTATACCATTACAACTAAAATACCCGCCGCCACCGGACCACCCACCCCGCCACCCCCCACCCCACCACCGAGCCGCTACCACACCACCACCCCAGGAGGACACCACGGAGGGGCTAGTGACCCAGAGGGACACTACTGTCCTGAGTCCCTCTTCTTCGCAACTACCTCAACACCAGGTAAGTGGGAAGAGACAACGACCCTGCGAGCAGGACAGCCGTTACCAGAATCGGGGTGGGACTGAACTAGATTCAGTCCCAGGTGACACCGCATTCATGGCCACTCTACGCGACGGGGAAGGAGCGGCCACTGTACGCCCTTCAGTTACCTCCCCAAGGGCAGGCAGGCCCAAGGCTATGGCCTCAGTACGTACCGGAGAGGGAGCGGCCTCTGTGCACCCCTCTCCTGCCTCTCTCTCCTACGGGAGCAACACCGCGTTCACGGCCACTGTACGTGACGGGGAAGGAGCGGCCACTGTACGCCCTTCAGTTGCTTCCCTAAGGGTAGACAAGCTCCCGGCTACGGCCAAAGTACGTACCAGGGTAGATAGACCCTCGGCTATGGCCTCAGTACATACTGGAGAGGGCGCGGCCTCTGTGCACCCCTCTCCTGCTTTTCCCTCCTATGGGAGCAACACCGCGTTCACGGCCTCTGTATATGACGGGGAAGGAGCGGCCACTGTACGCCCTTCAGTTGCTTCCCATAGGGCGGATAGGCCCATGGCTATGGCCGCGGTACGTACCAGGGTAAGTAGACCCAAGGCTACGGCCTCAGTACGTACTGGAGAGGGCGCAGACTCCGTGTACTCTGCTCCTGCCTTTTCTTCGGGAGCAGCACCACCAGCACGGCCACTGTACATGCGGGGGAAGGAGCGGCCACTGTACGCCCTTCATTCGTGGATCTGAAGGCCCTCGCGACGCAGGAAGTCCCTTGTGCGGCCGACCCTTTCCCTCTCGGCTGCATGGGACGCCCTTTGTCACCTTCCGGGAGTGTTGCCCCGGAGGTGCTGCCAGAGTGGTGGCGTTGCCCTATCCAGGTCCTACCACCTACCTGTGGGAGATCCCTGCCCCTGCCGGACACCCGATGGAGACGGTGCCGCAGTTCACCCCTGTCGGCGCCTTCCCCCACGGGAGACCACAGTCCTAGGACCCCCAGGCCCGACCAGCAGCCCTCAGGTCAGGGCAACCCAGGCTCTCTCTCCCCACGGAGCCAGAGGCGACAGGCCCGCCTCCTACAGCTGTTTGGCTCCAGTACCGAGGGCCACCTCTCAGGTCGAGGTCCCCAGACCGGAGGGCCTCCTGCACCCCACCAACAAGGCTCCAGTACGAGGAGCTCCTCCCAGGTCGAGGCCCCCAGACAGGCGGGCCTCCCTGCACTCCACCAACGACCCGGACAGTGACTCCCCTGAGGGCAGTGTATTGTCCTCTGCAGGAAGGCTCCCCATAGGGCCTCCCCCTCACGCCCGGACACCGTAGTGAATTACACCCAGGAAACACGGGTAAATATAGTGACGTTAACGCCCCTGGTGTCGTGAACAGTCGAGACGGGAAGATAACAGTGAACAGTGACAAAGTGAGGGCCAGAATAATACCAGTGAGAAAGTTACCAATAACCTGCCAAAGCCCGATACCCGGCAGAATAGAAAATAGCCTGAGTCCCAGATAAGAGAACTTATAGAAATCGTGGACCAAGACTAGGGTGCGCGGAAGAATCAAAAGTCTGTGAATAAGTGCCGTCGCGACTAAGTGACTCCATGAAGTGTCGCGACCCGCACCCTATCTAGTTATATAAAAAAAAAAAATAGTAACATTCACCCCTAGTGCATCGGACTCAATTTATATAATGCCAATTCTGCCTAAAGACGAAATAAGGGGTATCACGATTTTATAATTAACTACCTAAGTGTACATGAAGAATACTGTGTCTCAAGTGTAACTGAAAATCTTGGTGTTAAAGGCTAACTCTGTGTCCCTGTCTACTGTATATCCAATACCTCTAGGTTTTATATTGTAACGGTGAAGGAACTAGACAATAGATGTGTTAAGGTATGCTGCCTGGTTTTTATGTCCTGTTCCTTTGTGGGTGCTTTACTTCCAGTCCGGAAGAAGGACCCGGCTCAGTCGCTGGTGTTCTTAGAACGAGAAGTCGGACTAAAACACCCAACATAACACCAACAATAAACATTTCAATCAAAATTAATGAGGCTTGAACTAGGCGGGTTTGTAGCTTAATGATCGGTCCCTGGTTGAGCCCACAGAGTTATACATATAGAGCGCGCGTCCCTGTGTTGTGGTATGGGCGATAAGTGAAGCCAGCGGGCCCGGGGCGGCGGCCATCTTAGGATGCCCACTCTACCGAGTCCCGACCTTCTCGTACAGCTCATCATAATTCACAAATACTAACCTTTCCCGAGTGTTTTTTGCATTATATCCTGATGTAAATAGATAGAGCAGTTATCAATATAATTACTTTAGCTATTTTAAGCCTTTTCTCCATTACTATTGCGCTCTGAATGAAGTGAGAAGAAAAGTTATTCCCGGTCCCCTTACCTTGTCTCTACGCACCATTTTACTTTGGATACACAAAAATCAACGATTAGAAGCGAACATATACCAATTTATTAATAGCATTACATTAATTGAGTGGATGGTGAGTTCCCTCACTTACTGGTTCTTAAATAATACTAACTTAGTGTTTTCCTAACATAACAGCCTCTTACTTTAGCAGTGGTTGCTTTTGCAAGATGATGCAAACGTACCTTGCAATATGCAAGCACCACTGCTTTAATAAGAGAAAAAATGTGATTATTATCAGGTGAACATTCAAACATATGGGAATCATGTGTTTTAAATGCAGTGCTACCAGTCTCTTTCAATACAGAATATGCAACTAGAGAGGAAATTCTGGGAATGTTACGTAGCTCAAATTTGTCATGACTTTTCAACATTTTCTGAAATATTTTCTCTGTTGATCTGCAGACAGACACAGCACTCATAGAGGGCTTTATCAAGCCGCCTTTGTCCTTAACCAGTATCAATGCACAACTTTTATCATTGTTCTTAATTTCTGTTGCTGTAAGTGCAGACAAGCAGTCTGGACATGAAATATTTCTCTTTACCATTTTAACTGCATATCCGGCAATGTAACCTACTGCAGCTTCCTTATAATCTGACACATCTGTAAAGTTTGGACAGTCTACATAATCATGATCTTCTTGGGCAGGACTGCGAGGAATGATATCATATCTTCTTGCCATCATAATATCTTCAGTTTTATCCTCTAAAGCTTTCTTCATGACACTGCTAGATGTTGCAGATGTGAGCACTTCAGTGAGGTCTTGTGCAGAGACATTCCCGTTTGACGTTTTTATTTAATGCCTCAGAAGGAGTCTCTTGCATGCTGCCATGAGGTTTAACGCAGAAGGGTTATTTCGAAAGCCACCAGATGCTCGAATTGCACAGAAAGAGTTCTAAGTGATCCTGTGACAGCTTATAAGTTAGAAAGTACTGGAGTGGCTTATTTACACCTACAAACTGTTTATAAAGTGCCTGAGCACTCTTAATGGCAGCCAAAAAACCAATGAAAGGTGTCTTTCTAGAAGTTTTGTACATGAGGATGTCATCAGAATTAGTGATAGTCATTAGATAAGCAAATGCTTGATCTAAGAATGACATTGAAACTACTTCTGTCTCAGGTTGAAGTGCTGCTTTCATTCCTCTAGCAAATTTGTTTCTCGAGTTCAGTACATCAAAAAGTTTATCAGCCATTTGCAGAAATTTAACTGTACCCTGACAATCCTTAAAACTGTGGGAGATGTAATGAATCCCGACAGAAGATTAATGCATCAGCTACACTAGAACTCAGTGTTTGCGCAGCAAGTTTTACTTTCATCTTTTGAGTGTGCCATGAAAGATGGATATCCCTGAGTTTATTTCCTAAATGAAGGCCCTCATCTTCTTGAAGTTGATGCAGTGCTTGAATATATTTCCATTCTATTTTATTTCCTGATCACAGAGAAGCGAGAACATCTTACCTGTTTTGAATTTAGCGTGAGACTGGGCATCCCAATATGGCCGCTGAGCCACTTCCGGTTGCGTCACTTTCAAACCAGGGTGGCGCACTCTATATGTATAACTCTGTGGTTGAGCCATTGAGCTCTGTAAGACCACGTAGTTTGTGTAACAGCCGCCAGGGGCCCGAGGCGGCGCTGATGTTGTTTGTCTACACCACCAACGCCCACTTATTATGAAATCAGCCGATGAATTCGGAAAATATAGTGCTATGGCTCACTTCTAAGCTTATGTAAGCAACAGCGAAACAGAAACAGCAAGCTAAGAACGGTGATCCAACTGCATTTCCATGGTGGAGGCGACGAATGGTGGTGTTTCAATGTGGCGGCCAAAGCTACAAGCTCGCTGCGGAGGTAGCCTCTCCATATTATAAAGCTCTGTGGGTTGAACTCACCTCTCATGGTTAACTCACCTCAGTGACTTTTATTTCATTGTGAAGACAAAAACCATTATCATAAACTTGCGATGTAATTTTTACATTAAAATCAGTTTCCTAATTTAAATTATCCACATCTGGCTGCATTTAACCTGTATGCAGTCGTATTTCCTCCTATTTAAACTTTTTATATCCTTCACAACAATAAATATTTAAAATCAGATGAAATCACTATAATAAAAAAGGCAATCAACAGTTAATATTTGCTATATTTCAAAAATTTTGTCGAGGTCTTAACGTGTGCGGCGTGGTGAAGAGACGAGAGTGTCAAGGTGGGTTTGTGTATGTGTGAAAAGTTGTAAATCTTCCTTTAAAGCTCAATAAGATTTGCATGGATGCCTTTATATGTCTGTGGGGAAAAGGGAGAAGATCTGTGTGTGAATGTGTGCTAAAGTGAACGTGTGTGAGGTATCTTTCACCACTTAAAACCTGGCCATATGAAGCATCGTCTGGCAAAATTGTGACCATATTTCACGTAGGGAGTCGGGAATAGGGGCTCCTCCCAAGTAAGTAGTGCCTTGACAATTAGTCCTGTTTTTTCCCCTAACTTTAGCATAGCAGGTAATGGTACAGTAGTTAAACTGTATCCTAGCCTACTTCACCTCGTCAATAATAACTCCGATTACTGTTTGTTGAATTGTTAAATGTACGTTTTACTTTAGGCAGTAGAAAGACCTTACCTGTTCAGTTGCAATTCCTCCAGTTTGTTTTCTGTAATTATCTGATTATTTCTATCTATCAATCTATTGTCAGATGCCATAATCCCATCAGGGGTGGCCGTTTGACTTTGAGTTATTTGTTTTGCCGGGAGGGGCACTAACCCTCCACCAACCCACTTGTTGAAACGTAGGGAACACGTATGGTTTGGTTATATGGTTACCACCCAGCATTGTAAATGGTTTGCTGGCTTACAGGAAACCATAATTTATTAAAGTCCACCCTCTGTCAAGACCGAGATTTTATGTTGACTTTATTCAAATCCCACATCAGACCCATCATGGAGTTTGGCTCCACTGTATGGAACACAGGCTACCACGGAGATCAGAGGCTCCTGGAGTCTGTACAGCGCAGATGGACTAAGCAAATCAATGGCCTGTCCGAACTCAGTTATGCTGACCGTCTGAAAAACCTGGGCCTGTATTCTGTAAAAGGGAGACTGATCAGAGCTGACCTCATTAAATGCTGGAAAATCTTCCATCGCCAGTCCCCAATTGCACCGCCTGAGCTTTTTTCTCTTCCTTCATTAACTCACACCAGGGGCCATAGATTCAAGGTGGCCAAGCCCCGCACCTCAGCCGAGTGTAGACGCAGGTTTTTTAGCATCAGATGTATAGACCTCTGGAACTCTCTTTCAGATGATGCTGTTAGCACTGACTCAGTTGCATCATTTAAAAAGTCCCTCCACTCACAACTAGGTCACATCCTGTTCAACTATATTGAATAACTATGATTCATAATTCGAAGTCCTTCAAGTAGTGCAACTACCGTGCATATGGCACAAAATTCAGCCTCTAATCAGTAGTCTATTCTGATGATGATGTATATAGGGAATGGGGCTGGCGTGCCAGCGGGTATGGGCTGCCCTACTTCTTGAAAAGCAGATTCCTACCGAGCCATACTGTTAATTGTAGTAGGGTAGCCAACCAGGTGAGTTGTTACTCAAAGCCACCTGAAAAGGAAAGAAGAGAAATAAAAAGTTGCAGGAAAGATGGGAGATATAAGATGAGAGGAGGGCAGTCACAGAAGAAGAATGAGAAAGGTCAAGGAAGCTGTAGGCAACACAACTTCTACCCAGTTTTGCATTTACTTATTCTTCTTCCTTTGTTTGCCATTTTACCAATTGTGTGGGTGTAATTGATGTTTATTGCTAACTTTGTTTCTCAGTTCAGTTCAGTTCAGTTCTGAATTGAACTGAGAAACAAAGTTAGCAATAAACATCATTTACACCCACACAATTGGTAAAATGGCAAACAAAGGAAGAAGAATACTTTTGGTTCAATATTGTTTTTTGTTATTAACCACGTCCCTTTTGTTTTACCGATGATATGTATTTCTTGGGTGTAATGGTGGACATAATAACACCTATTCGAAGCTTGGTGAGATTAGGTTAGAATGTGAGGTTGTACTAAGTTTGGAAGTACTAAAAGTTGACCGGGATGCCAGCTACAACAAATTTTGGTAGAAGTCAGTATGTTAGAGTAAGGGTCCACCGTTACACCTGAGAAGGAGTTGATACAGTGGAAGGAACATGGGTAAAAATGGTAGGGAAAACAGTTGAATGTGAAACATTTATATATTGCCCTCAAAATAACAAGATTATTATAAAAGACTGTCTTGAACTGATTTGGGAAGATGCTTCTGCTGCATTAAGTGGAATTATGTTTACTGCTTATCCACGAATTTTGTAATCATAGTTCAGATTTTCTTGGATTACTTCTAGTATTCCCGATATTATTTAACAAGTTGCCAATATGCAGTTCAGGGATATTACCACCATAAATGCATAGTATATAAAATTTAAAAAAATAAAATGGCAACAACTAATCATGCCTCGGAGCCCCCAGGGGGTGGGACCATAAATGCCCCCACCATCCATCCCTCTCCCAGTGATGACTCTACATGCCTGGAACCACTATCTGACTCACTTCTTCATTTCTGCAACATTCGTTGCCTTTCCTCTAACTTTCTCTCTGTTGAACATCACCTATCCTCCTAAACCTCACTTTCTCTTCTTAACAGAGACTCAGCTGTCTGAGGCAACTGACAGCAAACCCTTTTCTATATCCTCCTACTTTCTCTATACTTATTTCAAAGCCAAAGGTGGCTGTTGTGTATATGTACGCAACAAGCTATCTTAGCTCTCGTGTTCCTGAACTCGATTCTTCTGAATTCTCTACACTCTGGCTTCGGCTTTCTCTGACTAAATATATCTGTGCTGTTTACTTATCTCCTAATTCTACTGACTATCAAAAATTCTTCGACTATCTTACTTCTAGGATGGAACATATTCTGTCCATTTCAACTTTCTCTGAAATCTCCATTCTAGGAGATTTCAGTGTTCACCACCACCGTTGGCTCTCCTCTCCTTTTGTGAGGACTCCATATTATAAATACAAATCATAACAGAAAACATGATGGATAGATAGATAGATAGACAATGCACCAGACAAGGTGTGGGAACGGGAAATTAGCTTGCAACTCTTTAAGTGAAGGAATTTTGATCGTACACCGGAAGCAGTACAGACATACAGTATTCTAGAAGCTTCCACAACAGTAGAGCACATGTGACACGACACCTGCTACACAAGTCTGTAGGAACCTGAGCTCAGAAGGAGACAGGCGATAGAACCGGCAGGTAGTAGGGAGAAGGAGGCTTGCAACATGGGCGAGAGGGTGAAAGAGAGAGAGCGAGACAGGGAGGTAGCTAACGGGACTCTATACTTCACTCGTGTGTGAGAGACTTTGTTAATATTTCCAAGACAAATAAAAATAGTCACATACTCATCTTTACCTCTCCTGTCATTGCATGACAAAAGGGAACGAAGATTATCTACTTACAAAACTACTCACGTATAATGACCGCTCGTCCACGAGTCTGATACAGTATATGTTTAACTGATCTACAAAACACACTACAAGAAGCTTACAAAGTTCTTGTAAGACTTTCACTGATCCACCTGGTGAACAAGCCTACATCTTTTCTATCCTTAATGACCTAGAGCAGCTTGTATAGCACCCTACCCGTATCCCTGACCGCCTTGGAGAGAGCTCCAACATACTTGACCTCTTCCTTACAACTAATGCTTCTGCTTACACTTAACCTTTCCTCTCTGTTGGGCTTCTCTGATCATAACCTTATTACCGTAACCTGTCCTATCGCTCCGGTACGGCCTGTGGATCCTCCAAAGAGTCATCATCTGTGGCACTTTGGAGCTGCGGATTGGGAGGCCCTCAGGCAGTACTTTTTTTTATTTTCCCAGGAATGATTATTGCTTCCATGGCCAGGAGCCATCTGAGTGTGCCTTGCGCAGTACGGAGATTATTCTCTCGGGCATGAAAGCATACATTCTTTTCTCATATCCTTTGACTATGCAAGAAAGCTTTGGTTTAATCACGCTTGTTCTAATGCTGTCCGCAACAAGGAGAGGGCCTACTAAAGGTACCGGAGCCAACTCACTCCAGAATCACATCTTTTTTGTTTCTGCCCAGAATCGTGCTAAGTCTGTTCTATGTTCTGCTAAAAATAATTTCATCTGTACTAAATGCTCTCAACTCTCCAACTCGAATTCTTCCCGCTCCTTCTGGCACCTTGCCAAAAACCTTTCTAACAACTTTACCTCATCATCCTTCCCTCCTCTTTTCTACTGTGATGGCTCTGTAGCTATTTCTTCTACTAATAAAGCAGATCTCTTCACTCAAACTTTCTCCTCCAGTTCCACCTTAGATGATTCCGGTGCTGTTCCTCCATCACTCCCCCCTCGGACTTCCTTATGGCTGACATTAAAATTTCTTCAGCTGGTGTATTTTCTGCCATCACAGGCCTCAGTACTAACAAGGAATATGGGCCTGATGGAGTCCCTCCTGTTGTCCTCAAGAACTGTGCTTCTGTGCTTACACCCTGCCTAGGCAAACTCTTTCACCTTTGTCTATGAACTTGTACCTTTCCTTCTTGCTGAAAGTTTGCTCTCATTCAGCCAGTCCCAGAGAAGGGTGACCATTCCCAACCGTCTAACTATCGTCCAATGGCTTTAACATCCTGTGTCTCAAAAGTTTTCTAGTCTGTTCTTAACAGAAAAATTTTAAAGCATCTTTCCTATCACAACCTTCTTTCTGATCGTCAGTATGGGTTCCGTCAGGGACTCACCACTGGTGATCTTCTCACCTTCCTGTCAGACTTCTGGTCATCCTCCTTTTGGGACTTTGACGAAAGCTTTGCTATAGCACTGGACATCTCAAAGGCTTTCGGTCGAGTCTGGCATAAATCTTTAATTTCCAAACTGCCTTGTTATGGTTTCTATCCTTCTGTCTGTGCCTTCATCTGTAGCTTCCTTTCTGGTCGTTCTATAGCTGCTGTTGTAGACGGCCATCGTTCTTCTCCTAGATCTATCAACAGTGGTGTTCCTCAGGGCTCTGTCCTATCACCAACTCTCTTTCTTTTATTCATCAATGATCTTCTAAGCTGTACATCTAACCCTATCCACTCATATGCTGATGATTCCGCCCTTCACTTTTCCATTCAGTTTCTGCAACGTCCATCTCAACAGTTACTTCAACAAACAAGGGATGAGGGTATGGCACACCTAATGTCTGACTTGGCTCTTATCTCTGACTGGGGTAAAAATAATCTTGTTTTTATTGCATCAAAGACTCAGTTTTTACACGTATCAACCTGTCAGAATCTTCCAGAGGAGTACCCACTAATGTTTAATAATATCCAGCTCAATCTGCATCATCCTTGAACATGCCTGGGGTTCCATTCACTCGGGACTTATCTTGGAAAGATCATATTGCATCTTTTGTAATATCTGCTTCCAAGAGATTAGGTGTGCTAAGCCGACTCCTTGCCTTCTTTACCCCTGCACAGCTGTTGACTTTATGCACGGGTTTTATTCGCCCCCTGTGTGGAGTTCAACTCTCATGTGTGGGGAGGCTCCCCACATACTGTACAACACTTCTCAAAAGGGTGGAGTCAAAGGCTTTTCATCTCATCATCTCTCCTCCTCTTACTGGCTCCCTTCAACCTCTGTCTCTTCGCCATGCTATTGCCTCTTTATCTCTCTTCTCTCGCTACTTCAGTGGTCACTGCTCCTCTGAACTGTCTGCTCTCATCCCTCCACCTCTACGACGAGTGCGTAGCACCCGTTTAGCAACAAACTCTCACCCCTTTTTTGTCCAACTCTCTAATGCTAGAGTTAACTGTTACTCCCAGTCCTTCATTTATGCAACAGGTCAACTCTGGAACTGTCTCCCTCTGTCTGTATTTCCTACTTCCTATGATCTCCAGTCTTTCAAACGCAGTGTGTCCAGGCATCTCAAAATGAACGGATCTTGAATTTGGCTCTCTTTTGTTTTTTTTTGTTTTTTTTTGTTTTTTTTTTTGAAGGAACTGTAAATGCGGGCTCAGCCTTTGGTTCCTTCTTTACATTAAAAAGTATATACACCGTATATATTACCTATAATGCTAATGAACCCCCATATCCCCATTTGGAAATTGATATTTACAGAGATAATGAATTTAATTAAAATTCCCTCCAAAAACCATACCTTGGATCTTGACTCGGCCAGTTAGTGTAAAAAATGCGTGTGTTCGTACGTGTGTTTCTCCTTCCATCGACTGCGCATGCATCTGCTAGGTCTGTTTCACCCAGTCATAGGCATACTTTGTCACGTGATGGTATTCTACCTGTTTGCGGTCTTTGATTCCCTCTGGATGGAAAATTCAAATCCTTCTTGCTATGGCTTCCAATGAAGAAAGTCGCGATCTGAGCACCAGGTGTAATATTGATTACTTACGCGTTATTAAGCGTTTCCACTCGGAACCGGAGGAAGCCGTTGAGTTATTGAGAAAACATGGTGTATTTTTTCTGCTAGTTTTTGATGAGATTTGAGTGACTTTTGACCTTCATTTTTTTCAGAAATGCTTCATTTTGCCCGTTTTCCAATCATGAACTTTGAGTTGATGAGGAGGTGAAATGAAACATTTTTGACAGAAAACGAAGGCAAAAAATCACTCAAATCGCATAAAAAACACCAGAAAATAAACTCCATAACCTGGACCATCGTCTCTCTAAGGTAAGCATTTCCCTGCGGCACATTATGTTTGGTTGGGTTTGGTTAGTTTGTTTGTTTGGTTTGGTTAACCAGTTGTGCAGTATATTTTTCTGGTGGTTTTTATACAATTTGATTTTTTACTTCGTTTTCTCGGTTAGGTTAGGTTAGGTTAGGTCTGTTTCGTTAGGTTAGGTTTGTCTGGTTAGGTTAAATGGTTGTCTATCTATCTATAGCCCGACTTCCTAATCCCACAGAGGGTGGCTGCAGACAAAACGCCTCCAAGTCGCTTTGTCACCCACCATTTGACTACCCTCCCCCCAACTCACTCCCCCCTCCCTCATATACCTCTCAACTCCATCCCTCCACCTCATCCTCGGTCTACTCCTCCCTCTTCCTCCCTCCACCTCACCTACATATACCCTCTTAGTCAGTCTTTCATTCTCCATTCTCTCCACATGTCCAAACCACCTCAGTGTATTTCTCCTAATCTTCTCAACCACATCCACATCCACCCCACAACGTTCCTTCACTTCATTCGTCAACCTGTCCCTCCATGTCACTCCACATGCTCCCCTCAAGTAACTCATTTCCACTGCTCTCACTCTTGACTTGTTCCCCTCTTCAAGGTCCACACCTCGCTTCCATACGTCAGGGTAGGGATCACAATACTATCATGCAGTGACTTCTTAACTTCCATACACACCTCCCTATTTCTCATCACTGCTTTCAGTGAACCAATAACCTTCCTTCCCTGCTGTACCCTTTCACGCACTTCATCCCCCAAAGTTCCATCCTTACTTATCACACTACCCAAGTACTTGAATGCACTCACACTCTCCATATCCTCACCATCCAACCTCACTGTACATTCTGTGACTTCATTCCTCTCAAACACCATAACTTTACTTTTGTTTACATTTACTTTCAGCTTCCTCCTCCTACACACTGTCCCAAATTCATTCACCAAATCTTGCAACTCCATTCATCTTCACTCAACAATACTGTATCATCAGCAAAAAGCAACACCAGAATCTTTCAAATCTCACCCTCATTCATTAGAGCCACCCCACATCCACTGCCCATACCCTGCACCTCCTTTACAACCCCATCCATGTATACTGTATATTAAACAGCCATGGAGACATCACACAACCCTGTTTCAGTCCCACATTGGGATAAAAAAATTCACTCAGCTCACCTTCCACTTGTACCGTAGCCCTATCTCCTTCGTACATACTCTTCACAGCTTTCAACAATTTCCCCTCCACTCCATATATTCTTAATACCTTCCACATACCTTGCCTGTCTGTTCTGTCATAAGCTTTCTCCAAGTCCATGAAGGCAGCATACACTTTCTTTCCCTTCTCTAGATACTTCTCCACTAAACATCGTAGAACAAATATCTGATTACACACCCTTTTGCCTTCCTAATTCCCCCCTTGTTCTTCTCCAGCTAGCTCCTCTGTCATATGCCTAACCCTATCAATGAGTATTCTGCCATATATTTTACCAGTCACACTAAGAAGGCAAATACCCCTATGGTTACCAGATACTTCTCTCTCCCCTTTTCCTTTATATAAAGGAACAATTATACAGGTAAGCCCTTAATTCACGCGAACTTTTTTCACGCGATTTAGGTTATCCACGAATTTTTCGTACAATGATTAAAACATAAAATTATAGTATTCAAATAAATAATTTTAATATACAAGAGAAATAAATAAAATATAAAAATGCCTACCTGCTGCCTGTGTGCATATATATATGTATGTGTGTGTGTGTGTGTGTGTGTGTGTGTGTGGAAGGTCGGTCCACACAGTCAGTTTGAATCTGACGGTCGAACCATGCATGACTCGCGAATCGTTATTTGTGGCTTGTTTTTCTACCTTCCAGTGATTGCTTGCCTTGTCTGCCAACCTGGGGCCTAAGCATAGTGCTAGTGATGCATGTGGGAACACACCAAAACGGACTCATAAAGTGATGTTGCTGACAGAGAAAGTTAAAGTGTTGGACAAACTTAAGGGAGGAATGTCGGTGACAATTCCCCGTCAGGACAATTCCCCGTCATTTATTTACATACCAGTTTATTTAGCAAGTACAGTACACTAGTTTTTTACTTATATGAGATATAAAATCTACCTGAAAATTAGTTATTAAAGTATTAATTAATCAATAATAAGTATAATTATAGAATGATGGAATCGTCCATGTTTTGATGGTGAATTGACTTCGTGGTGAATTGTCTCTGAACCGTGTGTTTGGAGTGAGTCAACTGTTCTTACAATAAAGAAGACAGAACGTTGCATACGGGAGTCAGTGAGGGCTAGTGCACCAGACTGTGCTAAAGTGTCTTCACCTATGCCTGTGAACTGGCTTGGAACTGTATGTTTGGGTTGAATGAGTCAACTGTTTGGACAATAAAGAAGGCAGAATGTAGCATATGGGAGGCAGTGAGGGTTTGTGCACCAGACTGCTGAAGTGTCTCCATCTATGCTTGTGCTTGTCAGGTTCCAGTGTTAAATTTCTTACATTTTTGTTGTTTTTCATACTTTATGCTAGTTTATAAGGTGTATGTAGTGCATAAACTGTATTATTCAGATGTAATATACTTTGTAGACATGCATAATTATGTGCACACAAGGGCAGAATGTATATGCGAATTTACCACATACGCGAAGGGTCTGGGAACGTAACCCTCGCGTGAATTAAGGGCTTACCTGTACCTGATTTCCAGTCCTCTGGAACGCTTCCCTCTTCCCAAGCCAATCTACACAACTTCCATATCCATTCCACAAGAATCTCACCTCCATACCTCAGCATTTCACCACACACTCCATCAATTCCTGGGGCCTTTCCCAACTTGATCTTCTTCATTGCTTCCACTTGTTCCGCCCTACTGATCTCTTCCTCCCTCCTCTCATCTCTCCTCCCAGCCATTCCCCAACCACTTATACTCGCACTGCTGTTACTCTCTACATTCAACAAATCCTCAAAGTGCTCCTTCCATCTCCTCAATTTCTCTCTCTTTTCTCCAGCAATAATCTATTATGCCTATCTTTCACTCCCCTACTATTTCCCCGTTCACACTGCCTTACTTTCTTTACCTCCTTCCAAAACAATTTCTTACTCTCCCTCCATTTCACACTCAGATTCCTCCCAAACTCTTCATCCACTTTCTTCTTACTCTCCTTCACCAGTCTCTTCACCTCCCTTCTCCTACTCACATATACCTCTCTCTTCTCTCTCTCATCTTCTCCCCTACCTCAACTCGCTAACCATTCACTATATGCCTTCTTCTTTTGTTCCACAGCTTGTTTCACCTCACCATTCTACCATGCTGTCCTTTGCACACCCTTGCATCTCCTCACTCCACAAACCACCTCACACGCTGCACCTATCTCTTCCGTAAATATCTTACATACATCTTCCACCTCTTCCATCTGCTCTAGCTCATACTTTCCCAATCTTTCTTCCACTATGCTCTTATACTCTGTCATTTTCTCACTATCTTGCAACTTCTCCACTCTTCTCATAGTAGCTGTTTCCTCCTGTCTTCCCCTTCGTCTCCTCAACCATTTTCTTTGCAACTTCACCTTGGCCATCACTAAGTGATGGTCCAAGACTCCATTCCCTCACCCTCTCTACACTCTTGCATCCACCACTTGTCTTCTCATTCGCTCATCCACACACATGTAGTCTATCATTGCCTTTCGTTCAACAAGTTCACCATCCATCCTCCTCATTACTCTCCATGTATACTGGTGGATCATCTTATGTCGAGAGTAGGTGTTGGCTATTGCCAACCCCTTACCAGCACAGATGTCCACCAAAGCACTACCATTCCCATCTACGTTTGCAGGCACACCCCACTGACCAACCACTTCATCCACTCGTACATTCCCAACTTTGCCATTCATGTCTTCAATCAAAAGCACTCTCTTGCTCCTCTCAAATTTGTCCATACATGCTTCTACTCCCGCCCAAAACTCATCTTTCACTCTTGCCACTCAGTCCTCTTTCGAAGCATACACACACACAATCGCCCATGCTTGTATGACTGGTTGTACAGTATATTTTTCTGGTGTTTTTTTATGCGATTTGAGTGATTTTTGAATTTGTTTTCTATTGGTTAGGTTAGGTTAGGTTAGGTCTGTTTGGTTAGGTTAACTGGTTGGGCAGTATATTTTTCTGGTGGTTTCTGATGCAATTTCAGGGATTTTTGACTTCGTTTTTTATTTGTCAAAAATGCTTCATTTCACCACGTCATCCAGTCAATGTTCATGATTGGAAAAGAGGCAAAATGAAGCATTTCCAACTAAAATGAAAGTCAAAATCACTCAAATCTCATCAAAAACTACCAGAAAAATATACTGCACAATTTGGGGGGTTTATTGGCAACTTGTAAAAATTTACCCTATGAGAAGATGGAAGGAGGATTTGTTGAATGTAGAGAGTGAGAGCAGTGCGAGTATAAGTGGTTGGGGAATGGGTGGAAGAAGAAGAGATGAGAGGAGGGAGGAAGAGATCAGTAGGGCAGAAGTGGTGGAAGCAATGAAGAAGATCAAGTTGGGAAATGCCCCAGGAATTGATGGAGTGTGTGGTGAAATGCTAAGGTATGGGGGTGAGATTGTTGTGGAGTGGATATGGAAGTTGTGTAGATTGGCTTGGGAAGAGGGAAGGGTTCCAGAGGACTGGTAGTCAGGTATAATTGTTCCTTTATGCAAAGTATGTGGTAACCATAGGGGTATTTGCCTTCTTAGTGTGACTGGAAAAATATATGGTAGAATACTCGTTGATAGAGTTAGGCATATGACAGAGGAGCTAGCTGGAGAAGAGCAAAGGGGATTTAGTAAGGAAAAAGGGTGTGTAGATCAGATATTTGTTCTAAAATGTTTAGTGGAGAAGTATCTAAGAAGGGAAAGAAAGTGTATGCTGCCTTCATGGACTTGGAGAAAGCATATGACAATAGATAGGCAAGGTATATGGAAGGTATTAAGAATATATGGAGTGGATGGGAAATTTTTGAGTGCTGTGAAGAGTACTGTATGTACGAAGGAGGTAGGGCTACGGTGCGAGTGGATGTTGAGCTGATTGAGTTCTTTGATCTCGATGTGGGACTGAAACAGGGTTGTGTGATGTCTCCATGGCTGTTTAATATATACATGCATGGGGTTGTAAAGGAGGTGCAAGGTACCAGTAGGGAAGTGGATGTGGGGGTGGCTCTAATGAATGAGGGTGAGATTTGGAAGATTCCGGTGTTGCTGTTTGCTGCTGATACAGTATTGTTGAGTGAAGATGAATGGGAGTTGCAAGGTTTGGTGAATGAATGTGGGACAGTGTGTAGGAGGAGGAAGCTGAAAGTAAATGTAAACAAAAGTAAAGTTATGGTGTTTGAGAGGAATGAAGTCACAGAATGTACAGTGAGGGTGGATGGTGAGGATATGGAGAGTGTGAGTGCATTCAAGTACTTGGGTAGTGTGATAAGTAAGGATGGAACTTTGGGGGATGAAGTGCGTGAAAGGGTACAGCAGGGAAGGAAGGTTATTGGTTCACTGAAAGCAGTGATGAGAAATAGGGAGGTGTGTATGGAAGTTAAGAAGTGACTGCATGATAGTATTGTGATCCCTACCCTGACGTATGGAAGCGAGGTGTGGACCTTGCAAGAGGGGAACAAGTCAAGAGTGAGAGCAGTGGAAATTAGTTACTTGAGAGGAGCATGTGGATTGACATGGAGGGACAGGTTGAAGAATGAAGAAGTGAAGGAACGTTGTGGGGTGGATGTGGATGTGGTTGAGAAGATTAGGAGAAATACACTGAGGTGGTTTGGACATGCGGAGAGAATGGAGAATGAAAGAGTGACTAAGAGGGTGTATGTAGGTGAGGTGGAGGGAGGGAGAGGGAAGGGTAGACCGAGGATGAGGTGGAGGGATGGAGTTGAGAGGTATATGAGGGAGGGGGGGTGAGTTTGGGGGGAGGGTAGTCAAATGGTGGGTGACAGAGCGACTTGGAGGCGTTTTGTCTGCGGCCACCCTTTGTGGGATTAGGGCGTTTGGCTATAGATAGATAGATAGACCATTATTCAATGCTCCGAGAGTGTTCACCGTTCCCCTGCCACCAGTCTTAATGGGCTCACAGGAATGGAGACATTTTGAAATAAAACTGCATGGAAAATTAAGGAAAATACCTCAGCCAACTGTGGAGAAATTAAAGACATGTGACAATAAAAACACTCAGAGCTGGTAAAAATTTATTTGCATACCATACTCATTTTGCTTTAGTATAAATTTACTAATGTGTTGTATGTGATTTAATTATTTTGGCCTTCAGTTCTGTCAGTAATTCAGATGGTATGGCTTGGTAAAATATGAGAACAGTGATGGAGCAATTCAAGCTCTTGTCTCACAGAATCATATTCTTAAAGAAAATAAGTACTGTATTGTATTGTACTGCTGGTAGGTGCATCACAAGTCATTGACATTTAATTTTAAAACATGGTGGCGACCATCATCCACTCACTTGATGTAGAGCTGCCTACTTCTTCCTTAGCCTTTACCATTCTTTTTCTGTGTCTGCCCCCCTCTCTTCATATTTCTCCCATCTTTCCTGTCCTTTCTTATTGCTTTTCTTTCCTTTACAGGTGGCTTTACATTGAGTGACAAGCCAAATGGTTTCCTGTAAGCCAAGAAACAATTTACTACGCTGGGTGGTAACCATATAACCAAACCATACGTGCTCCCTACGTGTCAATAAGTGGGTTGGTGGAGGATTAGTGCCCCTCCCCATAAAACGAATAACTCAAAGTCAAATGGCCACCCCTTGCGGGATTTGCGGTGTCTCACAATAGATAGATAGATAGACAAGAACATGGAATAAATCACACCAGACCCTTAAGTGCATTTACACAAATACAGTATAGATGGAATAAACAAGAAGATTGTGGAACTATAGGCTTCAATAGAGGAAGAGAATCCAGACCACCTCTTTCTCACAGAAAGTAGGTGCAATATAGATATGCTGAATACTGGCTTGTTTGATGTAAATCGCCACACAGTAATAAAGGAAAGACAGACATATTCAAACTGCCCCAGGAGGAGGAGGAGTGATATTAGTCAAGAAGGAGTATGTCGTGGATGAGTGTTCAGTATCAAGCCTACTAGATCATGAAGCACAAGAGTCAATCTGGAGTGAAATAAAAAGTGAGGAAGGCAAGAGCATAGTATTAGGCACTGTATATAGAAATGCATCCTCCCCAGTAGACAATAATGAAAAAACTTGTGATCTCACTAGAGTAAGTGAAGAAAGTACAAGAAACAAACAGGTTCTAGTCACTGGAGACTTTAATTTTAGTAACATAATTTGGAAAGGAAATGGAGTTATGAACAGCTCCCAGAACAATGGTGAGGCTCACAGTGTCCTGGAGGCTGTGAATGACAACATTTGGACCCATTACGCACATGACTAGACCCACCTGAGCAAGACAGCCCATCTAGATTGGACCTCATCTTCACAAAGACTGACTGCGAGATTAGTGACCTGAAGCACTTAGCACTGTTAGACCAAAGTAGACATGCCATATTGAATTTTACCCTTGCTGTTGATGCCAAGCCACAGGAACACGAGGGCAGTAAAATCAGATTAAACTACCACAAGGCAAACATTGCTAAAATGAGAAGATTATTCCATGATGTTAAGCGGGGACTTCCCTTTTCTGGCAAATCTGTCCAGGAGAAATGGAATGTATTTCTGAAAAACTATGAAAGAATTGTAGCAGACTGTGTACCAACAAACAAAAACAAACAATCACCAAGAAAACCCAAATGGATGAACAGGCGCCTATGGATACTGATTCGGAGGAAGCAGGAAGCATAGAAAAAATACCATACAGGACCAGAATAACACCTGGAAAATGTGAACTGTACAACGCAGCAAGAAACACAGCTACCAGAGAAGTGAGGCTGCCAAGTATGAGTACGAGAAGAAAGTAGCCAAAGATTCGACGACAAACTCATAACATATCTGGGCACATGTCCTTTCGAAAACCAATATCAAGGAGACCGTCACCAGACTAAAAACAACCATTGGAACACTTACTGAGGATGACAAAGAGACTGCGGAAGGAATTAATAAGGCTTTCAACAAAGTCTTCGTTAACCTCTATGTGCCAGTTGTCGTTTATAACCGTCACGATTATGGGCGCGGAGCAACGCCAGTTGATGTGTATAGCTGCAAGCATCTTCCCATCACCCTTTAAACTTTAATTTATCCTTACTCATTGACAGGACTGCTTGGAGACCTGGGGATACTTTCATTTGAAAGAGGAAGAGTTGGTGAGTCTTATGTACTGTATCATCAATTTTTTTCTCCAGCTGTTACAGTTTGGCAGATAGTGTTTGAAAGTTAGGGTATTTTTTTCCATCACAGATATGCCCATCATGGAGGAGCATGCGACATCGGAAAACCCCCAGCGTTTAGGGGATAAAGAAGATCTTGGTGGACCAGCCCCATCTCCTGATGCTGTATTCCAGGGACTTAAGATCACACAAATTGAAATAAGCCAAATGGAGGTAAAGAAGAATCTGGCTGATCTTGACACCAGCATAGCACCAGGACTGGATGATGTGTTACCAGTAGTCTTGGAAGCTTGTGCTGTCATATTGTGTGACCCTTTACTCGACATATTTTGCTCATCACTTGAGGCTTGTGAAGCTCCGAGTGACTGGAGGAGGGCCAGCATCTCACTCATTTTCAAGAAGGGCAGCCGAACTGAACCACTAAATTACTGTCCAGTGTCCTTGACCAGCATAGGCTCCAAAATATAAGAGAGTATCATTCAACAGGAAATTGTAAACCATGTGACAAGGAACAGCCTGATTAATGATGCACAGCATGGCTTCCGAAGCAACAGGAGCTGTCTGACAAATATGCTTTTGCTACCTGGATGATCTCATTAATGCAGTAGACCATGGCAGAAGTGCAGATATCAGTTACTTAGATTATGAAAAAGCTTTTGACAGGGTCCCCCACTAAAGACTGTGCATCAAGCTTGAGGTGATGGGAGTAATGGGGAAAGTCTTAAGCTGGATCAAGAGCTTTTTTTTTTTTTTTTTTGAAGAGACACCACAGGGTCTCCAGTAGAAATGAGGCACCAAACTGGCTCTCAGTTGAGAGTGGAGTTCCCCAAGGGTCCGTGCTCGGACCCCTCCTCTTCATCGTATACATCAATGACTTGGTCTCAGATTTGGAATCTACAGCCAGCTTGTTTGCAGATGATGCAAAACCATACAGAGTCATCGAGTCAGATGAAGACATCAGCGCAGTGCAAAGGGATATGGAGAGACTGGACGAGTAGAGTGGCAAGAGGTTGTTGACCTTTAACACAGACAAGTGTAAGACAGTGCATGAGGACACAAAAACCCTGGGGCCAGCTATCAGCTGGGCAATAAAATGCTTGAAAAATCCACTTTAGAAAAAGATCTGGGAATCCTGATAGCATCGAACATGAAGCCTTCATCACCCTGGGGCTAACTATCAGTTGGGCAATAAAATACTTGAAAAATCCACTTTAGAAAAAGATCAGGGAATCCTGATAGCTTGGTAAATACAAACTGGAGAGGAGACACGAAAGATAAAACGGGAGGAGGAGTGATGATAGCAGTGAAGAACAACATAAATGTAGATACCATGGAAATGGGAGAGAGTACGGCTGAAGTGATAAATATGAAATTAGAAACTGGAGAGAATAGCAAGAGAGATATTGCAGTAGTATATGTTCCCCCTAAGAGAAGATCATGGAGTGATGATGAATACCAGGAAATGTTGTCAGACATGGCCAGTTATTTACAGAAAATGATTGAGAAAAGTAACAACATAATTTTAATGGGTGACTTCAACTGTAAAGAGGTGAACTGGGAGGAATGGGACTCAGGAGGCAGCGAAGATTCGTGGGGCACCATATTATTAAATACAAGAGTGAACAGTGTGATGATGCAATGGGTCAAAGAAGAGACACGGTTCCGAGGTGAGGACTCACCAGCAAGATTAGATTTACTGTTTACCAAAGAACCCGATGTAATAGACTCTTTGAAATATCTGTGTCTATCTGTCTATCTCTTGCCAGATGCCTTAATCCCGTACGGGGTGGCCACAAACAAATCGCCTCCTTGTCGCCCCGTCCCCCGCAATTTCACTGCCCTGCTCCCAACTCAAACCCCCCCTCTCTTATACCTCTCCACTCCAACCCTCCATCTTTCCTTGGCCTCCCCCTCCCTCTCCCCCCCTCCATCTCACTCACATACACTCTCCTTGTCAGTTTCTCACCCTCCATCCTCTCCACATGGCCGAACCACCTCAGTGTTTTCCTCCTAATGCTTCCTATCACATCCACATCCATACCACAATTCTCCTTTATATTCCCATTTGTCAGGCTGTCTCTCCATGTGACTCCACAGGCTCATCTTAAATAACTCATTTCCACTGCTCTCTCTCTTGTGTCCTTCCAACAACGTCCAAGCTTCACTTCCATACGTTAGAGTTGGTATCACAATACTGTCATGTAATAACTTTTTCACTTCCATGCTCACTTCCCTGTTTCTTATCACTGCTTTCAAGGAACCAGCAGCCTTTCTTTCTTGTTGTACCCTTTCAAGCATTTCACCCTCCAAACCTCCATCCTTACTCATCACACTACCCAAGTACTTAAACGTACTCACATTTTCCATTTCCTCACCATCCAACCTCACTGTACATTCACTGAGTTCACATCTCTCAAAGACCATAACTTTACTCTTCCCTACATTCACCTTTAGATTCCGTTTCTTACACACTCTCCCAAACTCATCCACCAAGCCTTGCAGCGCCCCTTTGTCTTCACATAACAACACAGTATCATCTGCAAACAACAATACAGGGAGTTTCCAAACACTACCCTCTCTCACTAGGGCCACTCCAACATCCACTGCCCTACCTTGTACCTCTTTTATTACCCCATCCATGTACAGATTGAACAGCCATGGAGACATGACACATCCCTGTTTCAACCCAACTATCAAAGAGAAAAATTCACTCAGTTCACCATCCATACGCACTGCAGCCTTAGCACCATCATACATACTCTTCACAGCATTCAACAACTTCCCATCTACTCCATATATTCTTAATACTTTCCACAATCCTTATCTATCCACCCTGTTATATCTGTCTATCTGTCTATTGCCAGATGCCATAATTCTGTACGGGGTGGCCATTTGACTCTTAAATTATTTGTTTTACAGGGAGGGGCACTAACCCTCCACCAACCCACTTGACATGTAGGGAGCACGTATGGTTCAGTTATATGGTTACCACCCAGCGTTGTAAATGGTTTCTTAGCTTACAGGAAACCATTTGGCTTGTCACTTAATGTAAAGCCACCTGTAACGGAAAGAAAAGCAATAAGTAGTGACAGGAAAGATGGGAGAAATAGGAAGAGAGGAGGGCAGGCACAGAAAAAGAATGATAAGGCTAAGGAAGAAGTAGACAGCACTACATCAAGTGAGTGGATGATGGTCGCCACCACCTACCACTAATGCTTTCTCCAAATCCATGAAAGCCGCATGCAACTTCTTTCCCTTCTCTAGAAAATTTTCCACAAAAGATCTATGAATGAATATCTGACCTACACAACCCCTTCCCTTCCTAAAGCCTCCCTGTTCTTCTCCAACTAATTCCTCTGTTATATCCCTAACTCTGTCAATAAGTATCCTACCATACACTTTTCTTATTACACTAAGAAGACAAATGCCCCTGTGATTACCACACACTTCTTTTTCCCCTTTTCCTTTGTACAAGGGAATAATTATACCTGACTTCCAATCCTCTGGGACTCTTACCTTCCTCCCAGGCCAATCTGCACATCTACCACATCCATTCTACTACTATCTCTCCCCCATGCTTCAGCATTTCACCACACACTCCATCAATTCCTTGGGCTTTCCCCAATTTGACTTTCTTCATTGCTTCCACAACTTCCGTCCTACTGATTTCTTCCTGTCTTCTCACCTCCCTCCTTCTCCCAGCCATTCCACAGCCACTTATACTCGCATTACTTCCATTCTCTATGTTCAACAATTCCTAAGTGTTCTCTCCATCTGCTCACTTTTTCTCCCTTCTCCACTAGTAATCTGCCATTTTTATCTTTCACTCCCCTGCTAACTTCTCTTCCACCCTCTCTTACTCTCTTCACCTCTTTCCAGAACAGTTCCTTAGTCCCTCCACTTTACACTCAGATTCCTTCCAAATTCCTCATCCACTCTCTTCTTACCTCTTACTAATCTTACTAATATCTGTGTCCTATAGGAAATGTGGTCATTGAGTTCCAGACAATAATAGGGAATGTGGAGCCAAGAGATGAGCTTTATAGGTAGGGAAGATACAACTTTGGGAATGCAAACTTTACAGGATTGAGAAAATTTTTCGAAAATGTGGATTGGAGAAAATTCAGAGAAACGAGAGAGATACAGAGGAAGTGGGATACCGGTATCTTTCTAGACCTCTATAATTCGGGAGTGGAAAAATATGTGCCAAGAGTGAGGGGGAAAGAAAACAGGAAGAAGGATTGGTTTAATTGAAGGTCTATGATAGCAAAAAAAGAGAGAGATACGGCGTGGAACAACTGGAGAAAGAGAGGTAACAACAGAACAAAGGAAGAATATAAAAGAACTAGAAATGAATACAGAGGATTGTGTAGAGAGGAAGAAAGGAATTTTGATAAAGGTATGATAGGATGAACCCAAACTGTTTTATAGATTTGTCAATGGCCAACTGAAACAAAAGAAAGGAATCACCAAACTGAAACTAGAAGGAGAGGTCTATAAAGATGCGGAAATGCAAGCAGAAAAATGAACAAATGTTTCCAGTCAGATTTCACTAATGAAAAGGAGTTTGTGGAAGGGGGAGAGAGTGACTAGAAATGTAGTGATAAAAGATATATGGTAGAAGTGGAAGTACAGGAAGTGTATAAATTACTGGAAACTCAGTATGTAAGGAAAGCCCCAGGACCAGATGGAATCACTAATTGGGCGGATAAGATTCCCGGTTTAATTGTGTGTTCTCTGGAAGAGGGGAAAGTGCCTCAAGAATGGAAGAGGTCAAATGTACAGTACCAATTTATAAGGGAGGAAACAGGGAAGAACCCCTGAATAATAGACCAGTGTCCCTAACCAGCATGGTCGCAAAATTGTGCGAGAGAATTCTGAAAGATAGATGGATGAAATATCTGGAAGAGTTGAATATTTTGGCTGAGAGTCAGTTTGGATTCAGAAGTGGAAGTTCGTGTTTCCAACTTGTTGAGCTTTTACTCAAGAGCGATTGACATGCTACAGGAGAGAGATGGTTGGGTGGATTGTGTGTTTTTAGATTTGGAGAAGGCCTTTGACAAGGTACCCCATAAGAGACTAATGTGGAAACTAGAGCATATAGGAGGACTGAAAGGGAACCTCCTGGAATGGATGAGAGACTTTTTGAGAAACAGACAAATGAGGACAGTAATAATGGATATGATGTCTGCATGGAGGGAAGTAACAAGTGGAGTTCCACAGGGCTCGGTGTTGGAGCCAGTAATGTTGCTGATTTATGTAAATGATATGGTAGATGGAGTGAACAGTTATGCAAATCTGTTTGCTGATGATGCAAAGATCTTGAGGAGGATAGAGGTTGAGGAGGATTGTAGAATGCTGCAGGAGGATCTGGATAGGATACACTATTGGAGCTGGATGTGGGAAATTAAATTCAGTGGAAAGAAATGTAAAATATTGGAAATGGGTAAAAGTACCAAGAGGCCATCGCTGAATTATTTGATGGGTAATGAACCAATCGCAAAAGCGAGAGAAGAGAACGATATGGGAGTGCTGGTCCAGGGTAGTGTGTCACCTGAAAAACTTATTAACAAGACATTTAGAGAGACATATAAACTCTCGACTAATATAAGAGTAACATTTCATTATATGGATGAGGATATGATAAAAAAAATTGGTAGTGGCCATGATCCGCCCCAGGTCAGAATATGCAGCAGTAGTGTGGTCTCCACATAAAAAGAAAGATATAAACAAGGTTGAGAGAATACAAAGAACAGCAACCAAGATGGTCCCTAGTCTGGCAGCCCCGTCGTACAGAGAAAGGCTGGAAAAGCTGGATTTGCCTTCCTTAGAAGAAAGGAGAAAGAGAGGCGACATGATTGCAGTGTGTTCAGGACCATGATGGGAGTAGATAAAATTGACAAAGAAGATCTGTTTGTATGGGACAAGAGAGTAAGAAGAGGACATGGAATCAAATTGAAGAAGCCATGCTGCTTGAAGGATATCAAGAAATATAGTTTTCCTTATAGATGTTTAGACATGTGGAATAGCCTAGACAAAGAGTTCGTCCAGTCTAAAAACTTAAACGAGTTTAAAGAAAAATTTGACTTATTGAGAAACAGAGATGGGACCCCACAAGCATAACTCATTTCCTTTATGTCACAATTAGTTAAATACAATTAGGTAAATACACGTCATTCAGGTAGCAGTGAAGGCCAACAGTAGACTTGGAGTCATCAAAAAACTTCACCGCCTTGAGTAAAGGAGTCCTTGTACCACTTTATCTCTCATTGATGCATCTTGTTCTTGACTATGGAGAGTAGTGCTGGTTGCCATATTTATTGAAAGATATCCTGACACTGGAGTGAGTGCAGCGGCGAGCGACAAAGCTGGTTCCAGAACTGGAGGGATAGCCATATGGGGAGAGATGCAGGCAACCCGGACTTCGGATGTTAAGTGAAAGAAGGAAGAGAGGGGATATGATTGAAACATTCAAACTTATGCATGGATATGAAGACGTTCTTTTCTTTAAGTTCTTCAGACTCAACACAAACCAGTTGAGAGGACACTCCTTGAAACTCATGAAGCCCGACCATTGGAGAACGACCCTGAAAGGCAACTGGTTTGCAATGAGAGTGAGTGATAATTGTAACTCACTTCCTGAGAGTATAGTCACAGCACCCACAATGGCCACATTCAAGCCCCGTTATGACAGATACATTGGGCAACACATGTTTTAGAGGTGGAACCATACAAGAAGTCCACTTATTATTTCCCACTAATTTTTCATAGGTAAACATTCATTGGTAAGCAAACAAAATACAATAAACCCTCACTTTATCATGCCTTGCTGAACCAGATGTCAGATTTAATGAACACTTTGAGAACCCTGGACAAGCCATTGTACATATTGGATACCATCCAATAAATAGCAAAAACCATGCACACCTACTGAACAACTCTGGGCCTGCCAGACACTTTTTTTTCGTTTAATGTACAGCATACTATCCGTTACCTTGGGCGTATGATACTGGCCTACTGGATCGCTTCCTGTGCACGGGGTGCCTCAGAATGCAGTTACTGATGCTGGTGACAGTTTTTCCCACCCACTTCAGCTAGTCATGAAGGAGAGTTATGACCAGGGGGTGGAATCTTGGGCCTAGTTAGTGTAATCCCACCCACTTCGGCTAGACATGAAGAAGTGCTATGACCAGGGGATGGAATCATGGGCCAAGTTAGTGTAAAATGGTTATGGTTTTCATTATTAGTACAGTAATCCCTTGATTATCCGACGTAATAGAGCCAAACGCATGCCCGGGAAGTGGCTTCATCCAGATAGTGGACTTCTCCCCTGGCCCCCATTCGTACATAACCAAAGTTTGAAATCCAGTGTAAAAGGCCACTACAGTACATCATACAACACATGTTCCTGTTGTTTACCACTGTCTAGTCAAGCAGACCTTAAAATGCAGTAGGCACACAAAATTTAATGGTAAAATAGAATAAAATCTTGGTACAGGCAAGTTAGCTAGAATAAAATCAGCATCGACACCATGATTCAACCATCCCGCATCAGTCTTACCCAGGATCTCCCACTTCTAAAGAGTCAGCGCTACCCTTTTCCTTTTCCCTGGTGAAGGGGCCATCATCACATGCCCTAGGAAGAGGTGTGCAAGGAATATCATGGCCAGAGGCAGTTAGGGAACAACCACAAAAACTACCACGTGCTGCTATAACAACTGTTTACATCGCCATGCAGGAACTAAGACTGAGTGAAGGGAGTCTCTGGTGAACATAGGGTAAATTCACCAGCCAGACATGGTGACGCCTTTGTTCAATTCGCGCCCATCCGGGCAGAAATTTTTCGCACGACTGTAATTTCCAAACAGACACAATCATTTTGTCCAGATAGTGGCCATGTGGAGAGGATGGAGGGTGAAAGACTGACGAAGAGAGTGTATGTGAGTGAGGTGGAGGGGGAAAGAGGTAGGGGGAGGCCGAGGATGAGATGGAGGGATGGGGTGGAGAGGTATATGAGAGAGGGGGTGTGAGTTGGGAGCAGGGGAGTGAAATGGCGGGGGACAGGGCGACTTGGAGGCGATTTGTTTGTGGCCACCCCAAACGGGACTGAGGCGTCTGGCAATAGATAGATAGATAGATAGATAGTGGGAAAAAATGTAGCTACGAATAATAGTTTGGAACAGCCAGATCACAGCGTCTGGGTAGTGGATTGTCCAGGTAGTGGTCATCCGGATAATCAGGAGATTACTGCATTACAGTATGCTGTTTTACTTTTTTATTTTTCGTTATGTGCTTGAAATCCCACTTTAGGGGGGACCATCAAACTTCCCGGATAATCGGCTTAATTGGGTTGGGCTTCTCCCCAGTTAATCTGGTATAGAGAGGGTCTACAGTATACCTACATTGTGATGTGAAAGCAAGCCCCCTAAATTCCAGCAACAGCATGTTTGCTGCTGATGCTGCTGACTTAGTATGATATAAGTTTCGTAAACTCAGATTAAAAACGTAAATCGCAGTGGAAGCTTAACTGAAGGGATGCTGAAACCTACCCCCTCTAATGATTATAACCTACCTCACAGTGTGCAGACTAAGATGTGCTTCATGTAAAAATTATGTCAGAACAGTGTAGTATATTAAGAACGTTTGGTAATCGTGGTGTGCTGAGTAATCACACAGCTGTTTGATGGCAAAAGTAGGTGCAGTCATAAAGCAAATCTTTATATACATCAGACAGGAGACAACCGTAAAACTATGATTTAGGTTAGTAAAATAGTGCTTGCTGATTAAAATACAGTAAAAGATAGTACCGGCACTTCATATTTTGTAAAATATAAGTTATAACCAGTATGAAGGACAATATTGTATCCCTGTATTTGCAAACGTAAAAAAAAAAATAATAAAAAAAAAAAAGATTAAAAAAATAAAAAAAAGTGCACTATGCGTGCAAATTTATAAAAATAACACTGTCCTGTCAACACTTCATTCCAATAGGAAATTTGGAAATACCGCATTACTGTCTGGATATTTTAATTATGGAAAATGTGAGTGCATTCAAGTACTTGGGTAGTGTGATAAGTAAGGATGGAAGTTTAGAGGGTGAAGTGCTTGAAAAGGTACAACAAGGAAGAAAAGTTGCTGGTTCCTTGAAAGCAGTGATAAGAAACAGGGAAGTGAGCATGGAAGTGAAAAAGTTAGTACATGACAGTATTGTGATGCCAACTCTAACGTATGGAAGTGAAGCTTGGACCTTGTTGGAGGGACAGAAGTCAAGAGTGAGAGCAGTGGAAATGAGTTATTTGAGAGGAGCATGTGGAGTCACATGGAGAGACAGACTGAGAAATGAGGAAGTGAAGGAGCATTGTGTTGTGGCTGTGGATGTGATAGGAAGCAGTAGGAGAAACACATTGAGGTGGTTTGGCCATGTGGAGAGGATGGAGAGTGAGAGACTGAGGAGAGTGTGTGTAAGTGAGGTGGAGGGGGGGGGAGAGGGAGGGGGAGGCTGAGAATGAGATGGAAGGATGGTGTGGAGAGGTATAGGAGAGAGGGGGATGTGAGCTGGGGGCAGGGCAGTGAAATGGCGGGGGACAGGGCGACATTGAGGCGATTTGTTTGTGGCCACCCCTTACGGGATGAAGGCGTCTGGCAATAGATAGATAGATTTTCTTCCCCTTTTGGATGGCCAGGAAAGTAGGGAAGCTTTAGAGAATGAGGGAATATATGAGTGTAAAACACAGTGTAGAAATATAAAAACCAGGGTTATGATTTAAGTTATATAAATTTGTCGTCGTTTTGTTTATAAAGGCTCCAACATGCTTGCATGTGTTGACTGTGGTCAGTTAATGGCAGGTCTATATGCTGCTTGCTCTCTGCAGCCTCCCTGTTCAGTCCCTTATCCATGAGGTCACACTTTAGAACCTCATTCCATGCCTTTTTCAGTCTGCCTCTTGCACTCTATGTCAACTCATCACAGTCCTATGGTATTTTCAGTGTTTTCTTTGACATCAGAGTAGGGGGTCTTCTCTGTAGCATTTCCTTCATTAATATGTCTTTCTGGGGTGTTATGTTCATTGTGAAACTGTGTCAGGTCAGGATGGTAAGTACATGGAAAGATTGAGTGGGTTTTTGGGTTAGATTTTGTAATAGTTCAGATGTTTAATGACTTGGGGTGGGTCTGGGGAGGCATAGCTTTTGTGATAGTTTTTCATGTGCTTTGATTTTCAATGCACAGTTTTGTCAGAAATGCCCTATTTTGCTGTGGTGATGGTGGGGGAAGGAGGGTGAAAAATTGCAAAATAGGGCATTTCCGATAGAAATGAGCAGTGAAAACATTTGAAACATGGGAAACATAAAAAAAAAATAGAAATAGAAATGAATGGTTAAGTTAAAGAAATTCCATAACTTGTATTAAGGGCAGTAAAATTACAGTATTCTGTACTGATAGTGATGTCCCACAGGTCAGGAGGTTGATTGGGCTCCCAAATCCAGTTGTTTACTAGTCATTTTTGTTAGACGAGTAAGTTAGGTTAGGTTGGGTTAGGTTAGGTTAGTGATGATTAAACAACTTGTAATGGATTAACACTGTTACTGAATCAGTCTGCTAGAGTAAAATGGCTACTGAGCGTGTCCATACCTTGTGTTGCCAATAACAGTATTAAAACTCTGGCCCCTTTGATGTTGTTGCAGCTGAATAAAGTAGTCTGGCATTAGTTTTTTTTTTATTTTTTTATTAGATGTGAGGAAGAAGGAACCAAAGGCAATGAGCCCGCAAAACTGTTCCTTCCAAGAGAAAAACAAAATACAAGAGAGAGCCAAATTCAAGATCCATTCATTTCGAGATGCCTGGACACACTGCGTTTGAAAGACTGGAGAGCATAGGAAGCAGGAAATACAGACAGAGGGAGACAGATCCAGAGTTGACCTGTTGTATAAATGAAGGACTGGGAGTAACGGTTAACTCTTGCATTAGAGAGTTGGACAGAAAAAGGGTGAGAGTTTCCTGCTAGACGGGTGCTACGCGCCCGTCGTAGAGGTGGAGGAATGCATGCAGACAGTTCAGAGGAACAGTGACCATTGAAGTAGCGATAGAAAAGAGATAAAGATGCAACATTGTGGTGAAGAGACAGAGGTTGAAGGGAGTCAGTAAGAGGGGGAGAGTTAATGAGACGAAAAGCCTTTGACTCCACCCTATTGAGAAGAGCTGTATGTGGGGAGCCTCCCCACACATGAGAGTTGTACTCCACACAGGGGCGGATAAAACCCCTGTATAGAGTCAACAATTGTGCAGGGGTAAAGAAGGAATGGAGTCGGCTTAGCACACCCAATTGCTTGGATGCAGATTTTACAAGAGATGTAATATGATCTTTCCAAGACAAGTCCCGAGCAAATGAAACCCCAAGCATGTTCAACGATGATGCAGGATTAAGTTGAGTATTATTAAACACAAGTGGGTATACCTGTGGAAGATTTTGTTGGGTTGATAGGTGTAAAAACTGTGTCTTTGATGCATTAACAACAACCAGATTATTTATACCCCTGTCAGAGATACGAGCCAAGTCAGACATTAGGTGTGCCATAGCCTCATCCCTTGCCTGTTGAAGTAACTGCTGAGATGGGCGTTGTGGGAATCGAATGGAAAGGTGAAGGGTGGAGTCATCAGCGTATGAGTGGATAGGGTTAGAGGTACAGCTTAGAAGGTCATTGATGAATAAAAGGAAGAGAGTTGGTGATAGGACAGAGCCCTGAGGAACACCACTGTTAATAGATCTAGGAGAAGAACGATAGCCGTCTACACAAGTAGTCTATCTATCTATCTATAGCCCGACACCCTAATCCCACAAAGGGTGGCCGCAGACAAAACGCCACCAAGTCGCTGTCACCCACCATTTGACTACCCTCCCCCCAACTCACTCCCCCCTCCCTCATATACCTCTCAACTCCATCCCTCCACCTCATCCTCGGTCTACCCCTCCCTCTCCCTCCCTCCACCTCACCTACATATACCCTCTTAGTCAGTCTTTCATTCTCCATTCTCTCCACATGTCCAAACCACCTCAGTGTATTTCTCCTAATCTTCTCAACCACATCCACATCCACCCCACAATGTTCCTTCACTTCATTCGTCAACCTGTCCCTCCACTTCACGCCACATGCTCCCCTCAAGTAACTCATTTCCGCTGCTCTCACTCTTGACTTGTTCCCCTCTTGCAAGGTCCATGCCTCGCTTTCATACGTCAAGGTAGGGATCACAATACTATCATGCAGTCACTTCTTAACTTCCATACTCACCTCGCTATTTCTCATCATTGCTTTCAGTGAACCAACAACCTTCCCTCCCTGCTGTACCCTTCCACGCATTTCATCCCCCAATGTTCCATCCTTACTCATCACACTACCCAAGTACTTGAATGCACTCACATTCTCCATATCCTCACCACAAGTATTAATTGTAATATTAATTAATGTTGTTACAATTGCAGGTGTTACTGAGTGCCCTTCACCACCACCATCATGACATCCAGATTCTTTATGTCTGACTCTGAGTCTGACTCAGATGTCAGTGAAGAGTTGCAGCCTGAGCCAACTGGAATCTCTGCTGCTGCCTTTGCTGTAAGTCCATGTAATGCATAAACTGTAGTGTGTTATATTTTACAGTATCAGTAGCTGTCATTATAAGAGGTAACATCAGTATGTACAGCATGTTTTACTCTTTGGTGTTAGATATACCGTTAATTCCCGATGTCACTAACCAAGGAAAAACTGCCACTTTTCACCAGATTATTTCATTTTTGACAATAAAGTCGATCAACTAAACCCTGTTCATTTTATCTGCCCTCTGTGTCACTAAAAGGAAGGGAGAAATTATAACAGCGTTTTTACCCACTGCTACAAGTAAGAGAGACTGTAATATAGTCAAATAGGAGAAATTGATGGTCTGAGTCAACCGTCTCAGTATTGGGACGGATATTATTTCCGTCCTCAAATATCGATAAGCTGTATTTCTCATCCATTTCATATATTTGTTCAGCAGCACAAAAATAATTAGGCTTAAAAGAAATGTGTAACAATTCTTCGATAAGAAATATTAGCATGGCGCAGCTCAGGATCATTTGTTTCAACCAAGAACAGAAACCCTTTGTGTGTCGTCTGCCCTGCTGGACCAGGGTTGCCTGGTTGGCCTTTTTTAGACAAAATTATTCAACTTTGGCCCTTTTTTTGAAGTGGTTGGTTCCCAAAAATAGCTGGCTGGCTTTTTCTTGTAATTTGGCTTTCTCTGGCTTTTTTTCTGAATATGAACATAGGATTGGATGATTGATGGTAATATATTTTCATAGTTCATAAAGGATCCTTTATGCTACTTTTGAAACCACGACCTCTGCTGTTACAAACTAACTTCGTATACCATAAAATGAATTAGCCCTTTCATGCACGGACTCCAATCGAGTCATTAAATACCATTCCGTACAACGCATCGTGATGCACATCGTGTCAAACAAAGGAGGACACAAGTTTCTCGCCGATGTGTGTCATATTTTGGTATTTTTATTTTACCCGATTCGTGTCATGGTGCGCTTTACAGGTTGTTAACCCGCCCCATCCTGACCACTTTTCCACCACTGACTCCCCCCAATGTCGACCATTTTTGGATTTTTTTTTTTTTTGGCTCAAACCTCCGCTTTTGGTGAGAAACATCGAAAATTCATAGAGAAATCGCTCACCTGAGGTTTAAAATACTTGATCCAGGTAGGAGTACCTCCTTACCTTACAGGGTTTTCTATCAGGCTGGCTGCAAAGAAAACGAGTTCTGTGGAAGGATAACTATTCCACACCACTCATAAACGGTATTTATTTATTTATTTGGTACGAATTTATATGTAGTACGAGAGTATATTTGTTTGCAAACGGTAATATAGGCATTATAAGCATTGTTTCACTCACTAACTCATCACCATTCCTGACCTTTTTTTGCCACATTACCTGATCATCATTTCTGACTGTTTCTTCCTCTAATGTTTGTCCTCCACATTGTCATCGATTGGGGAATCACTCTGGCCCTGAATTTCGTACCGTGGCATGACGTGGCTTTACTGGCCAGGTCACTGATAACAGGTGAATTGCTGAGAAAAGGGCATGCAGGGAGGGGAGGAGGTCATGCCGGGTAAGGCATTGTCCCTGCCTGGCATCTTGTAGAGGAAGGTGTCCCGTGTAAACGTGCCAAAAATCACTCGCGAAAATTGAAAATTGTGCAAATTAGGGACCTTGCAATTGATTCACGTTTATGTACGTCGACGGGATTGGCAGTGACAAAACGTGTGGACGTTAATTCACGTCGATGGGACGCCGCGGGTTAAACAATCTAACAACTCAAACCACCTGCGCCTGAGAGGGTTAAAGAAAATGAAGGCCTTACGTTCTCTTTCTATCGCAAGCGTTATCTCCGCACGATTTCAACTTTAAATAACGTACAATTTTCGTACGAAAAACTTTGCAAGTATTCTTCAGCATTTTTCAGATGAAGCATTGTTCTTTTAGAAAACTAAATTATATGAGTTTCAAACCAAACATGGAGCTAGAGACTTGTATGTGTGAGATGAATGCTGTCATACCTGATGTATTTTATGGCTTCTAGTAAGAGTATTACTGCATTGATCACGCTTAGGCATATGTTGGAAATTAGTATAACTACTGAAGAATAATGTCATGAAGAGCTTACATACGGTGTATCAATAACTATCATGGGAGAGATATTAGAAAATATACGACTTCTGGTTTCTGCAGGGGTAGCCCCCCTTCCATATTGACCATGCTGGCAGTCACTGGCAACTCTTGAGTTAGTGACGCTGGGAATTTCTTTAGACTTTTCCATTCATTGGACTGTTGTGTGACAGCTATCCAGAAAATTTTGATATAGTGAACTTGCTTTTATCAGAGTGGCTGTTCCTCAGATGATTTATTAAAGTTTTACTGTACTGGTGGTATGAAAGTGAGATTGAGTTATGGTGATAATAAACTAACTTGATAATTTAACAGTTCAGCGAGGATGAAGAGGACACCAAACGCGTGGTTCGTTCTGCCAAGGAAAAGCGCTATGAAGAACTGAAGAATATCATCAAGAACATAAAGAACTACAAGAAAAATAAGGACATGGCAAACCTCCTATCAAGTTGGTACCTTAATTGTTGTTTTGGAGAATGAATAGTCTCTTATTATTCATGTTATGGATAGGCTTCTCAAAACATGTAAAATGGTTTTTTGCATATAATGGCACTTAGCAACAAAAACTGGATATGCTGGCAATATTCTTAAGCTACTCTAGATCCCACTCACTGTATGACTAAACTCAAGGCTTGAAAACAAACCTGCATAAAAGTAGAGAACACTCTAAATGATGTCTTTATGTAGCTGCAGTTTTAGGGTTTATGTCTAGTTATATAGCCTAGTCATATTGTATCGTTCATAAAGGTTCCAGCATGCTTGCACGTGTCAACCTTGGTCACCTCATGGTGGCCCTCCACGTTGCTCGAACTTAGGCATCGTCCCTATTCAGTCCTTTATCCATTAAGTCACGCTAGACCTTGTCCCAGGTCTTTATTTTTTTTTACCCAACCCTTAGTTTTCTTCCTTCTCACCTTATATGCCCAGTTGTCCTCTCCTTCCTCTCAACATGCCCAAGCCATCTTAATCTGCCCCTCCTCATCACAGTACACTCCAGTCTCATCCTTCCTCACAACTTTTCAATCATAATCCTAACCCCTGTAGGCCTTGCATTCAAGGATGCACTAAACACCTATGAACTCTCTCCAGCCACTCCATACTCCAGCCACAGAACTAATTCTTGCCCCACCTCCAGCACATAACATGTCCTCCAAATAAAAAAAATCACTCGAGACTCACCAAGGAGATCAATTCTTTTGCACTTGACAATTTCTACATGCAGTTCCCAACACACCACACACATGAAATCATCATTATCTCACAGTCCTTTAATACCACATATCTTGTGCACCCACTTATCACAAACAATGCACAAGATGGAACTGCCTCCCACACCCTTTTGGCAAACCACATATGACCACACTCCCTCTGCTTTGACAGTACTGCCACCAGCCCTAGATATCACAATTGTTATATCCACATTTACTCTCAAACCTTTGTGCCCCATTCCATATCTCCTATTCCTAAGTCTTTCCTTCACCTCCCTTTCATTCTCTGCAGTCAGCACCAGGTTATCAGCATACAACATCTCCCATAGGAGCCCTTTTCTGAAGTTACCTAGATAACTTCAAACACCATGACAAACAATAAAGGACTCAAGACAACTCCTGATGCATGCCAACATTCATGGAAAACTCATCACTCAAATCTCCATTCACCCTTACCTGGGTGTGAGCATCCACATACATAGCCATAACCACTCTAACAGCCACTCCTCGGTCCCAAGCTTTCTCATTGCCAACTTCTATAAAATACTGTAAACCAAAAAAGGAGGGCCTGTACAGTATAGTCAGTGTTTTGTGATACCATCAGTCAGGAACCATGTGTGTTTCAAACTATCACAACTCATCTCACAACCAATGGTTTTAATTGAAGGTAACTGGCATATCAGGAACACAGGTAGCAGTCGAGCTTCACATGGCAGTTTTATCTATTTTATTACTGACTTAATATTGTCAGAAAAGATGTATAAAAGTACCTGATTTGAAAGAATTTTGTGCATGATATTAGAGAGATGAAAGAATTTGGTGCATGATATTCTTTAGAGAGAAGAAAGAGGAGGTTGAGTGTTTGAGACAGTGAGAAATGCACATGAGGGTTGCATAGCTTGGAAGAAGAAGAAGTAGTAGTAGTAGTAGTTGTTCCCTAGGCAGTTTGGCCGAACAGCCCCGAGTCCCTTAGGAAGGCCATGGCCGAGACCGGGCTTTCCCATAGAGCTCTCAAAGAGTGTATGTTGTGTTGTTGGCGTAGGTGATTGTGTGCAATGCAGTCTTCCATAATGTGCTTAATAGTATGGGTGCTGTGTTGCATCCTGGACAGGCATCAGCGACGGAGCTCTGGTAGCTTAAGAGGGCTGGATGATGTGCATATATCAGCCTGGCCAGGTGGACCCTGTCCTCACGAGGACGATAGGATTCAGAAGGGTGGATGTCAGGAGGTCGTGCATGCAGCTGTGTATTGTCTTTAAGTGACTGAATGGAGCGACGAGTGAGCTGAGTGTGGATATGCTTCTGGAAGCTGGTCTGAGGTGGGTGAGGGGGGAGAGATGACAGTATTTGTGTATGGTATGGTGTGCTGGGTGTTGTTTTGATATTCCTTGGTGTGAGTGGATGTGCTGCCAAGTACTGTAGTGGATGTTGTGGGTTTGTGGAGGCTGCAGCAAGAAACTGGGTGCCTTTCATGTCTAGGAGATCCTTGACTTTGAGGACTTTGGTTTCTTGATGTAGGTGGTCTGTGGGTGTAGTAGCTGTGCAGCCTGCGATTATTTTTAGGGCCTTGTTCTGTATGGTCTGTAGAGTGTTGTAGTGTGTTTTGGTGAGGTTAGAAGCCCAGGCAGGGCTTGCATAATTCATCACTGAACGTATGGATTGTTTGTATACTGTGGTGGTGGTTTCTTTGTTGTGTCCGAATGTTGTATGGGCAAGTGACCTCAGAGCATTGAGTCTTGGTGTTATTTTATTTTTAATGTTTGTGATGTGTTGTTTAAATGACATTGATGTATTGTATGTTACACCAAGGATTTTGGGTGCATGTGTGTGTGGTAGGGGAGTGTTTATGGTGAGGTGTGGGATGTGACTGTGTTCTGCTGTCCAGTTTGTGAGAAGGGTCACTGTAGATTTGGCTGGGGCTATTTTGAGCCTGTTTGTGGTGAACCATTCATGTAATGTGTTGAGGTAAGGTTGAATGATGTATGCAGCTGTGTTTGCATTTTGGTGCGTACATGTAAGTGTTATATCATCTGCATAGGAAGCTATGTGTATCTGTGGTGTGTGGGGTGTGGGTACGTCATGCATGTATAGGTTAAAGAGTGTAGGGGACAAAACGGATCCTTTGGGGATGCTGTTTGTGAAGTTTCTGATGTTAGAAGACTGACTGGCAAATGTTACATGTGCACATCTGCCTGCTAAGTAGTTTGCCAGCCATCTTTTTGTGTTATTGTGCATGTTTGTGTTGAGTATTTTGTTTGTGAGGTTGTGGCGGGGGATGGCATCAAAAGGAAGAAGTTTTGTCCCGTTCTTTCCATTAGGGGATTCCCAGGAAGGAAGAGGGAGTTAGAATTATCGGACTCTTCCTATTTGAGATATCTTTCCCAAACGAAATAAAGTTGCATAAATGTAATAAGAATAAAATATATATACAGTATGGATGGGGTGATGAGAAAAGTAAAAACACAAGTAATGGAGAGAGAGATGGCATTGGTAATGAATGGTTGTGGATGGTATACCTCGAATTTGTTGTATGCAGATGATGCAGTGCAGCTTGCAAATGTCAGACAAGTGCTTGTTAGACTAATGCAGAGTTTTGCTGATGTCTGAGAGTAAATGTAGAAAAGACTAAAGTGATGGTAATAGAGAGAGAAGGTGACTCCCAGCATGATGTTACAATGAATGGAGAGAGACTGGAATTGCTGAGAGAGTTCAAATACCTGTACCTGGGTACAGTAATTGAAAAGAGAGGAAAATGTGCAAATGAAGTGGAAAGTAGAGTGACACAAGGAAGGAAGTAGCTGGTGTTATGAAGGCCTTGATAAGGAACAGAGGCTTGAATGTTGCAGCTGCACGATGCTTGCTTTTTTTTTTTTTGTACGCCTGATATCCCAGAAGGGCTAAGGTGTTGCCCTTGGATAGAGGACTTTTGGACTGGAGCGTGTAGCATTTAATGACCGGATGCCCTTCCTGATGTCTACCAGTGACCCTTGGGTGGATTTGATCCTCTGACCCTTCGGTCAGAGCAGAGCAATCTAACCCACTGAGCCATGGCTGCTTACATGAAGGAGTATCAGTACCACCTTTAACATATGGATGTGAGAATTGGTGTGGCATGAAAATGAAAAGTCAAGAGTGAGAGCAGTGGAGATGGGACTGCTGAGGAATGTATGTGGAATACTGAGAGTGGATAAGATACGAAAAACAGTCAGATCCCTACAGGTGTAGGATCGTCTTACGAAAAATCCGCAGATACGAAAAAGAAAACTGTGTGTGTGGGCTGGGGGGTGGCAGGTCAGTCATAGCAAGGAAGGATGGTATTAGGTGAAGTCACTGACAAAGAGGTGAGGTGATAATTGCAGTTCAGGGAAGGGTAGGAGACAAGTGGAGGAGTGGAGACAAGAATTGACTTTAATCTGGGGGGAGAGAGAGAGAGAGAGGATAGCACAGAAGTAGGTATGGAGTAGAAAGGCGATGGGATAGAGGGAAAGAACTTTGTATCGTTATTAATTATGGGATTAGGGTTGGATTGGACAGGTACATGAGAGAGAGAGAGAGAGAACTAGAAGTAGGTATGGAGTAGAAAGGCGATGGGGTAGAGGGAAAGAATTTGTAGCATTATTTTTAAGGGATTAGGGTTGGATTGGACATGTACGTGAGAGAGAGAGAGAGGATAGCACAGAAGTAGGTATGGAGTAGAAGGGTGATGGGGTAGAGGAAAAGAACTTTGTCATTAGTAATTATGGGATTAGGGTTGGGTTGAACAGGTACATGAGAGAGAGAGAGAGAGAGAGCGAGAGCACAGAAGTAGGTACGGAGTAGAAAGGTGATGGGGTAGAGGGAAAGAATTTGTGTCATTAGTCTTATGGAATTAGGGTTGGGTTGGACAGGTATGTGAGAAAGAGAGAGGATAGAACAGAAGTAGGTATGGAGTAGAAAGGCAGTGGAGTAGAGGGAAAGAACTTTGTGTTGTTAGTAATTATGGGATTAGGGTTGGGTTGGACAGGTATGAGAGGGAGAGAGATTGTAAGAACGAGAGTTGGACTTATGAAAAACTTACTTACGAAAGACCTTCAAGAACCAAATATTTTTGTAAGTTGGGGACGGCCTGTAATGTGATTCGTGATAGATGTGGAGTGAGAAAGTCTGTGGACACCAGAGTCGAAGAGAGTGTTTTGAGATGGTGTGGTCATGTGGAGAGAATGGATGACAATAGAGTGATGAAAAAGGTATATCTGAGCGAATATGAAGGCGGGAGGAGGTGAGGTAGGCCAAGGAGAAGATGGAGGGATATGGTAGATGAGCGTGTGAGGAAGAGAGGTATGGAAGTCGGTGAGGCTAGGGGTACCAAGAAGAGATTGAGCTGGCTGGATGAAAGTTGTGAGAAGAAGTGCATGAGCAGGGATTTGGCACCCCTTTTTAACGTGGCAGCATCCGGATTGACTCTATCAGATATGTTTATGTGAAGGCACAGAATGTGGTAAAAGTTTTTGGCATATCGGATAGAGCCAGGATTCTGAGGACTTGAATGGTGAGTGAATGGAAGCGTGGCCTATTGGATTGGGCAGATTTGGGCTGTCTGGACATTGCTACCCCTTGCCCTGCCGTGGGGTGGGAAAGAAGGTCTGGATGATGATGGTAAAATGAACAGTAGATTATTGGAATGAAGAGGTTCTGAAATATATAAAAACAGTTACATCTTGTGAATCTGTTGACATCGGGGAACCTTGTCGCACGCCTACGTTGATCGTGAACCATTCACTTAGATGCCCGTTTACCTCTACACATGCCTCAATACTGTCATAAAAACTCTTGACGGCATCTAGCAGCTTACCATCTACGTTGTACATGCACAAAATCTTCCACAGTCCTTCTCTGCTGACTTTGTTGTATGCTTTTTCCAGATCTATAAATGCCATAAACACCTTATAGTCCTTCTCACAAGCCTTGTCCACACACTGTCTTACAGCAAATATTGGATCCACACATCCTCTGCCACTCCTAAAGCCACCCTGTTCATCACTCACAAGGACTTCTGATATCTCTCTTACTTTCTCTATAATAATTCTTCCATATACCTTCCCGACAGTACTCAATAAACTACAGTCATTACTCGTTTTATGATGATTCGGTTTACGATAATTCGCTACAATGATAATAGAAAAGTTCCATCCCAAAATTCAGTTTACAATAAATTTCCCGCTATAACAATTTTGCCATCGGAAAGCGTCAGGCACATGCAAGGTGACCGTCGCTTGTCTCAGGGAAGATGGCGGCCCCAGCGTGCAGTGCATTGTTATGGTTCAGGTCCTGCCACCCCGTCAAAGCCCTGTCTTTTCAACTTGTTCATGTGTGCCCCCCTGTTATCGTCACCTCTCAGCCAAACATCGTACTACAGTACTGTGGTTTGTGTGCCCAGTGGTAAGGTCAGTGCCAGTGTAGGCCCCTGTGCTATGGTTGGTGAAGGTATGGGTTCCAGTGATAAGATTGGTGCAGGTATGGGCCGGATTCTCCTCCCCCTAACCTGTTCCTGTCTGACTCAGAGGCTGACCACTAGTGCCTGTAAGCACAGACTGTCCCCCAGCCTCGGGGGGGATGACTTGGACCAACACAGGAAGGAATGAAGGTGGGTTGTCATGTATGGTTCAGGCTTGGTTTGGTGACTTTGGGAAGTTGAGTTGATGTAACCCCCCTTTTATAATGGGTTTCAATCTACCGATTTATGATAAAATCGGTATACGATAAGGTATGACCTGATGTAACCCCATCGTAAAACGAGTAAGGACTGTAATGTCACAATAATTCTTGCACTCACTTTGCTCACCTTTATTTTTGTACAGAGGTACAATCACAGCCATTTTCCACTCTGCTGGCATAGTTTCACTCATCCATGCATTCTTAGATATCTCCAACAAGCACTTCATTTGCAAAATCGCGATTTATTTTTTAACGTACCGAGATGGTATAACTTTTTTATTATCTTTGAAGTAATTTATCAAAAAACAAGGCATCATATAACAGGCTGCTCTGTATTCAGTAATTTCATGGAAGGTGTCCAGTATTTAATTTTTCATGAAGATGTGTGGTTGTTTACATTAATGAGAATGACAAGCATTCATAATAAGTTACCCTACTTTGTTTTTTCAGGTGATATGTTGGGAAGTATTAAAGAGGGTTTATGTGGAAATATTGCCTTCATGCATGTATGAAGACGGTAAATAATTCGAATATGAGGTGGGGTTGCAAGGGGTTGACCGAGAAAGACATGAGACAAGGTCATTAAGTGTGACCTCAGGGTTAAGGGCCTGAACAAGGAGGCTTCCATAGATCGAGCAGCATGGAGAGCCATCATTAGATGACCAAGGCCGACTCATGCAAGCATGTTGGAGCCTTCAAAAACGAAACGAACGAATGATGAAAGATATGGATAAATTCGTCATGCGACATTTCCAGTCGGTACTCGGCTCTGCCACACACACGATTGTAAACAAACACAAGACTGGCGAGGTGTGTCGGTGTTGGGATGACTTGGTTGTGTGACATTGACAATAAGAACGGTTAGCAAAATGACGAACTTTGATTGCACTGTGGCTGACTGCAAATCAGTCAATGCAGATCAGCACCCATTCATGAAACAAGTGAAGGGATGGGCCAGGTGTCCATCAAAGAAGGACGTCAGACATTGTAGGCTGTGGAAAACATGTCGTACATTGCTCTGGCAGCAGATTTCAAAATATTGCAAAATTTGTTCATGAAAGCATTTCTCCATACATTAACCATGGTATACTGTAGTCTTACACCAATTATATGGGATTTTTATGAAGTAGTAAATTGTATGTAGAAGTTAATTCCATGGAGATGATGATTCCTGTTTTATGATTCCCCCCCCCCCCAATGCCACTTACACACCAATATTGTGATTGTCAAAGGCGTTTGAAAAATTTTGTGATTTGAGGAAACTACATGAAAGCGCGTAGAAAAATTTGTCTTTGAAACCTGCAAAACATGTTTCTGGGAGAAGTTCACAGACTCCCACCAGGTGGCAGGACCACTCAGTGCACTGGCCCAATTACATCAGTCTGATTGCACAGACCTACATCTTCAGCAGGTTTTTGCAGCACACTAAGGATATAGTGGCACCACACAGTTTGGGAGTCACTGCTTCCCAAACTCATAGCACGCAGCTGAAGTTTCATAATGATCAAGCTTACGCTGCATCATCATCAGACAGACAGACTTTAAAACTGTTCATTATTCAGAGTTGCACTGAATTTTGTCAGGAATGCAGACAGAATTCTATACACAGTTGTGCATGCAGCTGAAAGTGTTATATAGATTTATGCAAGCACTATTCATAGATCATGTCATAACCTTATATGAGATGAGTAGCCAGAGTGGATGTTTGTAATAATACTTGTTGGTGTTGCCAGGTTTTGAGGAGGTTTGCAAGGCATATACCAAGGCACTGGGTGTAGTGCAGAAGGAAGAAGGAGGACGCACTCCCAGGTTCTATGTCCGATGCTTGGCTGAACTGGATGACTTTATACAGCAGGTGTGGGAGGACAAGGCTGGTAGGTGAGTCACACAGCTTTTATTATACACAGTCCTTATAGGACGTAAGTAAATTTTCATACTCTCACACATTTACGAAACTTATACCCACATTTACAGTGCTCTGTTGTACTTGATCTCACTCTTCCAGGCTGTCAGGCATTCTGCACCATCATCACAATGCATTCACCTTTATACATGGCTGTAACTCACTGTACAGTATGTGGTTCTGTTTGACTCTTTCACTCTGAGTAAAACAACTACTTTGTAGTGGTTCACCCTGTAATACATAGTTAACTCGTGGTCTACCTCATTCTGCCTGGCTGTACTACACAAGTCAGACATGTATTTATGACCCCACTTTTGAGCACTTTGATACAGCAGTCTGTCCTCAATATAAGACAGACATGTTCCAAGGTACCACAATGTTTTTTCAGCCTACTGGCACTGTAAACTGGGGAAAACAGATCATGTGTATCCATAGCATTGGAGCTTTACAAGGGAGTTAGTAATTTTCTGTGAACAAACTATCAAAAAATGACCATCCAGAAAGGCAGCTTATACCAAAGACTGTGAGTACCTCATTGTTATTACCACCATTTACAGGGTAATGCTGTTCCTCTTGGAAGTCCATTAACTCTTTGCATATATATATTTTTATCTTCAAAAGATTTTATTTGACGTAGGAAGAGCAATCAAGTTGTCTTAACCCAGATGCTCGTATGGTTTATAGGTAATTAACAAAGTTTGATATCCTCATCATCACAATCATCTCAGCCTCTTTTCTCACCTGAGGATGGGATAGGCCAGGAAACCCTAAGAGAGGGAGGTAAGGAAAGAATAAAACCATTCATAATTTAATTGAGTTAAGGGGTTAACAGAGGATGAGTGATGTAGAAGTTTGAGGACCAGTTTATCCTCCCTGCTGATATTTATCAGTACCTTTGCTTCATTTTTGTATCAGATATGGTATTTCTATCTACCTATCTATTGCCAGACGCCTCAATCCCGTTCGGGATAGCCACAAACAAATCGCTTCCATGTTGCCCTGTCCCCCACCATTTCACTGCCCTGCTCCCAACTCACACCCCCCTCTCTCATATACCTCTCCACCCCATCCCTCCATCTCATCTTACATACATTCTCCTCGTCAGTCTTTCACCCTCCATCCTCTCCACATGGCCAAACCACCTCAGTGTATTCCTCATAACACATCCTATCACATCCACAGCCACACCACAATGCTCCTTTATATCCTCATTTGTCAGCCTCTCTCACTATGTGACTCCACAGGCTTCTCTTAAAACTTCTCATTTCCGCTGCTCTCACTCTTGACTTGTGTCCTTCCAACAACGTCCAAGCTTCACTTCCATACGTTAGAGTTGGTATCACAATACTGTCATATAGTAACTTTTTCACTTCCATGCTCGCTTCCCTGTTTCTTACCACTGCTTTCAAGGAACCAGCAACCTTTCTTCCCTGCTGTACCCTTTCAAGCACTTCACCCTCCAAACCTCCATCCTTACTCATCACACTACCCAAGTACTTAATGTACTCACATTTTCCAGTTCCTCACCATCCTACCTCACAGTACATTCACTAACTTCACCTCTCTCAAAGACCATAACTTTACTTTTCCCTTCATTCACCTTTAGATTCCGTTTCTTACACACTCTCCCAGACTCATCCACCAAGCCTTGCAGCTCCCCTTCGTCTTCACTTAACAACACAGCATCATCTGCAAACAACAGTACAGGGAGTTTCCAAGCACTACCCCCTGTCACCAGGGCCACTCCAACATCCACTACCCTATCTTGTACCTCTTTTATTACCCCATCTATGTACAGATTGAACAACCATGGAGACATGACACATCCCTGTTTCAACCCAACCTTCAAAGAGAAAAATTCACTCAGTTCACCATCCACATGCACTGCAGCCTTAGCACCATCATACATACTCTTCACAGCATTCAACAACTTTCCATCTACTCCATATATTCTTAATACTCTCCTTTTCCTTCTGCCTGTGGGTGACTCTGTGCTGAATGACAAGCCAAATGGTTTCCTGTACACCAGGAAACCATTTACTACGCTGGGTGGTAACCATATAACCAAATTTTGGTGCCTGGTGGTTTTGCGGGTAATTATGGCACTCCAATCAGACTGATCCAGTGAAGGTTTATATCCAAGGGGTGGTTGGGGTTTATTGCTCATGTAATGCCACATAGGGATGGGTGAGGCCAGTCACTCTCATCTTAAATGGCAGGACCAACTTGCCTAGCCCCAGGCTTCTACGCTCCTCATGGGGCAATGTAAGATTAGATGATGAATGAATGAATGAATTTTCCTTCTTTTTTCCCCAAGAGGTTATACTTCCTACTGGGTCATACATGGCTTATATTTGTGACTTACTGTAATTAGCCAATATTGGGACCATACTGAAGGTTAGGATTGTTATCACTGCTTGGTCATAATCATTTTCAGTGGCACTTAATTCTGTGGTATCTCAGTTGATCATTATATATCATGTTACTGTGATATTCGGAGAATAAATTGTGGACACCTGTTGGGAATGGCTGTTTTCTGCCTGTGTTTGTATGTGGAGAAGGAAGTAGGACAAAAAATGTTTGTATCCTCTCTGTAAACTTTTATAGGCTATGCAGATATTGTCCATTCTTTTCACCATCACTCTGACCTAAGTTTCCTCATTGAACCATTTGAGTATAAGAGCTGAGTAAGAGGTGTTAAGACTAAACTAAAAAGTGTCATATTCAAGGGGTTAATGAAATTTTTTTGTAACATTCACTACCGTATGTAGGGATCGATACCATACATCATTTAAATGTGTGTGTGTGTCAGTTCATCATCTTCATCCAGACTTCTATTTCTCTTCAAAGGATGGGATGAAGTAGTGTCCAGAATTCAAGAAAAAATGAGTTAGCACAAAATAGAGAGAAGTATCAACAGCATCCTCTGTGAAATGGGCCAGGCACTCATTCACTCATCATTCAAGCCACTGGAATCCTGGCTTTATCAATGGACGTTATGTAAATTGGAAGTTCTTACTTTACAGAAAGAGCATGTCCAAGAACAACGCCAAGGGCCTAACCACTCTGCGGCAGAAATACCGGAAGTATGCCAAGGACTTTGAGGACGATCTTGCTGCCTTCCGTGAAAACCCCGACACTCCTGATTCTGAGGGTGAGGCAGAACAAGGAGATGTGGAGGAGGATTCTGAGGATGATGAGCAGCTGATGGATGCACCCTCATTTAAGAAGGAAGCTGTGCCGGCCAAGTATGTATTGTGCATGTGCGTTGAGTCAAGATTCCTAATCACTTCCATTTTTCTAGCCATATAAAGTCATATTGGAGGGTTGGTTGCCTAGTAACCAAAGAGGCTGTTTCTGTCTCATAATTTGTGCTCATCAGAATAAATATAGCCATGATTTCCTATTCACGTGGCGGTGGCCCAGTTCCATCAGGTCAAAACAGATCAGCTATTTTTGACATTATATAACTCTACATGTATACTCAGAGTTTTAGTTTGTTGCCTCAATTCATGGGTGACAAGCGACAGTTGTCTTATTTTAGGTTATGTTACCATATCTGATTTTCTTTTAGTAGTAATTTGTGCCTCTAGCAGTTGAGGTTTTGCTTTTGGCTTTGTCTGTCTCAGCAATAATATAGAAAAATGATTGGATGGAATTGCAACAGATCTGGAATTTTGTTTTGGATGTTTTGGATAATCAGAGGAATACGGTAAGTAATTTTGAGAGAAAAAGATCAAAGGTTAAGGTCAGCATGAAATAGGGGATGTTGCTGTCTGGGCAGAGGTAGAGACCTTATTTACAGTAAGAAACCTGACAGCTCGATTGTGACCCCTCTGACCTGTGCTGCTGTTTCCACAAATGCCGAATGTCACCAGAATATTAAATAATTTGGCATTTATCTTAATCATTTACATCAAGGCATTTTGTTACTGAAATTTATCTGTTAAAAAAAAAATAAAGGCTATGTTGGATTTAAATGTTTATGACCTGTCAAAGTAGAAAGTCTGATCAATATTATTCATAAGGTATTTTCTTTTTTTCATGATGATAAGAACAGAATTTCATATACAGTAATCTCTAAATTATCCTGCGTGATTCAGCCAACCCCTGCACCGAATAATGCAGGACGCTGGATATTGCATCAGTATCCCTGGACAGCTATCCGTTTGGCATTGAGCTGGATAAAATGTCACTATCCTAAGCTATTCGTCTCGACCCTGTATCCAAAAAACTTTACCACTAGCTGTATTACCCATGAGTAAAAAATTAAAATGAAATGGCCATACCACGTTGAGTACACCGCTTCCCATCCAATCAGCGAAGTTAAGCAACGTTGGGTCTGGTTAGTACTTGGATGGGTGACCGCCTGGGAACACCAGATGCTGTTGGCACGTTCTCCCTACGTGTCAAGTGGGGTTGGTGGAGGATTAGTGCCCCTCCCTGTAAAAACAATTAACTCTAAGCCCTTGGCCACCCCGTTTGGGATACATGGCATCTGGCAATGAATGAATGAATGAATAAAATACAATACACTATTGATTTTAGTACATATAGCACAGTAATATAGTACCTAATAGATTTATATTGATACTTAGTGTTGCCACTGCCTCAAAAGCCACAAACTCAGCTGTCACGCAGAACTAGGTAACAGTTGTCAGAGCCCTAGGGCATGGAGCACTGAGGAGCCACAAAGGAAGTCACAGCTCTACAGCAACGAGTGAGGCACCGGGGGGTGGGGGGGGGGAGATAGACTAAGTCACACCATTAGGGGTTAGCCACACAGATGTACTGGACATAGCGTCACCCTCCAAAATTGCATACAGTAATATACTGCCAGTTGCTTCCCATTTCTGAACTGGATATTGCCCAATTTCACCGGATGTTGTTTTAATAGAGCTCAGCCAAAAGTGCCAGGTATTGCATTGGGCTGGATATTACAGCAATGGATAATTGAAAGATTACAGTACTTGTCTTTGCTTTTTAAATTATATCCATATTCAGATAATTAACACATGTACAGGTGAACGTGTAGTTAGAGTCATTGTAAAGTAGAAACCAGTAATTTTGTCAATAGTGATCTGGCAACTACATTCCATTGTGCTGGTTACTTAATTTACTAAAACATTGTTCACTTGACCACTTGCTCAGTTTCACATTTCACTAGTCTCCCTTACATGATGATCCACTTCCAAACACTCATTTACAAAATCTTACCTGCAAATAAATGGGGGATAAATTTTAAAATGTCTTTATCCCATGGACATCAGGGTAAAATCTGTACGCGCCTCACCTTAGTATGGAGGGGGGGGGGGAGCTTTGCTTCTAACCTTAATATCTCAGAAATTATAGCAGTTAGGGAAATGAAGTAAAGACCATATTACTCTCCAACACTTCTTGCAAATGAAAGTATCCCCAGGTCTGTAGGTTGTTGTGTTAATGAGTAATGACGAGAGGAAGAGGGCAAATTTTTGCCGCGAGAACAGGACGTGTTCATGCGTCTGCTTGCAGTCCTGACTGTGGCAGTGCTGTCAGCGTGATAACTTCTCCATTACTAGATAAACTATACACAGTGGTGTCCATGGGACACCGTATCTCACTATCACTGAGTCCTTTCCTAGTATCCTTGGAAGGAGGCTTGACAGGGGTGGATGAGGCAAAAGTCCACGTGAGGTGGGAACGGAATCGGATGAGAAAGGTTAAGAAAAAATTGTCCTACACCTGGCAGAGTCACAGAGGCGACTGAGATGTGGTTGGGTGGGCTGGTGGGAGTCTCCCCTGAGCTTTTGGTGATGAGATTAAGTGGTGGCCACTTCAAAAACAAGTGCGGTTTCTACCGACACCTGGCGCCGCCGTGCCACCAATTTTTTGACAGTTCCAACTGGCACCTGGCAGTTAGGGGTTAAGGACATTAAGACAGCAAATAAATATAGCAGTAAGGTGTAGCCAGGAGCATAACAGTCTGAAAAATTGCCATTATTTTCTTGTGAATATAGTTGGCCTGGGCTTCATTGGAAACTGTCAGGTACTGTTTGTCTGCTAATCATTACAGCAGAGTTGCGATTTAAGACAGAAAGAAACTGCGATCTTACAATAACATGGGCATTTAATTTCTCCTATAATTACTTAATAGCACGTTTATTCCACTCAGTTGCGCGAGAGAAACTGTGTGGGAAGTGGGTGCATTTAGGTATTGGATTTCCAGATGACTGCGTTTGTTTACAACTCGTGTTATGCTCTTGTTGGTCACTGATTGGCTTCCTTGACCCGACACAACTCATTTGACCCATGTCCCATATCATCTGCCACTGCCTGCCTCAGTGTTGTGGATGGTTGCTGTGATAGACGTTGTATTTGCTTATTTCTGTGCACCTCATTTCCTCTCAGAGCTCTGAGGGCGTAGTTCCAAACTAACTTTAGTTATGTCTGCGAACCCTGAAAGTGCTATGAACACAAGAAAAGCATTTATTCCAAAGGAATATGTAAAATTGTTGGACGAAGTGGCATGTGGTGTGGGAGTTTAAATGCAAATAGTCAGACATAAAATGAGTCAGATGTGTTTTCAATGTGGTTAGTTTCTTTGTTGGAAAAAAAAGTTAATGATGAATGAGCAGTAAAATTCATGTTTTTGCCTTTAGTACAAAGAAGTTTTGGGGAAAAAAAGAGGGGGGTGCTTTGTGACCAAGCTGTTATGAACTGATGGTCTTCGGTCGAGAAAATTTGGCTCTTACGGTATGTGAAGGCACTGTGTTGAAGTAAATAGTTAGGTTAGATAATTGTGTGAGTTCTGTTCTTGTGAATTATATTGTCATACAAATTATATTGCTTGGCTGACCTGTTTATTAATCACGATTACTGTATTCGTGGTTACCTGAGAAGTGAGAAGTATGCAATCACTCCATGCTGACGACTTCATTATAGTTTTTTTTCCTTTATTGCTGATGACTAATGACTTTCAAAAATAGTTTCACACACAATTTTTTTTTTTTTTTTTTAAATGAGCTTACCGAAAGTGATTCCAGGTGACATAGGCATCGTGCTGGGCGGCAGTTATAGTATTGACGTGTTGGTTAGGTCTGAAGTTTTTGCTTGATTGGTAATGAGGACTTTCAAGAGGATTAGTGGTAATCCTTGGTGGTTAAAATTTTTATGGAGAGTATTAGGGGCAAAACTAGTTGGTTAGGTTAGGTTAGAATGGAGTGATGTATCCAGTCAGTGAGATTGGATTTAAACACACTGTCTTGGGTGTCTTACAGCAGACATAAAGTTGTAATAACCTATCTTTAAATATATTTTTAACAAAAAATAGGGGGCTCCTAGAACCTAACCCCCTATTTTGCATGTAAACATATGTCACGTTTTAGCGCGAAATTGATTTTGCACAAGGTTCTGCATAACCAATCTCGTGTTGTATGAAGGCTGTACTGTATTGTAGATGGGGAGGATTGGAAGATAGTATCTAACTTGTTGCATCCCCAGGCTCATCTTATGTGAACTCAGTGGACACAGGAAATTGACATCATTGACTGGTCACTTCCAGAGGTCTTTTGTTGAGGTTATGTTGAAGGATGTCTGTGTTGTGATAGTATGGTACATTTAGTAAATGTGTTGTGGAATTGGGGGCTGAACTGCAGTGTGAGCGAAGTGGATTGTTTGAGAGTTGTATTTTGTTACCTCCACCAGCAGAATTACAGGAAGAAATGTACGCATCCCATTTTGTCTGTTTGTCCACATTAAATCTCGAAAAGTTACCAATGGATTTCAATGAAATTTTATGGAAATGTGGGTCATGGCTCAAGGAAGAGTTACCGGTAATTAAATTTTGATGGCGACGAGTTCGAGTCCTGGTTCAGGCCCCCCCCACCCAACCCCCTCCCCATTTTTTTTTTTCCACAAGCTATCTTCAAAAGTTATTGATGGATTTCAGTGAAATTTTGTGAATATGTGGGTCATAGGTCAAGGGAGATTGTTTTGTTACTGTAGCAGGGAAGGATGGTGGCTGCTAGTTGTACTCGTCATTTTGGTTTGGATAGTTTCTAAGGAGTGTATGGTGAGTGGTGGTCCTTGAAGGATGCTGTTTGGATGAAGGTTTTGTTCTGTATGTATGGGAATCGTAGCACTGGGAGGAGGAGGGGGGATGTTCCTGAGATACTCTATGTGGTCTCAGGTAGTGGGGTGTTCGTAGGGAACCTCAATTTCAGAAGGAAGAGGACAACGAGCGTTGACGTAAGCAGCATCTTTATTCAAACATTTCGACATTTAAAATGTCATCATCAGTGATGTAAAAATGGGAAACAAAAAACAAGTCAAAAACACTAAAATCACAATATTATGCAAGTGAAAATACACACAGAGACATACGGTCTACATATGACGAGAGTAAAATAGGGGTATAGGAAAGGATTCTAAAACAATTACGTAACATAAAGAGGTACTGCAGACATAGTGTTATTTAAAGATGGATTATGGGACTTTATATATATTGATTCCAGTAATCTTAAGTTACTATTTGATGAAGAAGCTAATATTTTAAAATACTCCTTTTTAAGTAAGATATCACATGATTCAAAATGGTATCTTACTGCTGAGTGAGGAGGGGACCTGAGTCGTCGGCCCATCCTGCTCGACTGACCCATATGTTCGTCTGTCCTAACCTTGAAAGCAGGGATTGTGCTACCAATATACCCGGCCTGGCAACCTGGGCAAGTGAAACAATAAACAACAGACGAACAGAGGTCGGTCGGAACAGGGTCTTTAACGTGAAAAAATGAGCCAATTTTGAATGAATTACTGAGTATAATCTTGAAGTCAATTTGAGGATAAAATTTAACAAGGGTGTGAATCAACCGGTTTTTCATTTGAACTGAAATAGCACCCAAGTAGGGTAAACTGAGATAAATTACCTCCTTACTAGCAGTAGAGATTTGTTGTTTAGGCATGTAATGGTTGTTAAGAAAATTCCTTACAAGACGATAGAACAAGTTATCACTGTAGCCATTATTTACGAAATATTTTCTTAGGAAACAAATCTCATCATGGAATAGAGAATATGTGGATGAGAGAAAAAATGCTCTATGTAACAAGGTCTTATTATTGTGTCTGACTCTCAGTGAGTTGTCTGGGCAGAGGTACTTTATACGCATTGCTTTATTCCCTTAATTCACGCGAGGGTTATGTTCCCAGACCCTTCGCGTATGTGGGAAATTCGCGTATATGTTCTGCCCTTGTGTGCACATAATTGTGCATGTCTACTAAGTATATTACATCAGAATAATACTGTTTATGCACTACATACACCTTATAAACTAGCATAAAGTATGAAAAACAACAAAAATGTAAGAAATTTAACACTGAAACCTGACAAGCACAGGCGTAGGTGGAGACACTTCAGCAGTCTGGTGCACAAGCCCTCACTGCCTCCCATATGCTACATTGTGCCTTCTTTATTGTCCAAACAGTTGACTCATTCACCCCAAACACACGGTTCCAAGCCAGTTCACAGGCGTAGGTGGAGACACTTCAGCACAGTCTGGTACACTAGCCCTCACTGCCTTCCGTATGCTACGTTCTGCCTTCTTAATTGTAAGAACAGTTGACTCACCCCAAACACACAGTTCCAAGACAATTCACCACGAAGTCAATTCACCATCAAAACATGGACGATTTCCTGTCATTCTATAAATATACTTATTATTGATTAATTAATACTTTAGTAACTAATTTTCAGGGGGATTTTATAACTCGTATAAGTAAAAAACTAGTGTACTGTACTTGCTGAATAAACTGGTATGTAAATAAATGATGGGGAATCGTCCTGACGGGGAATTGTCGCTGACATTCCTCCCTTAAGTTTGTCCAACACTTTAACTTTCTCTGTCAGCAACATCACTTTACTAGTCCGTTTTGGTGTGTTACCACATGCATCACTAGCACTACGCTTAGGCCCCAGGTTGGCAGACAAGGCAAGCAATCACTGGAAGGCAGAAAAGCAAGCCACAAATAACGATTCGCAAGTCATGCATGGTTCGACCGTCAGATTCAAACTGACTGTGTGGTGCGTGGTAGACCTACCTCCCACACACACACACACACACACACACACACACACACATATGTATGCACACGGGCAGCAGGTAGGTATTTTTATATTTTATTTATTTCTCTTGTATATTAAAATTATTTATTTGAATACTATAATTTTATGTTTTAATTATTGTACGAAAAATTCGTGGATAACCGAAATCGCGTGAAAAAAATTCGCGTGAATTAAGGGCATACTTGTATTTAAATTTTTTTTCTTCATAGTGTACATGTTATTTCCTTTAGAAAATATCCTTCTAACTTGATTCATTATGTGTTGGTTTTATTTTATTTTTGTAATTTTAGTGTTCATTCTCATCATCTAATTGTTTGTATTGGTTCAGGACAGCTAGGAAGTTTACCAAGAGTGATGATGATGATGATGACGATGATGACAGCATTGACTGGGATCCTGACTCTGAGGAGGAGACATCGTCATCTGATGGTGGAGGTGGCATCAGCAATATCAGGTCAGTCTGCTTTTTATATTTTTATTTATTTTTCTGTGGTCTGTGTGATTATTTTCATCTGTGGTCTGGTGCTGTAGCTGTTAGTTCAAAAGGGCTGTGGCTCATCCAGATCATAAAAGGTTTCTATTATATGAGCACTACTAATGGGCCGAGCATAGTTCAGTTTCCTAACCTTACTGGACTGCAATAGCCTAGGCTAACGTTGGGCGCCAGTGTTGCACAGGGGGATGATGTGAAATTGGCTGTTTATCATCTGTTACATCTCCATGTGCACATACATCCACAAAACTGCACCAGTCTGCAAAAGTCTTGTCCACTATTTGCATCCACCATTCATTACCAACCTTATCCCCCTCTCCATAAATATTTACCTGTCTCAACCCTATGGCACCGTTCCCTGCTGTCCAAACTCCCTTGCTATGGACCAACGTCTTTTGTTCCTTTGATTTCTTCATATCTTAGTGACAAGAAAATAAGAGTAAAAGTAGATGATGTATATTCCAATTTCCACTCAGTTAACGCTGGCGTGCCGCAGGGATCAGTTCTGGCACCAACCGTATTTCTGGTTCATATTAATGATCTCTTACCTGTCACCCACAGTGTCATTCACTCATATGCAGATGACTCAACACTACATAGTTCATTCACACTCAGACATCCATTTACAAAGTCTAATATCTCTACCTCTCAACTCAGTACAGCCATCATGCTCCATAAATCAAGATCTATCTACAATCAGTGAATGGGGACAAAACAACCTTGTCTCTTTTAATGCTAGTAAAACTAAATATATACAGTTTACTAATAGATAGATATTGCCAGATTCGTACATTACCTTCAGTGCTACCAATATTCCCATCTCCAAAAGTATTGAAATTCTCGGCGTCTCGCTTAACAGTGCCGTCAGCTGGACCTCTCATGTCAGATCACTTGTTAAAATCGCCTCAAAGAAACTTGGATTATTGTACGGAGTTCATAACTTCTTCGCCGATGAGCAGTTAGCTATAATTTATAAGAGTCGTGTGCACTATCAGCTTGAATATTGCTCACCCTTGTGGAATGGTTGTGGAGAGGTTGCATTAAGACAACTAGACAAAATTCAGAATAAAGCTGTTAGAATTATTAACAACCCTGCCATTACATATAAACTACCTCCCCTGCAAGTAAGAAGGAATGTTGCCTCCCTTGCATTATTTTACAGATATTTTTTTGGCAAATGCTCAGACGAAGTTATGTCCATGGTGCCACCTCTCCATGCCTTCCCTCGTGCTACACGGGCATCTGGTTGTGCTCATGACTGGAATGTCACTCAGCCATATTGCAGAACTTCTGCCTGTCAGAATTCTTTCATTCCCCGAACTACATCTCTTTGGAACTCGCTTCCTCAGAGTTGTTTCCCTCCAAATTTCAACCCACAACTGTTCAAGTCTAACTGTTACAGATATTTTATGAACAGAGGACACCAGTAATCTGGTGCATGGATTATTATTTTTTTTACTCATTTGTTTTTCCTTCCTCCGTTCTGTTATTTATTAAAAAAGAAAAAAAAAAAAATCTATGAATTGAACAGCCATGAGGATATCACACAGGTATGTCTCACTCAAATACTGATCTTACATCACACACTCACAGGCTAACCCTTACACAGGCTAATATTTAACAGCTTTCTATCCACACTATACGTATGCAGCTCCTTTCAGGATCGCAGAATGTTTACCTTGCATGCAGTTTGTAGATCCATAAGTGTCATAAATACCTTACAGTCACAAGCTTTCTTCACTGTCTCATTGCACACATCCCATTGCATTACTAAAGCCACTACAGACCTTATGATGTATTCCTTACTTTATGATAATTCTTTCATATACCTTTCCTTCAGCCCTCTATAGATGACTGTATGATGTTAGTAATAATGAACTGTTTGTATTGGTGGTCAAAATACTGTGTTTGTCACAGGGATAAGTTCTTGAAGACAACCAAGGACCGTGAAGATGATGAAATAAAGAAAAAGAAGAAGAGGGCACCAAGGGAGAAGAAGGATCGAGATGAGGAGAGTGATGACGATGCAGGATGGGAGCAGGTCAAGAAGGGTTCATCTATGCCTATGGTAAGGAGTGTAAAATTGATGTGTTATTGGTGCACAAGAACCTGGAATGTAATAAAATGAAGACATACTATATGCTGTCATGTGGTAGGTAGCTCTTGATCTAGTGCTACCTATGTCTCACCTTTATCACTCATTTTCTGTGTCAGCCCTCTGTCATCCTATTTTGCCCATCTTTACTGTCACTTTTTATTGTTCTTTCCTTCATAGGTGGCTCTAAATTGAGTGACAAGCTAAATGGTTTCCTGTAAGCCAGGAAACCATTTACAATGGAGGGTGGTAACCATATAACCAACCCATACATGTTTCCTACGTGTCAGCAAGTGGGTTGGCGGAGGGTTAGTGCCCCTCCCCATAAAACAAGTAACTCAAAGACAGCGGACCACCCCTTACAGGATTATGGTGTCTGGCTTTAAATTAAAAGAAAAAAAATTGTTTTCATTATTTGTTTCATGCTTTTTATGTAATTATTTTTCGGCTGCAGGAGAAACCCAAAATGTTCGGTAAGGATGATGAAATCAACGTAACGACGGTGCACAAGAAGCTCACCGAGATAATGGCAGCAAGAGGCAAGAAAGGCACGGACAGGAAGGAGCAGATTGAACTACTGCATGAACTGTTGTCGGTGGCTCAAGACAACAACCTCGGCCCTGCCATATATGTCAAAATTCAGTTCAGCATCATTATGAGCATTTATGACTACAATCCTTCTGTTTCGGACCCCATGAAGGCAGAATTCTGGGAGAAGGTATGTAGTTATTTGTTCTGTCTCATAGATGTATAGGAGGTGCATGTATAAGCATTATGTACACCAAAAATGGTTTGGTCTGTGACTTGGAGGCAGAATTTTAGGGTTTTGAAGGGTATGTATTTATGTATGTACTGGTATTTGGCCAGTTTCTCTAGGCTTGCTATTGGTATTTCCCAGTTCAGTATTTTCCCCTTGTATTCTGCATCCTATCCTTACCCCATCTTTAGGTGGGAAAAAAGGTCAGAATTGTGATCATGTAAGAGTGGTTGTATATCATGAGGGAGTATTTGTGCAAGATAAGCATGTGTGATGCACTGTGTTACACCTGTTATAACTTTACTTTTGATTGTATTGTAGTGATCATGGTAAGGCTTGATTTGATGAAGTTGTGGGTAAGTACTTTATGCTTATAGGTTTGACAGTAGGATCTTGGTACAATATGCTATTCATCATCCTCATCTTAACTGTACAACTTTCATCCATCATAGGAGCACACTGCTTTATCCTTATGTTGTTTTTCTATACAGTATTTTTTCTGTCATCATCCTTGTTTCCATAATTTGTTATTCCCCTTTCTTCACAATACATACAGACCTGTTCCAACATTACCCTCGGCCCTAAGAGATGTTTTTTGGTATCTTAATTCCTGTCTTTTGGTAACATTGATTTATTCTTGCTACCTCAGCAGGAGTTCATTCAGGAGTGGATCAACTTCTTGTAATAAAGGAATAAGTAATGGTTATTTCTAACTTCTCCAAGGCTGAATAGAATTGTTGGGTGGAAAGAACAAAATGAAAACTACATCATTGGATTAAAGTGGCTGTTAACATGCATAGACAACTTTTGAAACAGTGTTCTGTGCTTGCATGGGCCAATTTTTTATCATTTTTTGGCTGCTTTCCAAACTGCTTTGTGTCTTGCAGCTCAGGACTACATCCCACATATTTCTTGGTCTTGTCAAAGGTGCTCACCTTTTCACATTCAGACATGTTTAGCACTTCACCCAGTTATATCCACATTTATATTCTACGTCCAAATCAACGCTGCCTACCTGTAGGCTGTGTATCACATTATTAGTACTCTAAATGCCAAGTGTCCTCATAAATTTGAGAAAGGCGAAGCCAGTGAATGTACAGTGAGGCTGGATGGTGAGGAAATGGAAAATGTGAGTATAGTATGTTTAAGTACTTGAGGAGTGTGATGAGTAAGGATGGAAGTTTGGAGGGTGAAGTGCATGAAGGGGTACAACAAGGAAGAAAGGTTGCTGGTTCCTTGAAAGCAGTGATAAGAAACTGGGAAGTGAGCATGGAAGTGAAAAAGTTACTACAAGACAGTATTGTGATACCAACTCTAACGTATGGAAGTGAAGCTTGGACGTTGTTGGAAGGACACAAGAGTGAGAGCAGTGGAAATGAGTTATTTAAGAGGAGCCTGTGGAGTCACATGGAGAGACAGGCTGACAAATGAGGATATAAGGGAGCTTTGTGGTGTGGATGTGGACGTGATAGGAAGCGTTAGGAGGAACACACTGAGGTGGTTTGGCCATGTGGAGAGGATGGATGGTGAGAGACTGACGATGAGAGTGTATGTGAGTGAGGTGGAGGGGGAGGCCGAGGATGAGATGGAGGGATGGAGTGGAAAGGTATATGGAGAGGGGGGTGTGAGTTGGGAGCAGGGCGGTGAAATGGCGTGGGACAGGGCAATGTGGAGGCAATTTGTTTGTGGCCACCCTGTATGGGATTAAGGCATCTGGCAATAGATAGATAGATAGTGTTCTGTGTCTGAGTGTATCTTGTCATATGTCGGGCCATTCTTATTGTAGAATGATGACAACTTTGATGATCTTTTATTACCTCTATTTCACTACCATAGACCATCGTACTGCATGCACACTTAACACGTTGTATCCCTTTTGTGTTCGTAGGATCTCAGTGTTTTTTCTTATCTGTTCATAAGTTCTAGATCATATTGGAGTGGGACTTGCTTCAAGACTGAGCTTCTCTTAGAGCTCTAAGTGCATTCATATCCAAGATACCCATGTCAGCAACTGTCTTAAAAACCTGGTGAGTTTAAAAAGGGTAGGGGTTATAAACACATTATAAGAATAAGAAGCTGCAGCATTCATGCATTGAGCAAGGGCTTATGATAGGGTGGATTGTGAAGGATAATCACAGCTTCTGGTTATATATATATATTCAGTTATAAGACTGTTTGCTTATATGAACACTACTTTCAATAAATTATGATATATTGGATCACTTCACATATAGAATTTCCAGCAAAATATGGTACGGTAGTAGTGTGCAGTCACACTAAGGATATAGACAAGCTGTAGGCTTCTTAATTTCTACTATGCATAAGAATGTGTGTGGTGTAGATGCAAGTTGTTTGTGATTCAAGATAAACAGACTGCCAGGTGCCATCACACAAGATTTCAAGGTCATTGACACAAGTTTCAAGGCATTGGCAAACATAGAGCTGGACACGATATTGAATCCAGTGGTTGAAATGGTAAAGCTTATATTTGATGCAGAACTATATCCATTGGTTAGGAAATGCTAAATCTAGGAGCTTGGTTATAATGTGTTAATTAGTGATGCAGAACATTGGTTGGAAATGGTAAATCAAGGCACTTGATTGTAGTGTGTTAATTAATGTGTTGAAACAAAGACCATTTATATCGGTTGCATTTGATGTGTGACAAGACTGTAATCAGGGGGACTCATTCCTACCTTATAACTAAAGCTCATCAAATTTCATGCAACCTCAGCTCAGCATTCAAGTTGTGGGAGTGGCACAGTTCCATCAGGTGAGAACAATCTGACTAAACTGTGGTGTTGTCCTAGGTGCTGGTGAAGATTGATGAGCTGCTGGACATGCTGATTGGCAACCCTGAGCTTACCATCGGTGAACACGTGACCGAGGAGACGGAGAGTCTGGAGAAACCCCCACTGTTGGTGCGGGGCTGTGTACTGACCATTGTGGACCGCATGGACGAGGAGTTCATCAAGCTACTTAAGGTACCTTTTATTTTTTTTATTTTTTTATTTTTTTTGTGGGTGACTTTCCCTATTCTGTCTTTCTTTTCTTCATTCTTTCCTCTTCCTTCTGCCTGTGGGTGACTCTACACTGAGTGACAAGCCAAATGGTTTCCTGTACACCAGGAAACCATTTACAATGCTGGGTGGTAACCATATACACTCAATCCTCGTAAATTGCGTGTTCATAAATCACGGATTTGTAAATTGCAGCTAGGTGGTCGTCAGGCTCCCGGCAACCTTAAATCACTGTTAAGTCACGAAAATCGTGGATCTAGGCACCGAAGTGGGCCTTTTCCGTGGAGAACCGTAAACCGCGGCATTCAAACTGAAAATCGCGACCCAACAACCAATCACCGCGTGTCCCTGGTGGCATATGTGCATACTAATGCAGCCATGTTGTTGTTGTTCTTGTCCCGCCAGTCTGCACACTACAGACCGTCGCCATGGAGTACGAGAGTTACCTGCCTTTTTTGTGCAACTTCCCTCTGCCTCCTACCTGCCATGGCCCCTCCCGACCCCCCAATGAAGCGCTCTAAGCAGTATGGCGTCAAGAAGCTGCTGCAGTTGTCGTACATTGAACTTTTGTTGCTCATTTGTCGTGTTTAGAGGGGAGAGAAGTTTTCAAAGCTGGTGAAAGGGTTTGGGAAGAACAAGTGCTGAGAGGTTCTAAGTTCTTCCCAACACCACCCCATTCCATTCACTTAAGCAATTTCGTCATAGGATTAAGGTGAGATCCCTTAATACATGCACTGAATATTCCTAAATTTGTATGATTGTGTTAGATAGATGTAGGTAGGGTGCTGTGGGGGCGAGTTGGCCAAAGTCCAGACCCAAATTAATTTTTCACATAAGTTATTATTCATAAATCACGGCGGTGGTCCAGACCCAAATTGCTGCAATTTACGAGGATTGACTGTAACCAAATTTTGGCGCCTGGTGGTTTAGTGGGTAGTTATGGCACTTCAGTCGAATTGAGCCGGTGAAGGTTTATATGCAAGGAATGGTTGAGGTTGATTGCTCATGTATTGCCACTCAGGGATGAGTGAGGCTGGTCACTCTCATCTTAAATGTCGGGACCAACTGCCTAGCCCCGGGCTCCTATGCACCTCATGGGACAATGTAGGATTGGATGATGGATGGATTTATTTTTTTATTTATTTTTTTATTTTTTTTTTTTACCAGTCCTGCCATAATTATTATATTCATTTTTTGCTTGAGAAGGATGCCTTCATGTGGTAGCACCATCATGACTGGGTGGCTCCACCTCCTGGGTGTATGTGGGTACTGTGTACCTCAGTTTCATTCCTGTCCACCAAAAGAAGGATGTTGGACTGCAGAAGGACAGCTTTTGCATGCAATCCACAGGCTGCATGTTCAGATGAGCCTGGTGTTGCAACTACTATTACCACAACTACAAGCAGTACTACTTTTACCACCCTTTCATTCACAGTTCCTCATAATTTTTATACCCACTTTTGTTTATCCTTGTTCCTGTCATGTCAATACCATTCCTAGCAGCCAGCACCCATTCTTTTTATTTATTCAGTACATTTTTTTTCTTTAAGGTTAATTCTTGCTATCACCAGCCAACATTTACTCATGTAGATATTAATGTACGGTGAGGTTGGATGATGAGGAAATGGAAAACGTGGGTGCGTTCAAGTACTTGGGTAGTGTGATGAGTAAGGATGGAAATTTGGAGGGTGAAATACTTGTAAAGGTACAACAAGGGAGAAAGGTTGCTGGTTCCTTGAAACCAGTGATAAGAAACAGGGAAGTGAGCTTGGAAGTATAAAAGTCATTGCATGACAGTATTGTGATACCAACCCAGACTTATGGAAGTGAAGCTTGGACCTTGTTGGAGGGACACAAGTCAAGAGTGAGAGCAGTGGAAATGAGTTATTTGCGAGGAGAATGTGGAGTTACATGGAGAGACACACTGACAAATGAGGAGGTGAAGAAGCATTGTGGTGTGGAAATGATAGGAGAAATACATTGAGGTGGTTTGTCAACGGGAGAGGATGGAGAGCGAGAGACTAACAAGGGGAGTGTATGTCAGTGAGGTGGAGGGGGGGGGAGGGAGGGGGAGGCTAAGGATGAGATGGAGGGATGGAGTGGAGAGGTATATGAGAGAGTGGGTGTGAGCTGGGGGGCGGGCAGGGCAATGGTGGGGGACCGGGTGACATGAAGGCTGTTCATCTATGGCCACCTATTACGGGATTAAGGCGTCTGGGACTAGATAGATAGATAGATATTGAGTGAATTGATAAAGGCCACAGTTAACCCCTATATTTTAAAAAGTCTCTCAGGTGAAGTGTAATTGAAGGCAGCAAGAATAAAATCAAAACATCACAAGTGAAATAGTTAACCTTTAGGATTGGAGGATTTCTCTTATTACAGTACATCTAAATAAAATGTTTTAGTACTAGCCAGAATAAATCCTTTTCATACTTAACCAGGCATTTATAAAGATGTACTGGCATGTTGGGTGCTGACCTGTCATTTGTGAGACAGCATTATAGCTGAGGGACATTTTGCAAACGGGAATGAGGTATTGTCAGCTGTTATAGTAAATCATATGTAACTGCTGTTCACCCTATATCCTTGACCTAACTTCCTTCATCCTTCACTCCCAACTGCTCCCCTCCCCCCCATCAAAATTGCAAAATGTTATGGGAATCACACTACTGGTTGAAATACAACTATTTTATGGACAGATGCAGTTTTAGGTTTTTAATATCAGTGACTGAAGTATTGTAGTCATTTAAAAAATCCATCCATTCTTTATCCAGTCGTATGTTGCCCCATGAGGAGTGTAAGAACCCGGGGCTAGGCAAGTTGGTCCTGACATTTAAGATAAGAGTGACCAGCCTCATTCATCCCTGAGTGGCATTACATGAGTAATAAACCCCCACCACCCCTTGGATATAAACCTGCACCAGTTCAAACTGATTGGAGTGCTGTAATTACTCACTAAACCACCAGGCTCCATAATTTGGTAAAAAATACATGAAACAAACTCACTTGCTGTTAAGCCACAGATAGTGGTGGTCAACTTGTATTTTACATTGTTGTTGCGGCCTCAGGCTCGTCTGGATGCAAACCCATTGAAATGTAGGGTGATGTTTGGTCCACCATTCTCCTGAATCTCCTGAAGTGGATGGTGGACTGGAGGACCACACATGATTGAACTTTTGGTAAACATGAGTATTATATGAACTAATACTTCATTTTTGTGGTGTTAGACTGATCAAGTACAATATTAGTTGGTGAAACCTTATCATTCATTATCATCATCCAATCCTGTATTGCCCTATGAGGAGCATAGGAGCCAGGGGCAAGGCAAGTTGGTCCTGGCATTTAATTTAAGATGACAGTGACCAGCCTCACTCATCCCTGAGTGGCATTACATGAGCAGTACTCCCCAACCATCCCTTGGATGTAAACCTGCAAAGGCTTAATCTGATTAGAGCACCTTAATTACCCAGTAAACCACCAGGTGCCAAAATTTGGCTTTATGGTTACCGCCTAGGGTAGTAAATAGTTTCTGGGTGTACAGGAAACCATTTGGCTTGTCACTCAGTGTAGAGTCACCCATAGGCAGAAGGAAGAGGAAAGAACGAAGGAAGGACAGAAGAGGGAGTGTAAAGTCACCCATAGGCAGAAGGAAGAGGAAAAAAATGAAGGAATAGGTGGAGGCACTCACCATCTACTCATTCAGTGTAGTGCTGCTTTTGGGTGACTGCCCTTTCTTCTCTTCTGTCCTCTTCTGTCTTTCTTTCCTCCATTCATTCCTTTTCCTTCTGCCTATGGGTGATTCTGCACTTCCTCTTGTCTTTTATTCCTTCATTCTTTCCTCTTCCTTCTGCCTGTAGATGACTCTGCACTGAGTGACAAGCCAAATTATTTCCTTGTACACCAGGTAATCATTTACTATGGTGGATTTTTTTTTTTTTTTTTTTTTTTTTTTTTTTTAAATAAACAGAACGGAGGAAGGAAAAACAAATGGGTAAAAAAAAAAAAAAAAATCCATACAACAAACTATGGCGCCTGGTGGTTTAGTGGGTAATGAAGGTGCTCCAATCAGAATTAGCCCGCATAGGTTTATATCCAAGGGGTGGTCGGGGCTTATTGCTCACGTAATGTCACTCAGGGATGAGTGAGGCTGGTCACTCTCATCTTAAATGCCAGGGGCAACTTGCCTAGCCCTGTGCTCCTCATGGGGCAACATAGGATTGGATGATGGATGGATGAATAAAGACAGAATTACCAGTTATTAATTCACATTTTCTCTCAAAATTAAAAACGAAATAATTGATTTTGTGTGAACTTATACCTTGGCATCGTGGACTGTGAGTACTGATCATCTAGGTTAATCTTGTATATGACTTAACACATGAATATTTCAGTATAGTCCAGAACCATTTACAACCACTTTTTTTTTTTTTTTTTTTTTTTTTTTAAATACAGAATGGGAAGGAAAAACAAATAAATAAAAAAATAATATACCTGATTACTGGTGTCCTCCATTCATGAAGAATCTGTAACAGTTGGACTTGAACAGCTGTGGGTTGAAGGTTGGGGTGAAACAACTATGGGGAAGTGAGTTCCATAGAGATGCAGTTCAGGGATTAAGAGAATTCTGATAGGCAGAAGTTCTGCAATATGGCTGTGTGACATTCCAGTTATGAGCGCTACCAGATGCCCGTGTAGCACGAGGGAAGGCATGGAGAGGTAGCACAATGGACGCAACTTTGTCTGAGCATCTGCCATAAAAGTATCTGTAAAATATTGCAAGGGAGGCAACATTCCTTCTTACTTGTAGGGAAGGTAGTTTATTTATAATAGCAGGGTAGGTGGGGGCGCTCACCATCCACTTGCTCGATGTGGTGCTGCTCTCGGACGTTTGCCCTTTCCTCTCCTCCATCCTTCTTTCCTTCCATCCTCTTCTTTCTTTTCTTCATTCTTTCCTCTTCGTTCTGCCTACTGATGACTTTACACTCCCTCTTCTGTCTTTCTTTCCTTCATTCCTCTTACTTATGCCTGTGAGTGACTCTACACTGAGTGACAAGCCAAATGGTATCCTGTACACAAGGAAACCATTTACTACGCTGGGTGGTAACCATATAACCAAGTTTTGGCGCCTGATGGTTTATTTATTTATTTTTTTGTTTTTTATTTTTTATGCGAGGAGGAAGGAACCAAAGGCCATGAGCCTGCAGTAACAGTTCCCTCCAAGAGAAAAACAAAATACAATAGAGAGATCCGATCATTTTGAGATGCCTGGACACAATGCGTTTGAAAGACTGGAGATCATAGGCAGCAGGAAATACAGACAGAGGGAGACAGTTCCAGAGCTGACCTGTTGCATAAATGAAAGACTGGGAGTAATGGTTAACTCTTGCATTAGAGAGTTGGACAGAAAAGGGATGAGAGTTTGCTGCCAGACGGGTGCTACGCGCCCGTCGTAGAGGTGGAGGAATGCAAGCAGACAGTTCAGAGGAGCAGTGACCATTAAAGTAGCGATAGAAAAGAGATAAAGATGCAACAGTGCGGCGAAGAGACAGAGGTTGAAGGGAGTCAGTAAGAGGAGGAGAGTTCTATCTATCTATCTATCTATCTATAGCCCGAAGCCCTAATCCCGCAAAGGGTGGCCGCAGACAAAACGCCTCCAAGTCACTCTGTCACCCACCATTTGACTCCCCTCCCCCCAGCTCACCCCCCCCCCTCCCTCATATACCTCTCAACTCCATCCCTCCACCTCATCCTCGGTCTACGTGGAGGGATGGAGTTGAGAGGTATATGAGGGAGGGGGGGGGTGAGCTGGGGGGAGGGGAGTTAATGAGACGAAAAGCCTTTGACTCCACCCTATTGAGAAGAGCTGTATGTGGGGAGCCTCCCCACCATTGAGAGTTGTACTCCTCACAGGGGCGGATAAAACCCCTGTATAAAGTCAACAATTGTGCAGGGGTAAAGAAAGAGCGGAGTCGGCTTAGCACACCCAGTCTCTTGGAAGCAGATTTTACGAGAGATGTAATACGATCTTTCCAAGATAAGTCCCGAGTAAATGAAACCCCAAGCATGTTCAAGGATGATGCAGGATTAAGCTGAATATTATTAAACATTAGTGGGTATACCTGTGGAAGATTTTGTCGGGTTGATAGGTGTAAGAACTGAGTCTTAGATGCATTAAAAACAACCATATTATTTTTACCCCAGTCAGAGATACGAGCCAAGTCAGACATTAGGTGTGCCATAGCCTCATCCCTTGTTTGTTGAAGTAACTGTTGAGATGGGCGTTGCGGGAACCGAATAGAAAGGTGAAGGGTGGAGTCATCAGCGTATGAGTGGATAGGGTTAGATGTACAGCTTAGAAGATCATTGATGAATAAAAGGAAGAGAGTTGGTGATAGGACAGAGCCCTGAAGAACACCACTGTTGATAGATCTAGGAGAAGAACGATGGCCGTCTACAACAGCGGCTATAGAACGACCAGAAAGGAAGCTAGCGATGAAGGCACAGATAGAAGGATAGAAACCGTAGGAGGGCAGTTTGGAAATTAAAGATTTATGCCAGACTCGATCAAAAGCCTTTGAGATGTCAAGTGCAATGGCAAAGCTTTCGCCAAAGTCCTGAAAGGAGGATGACCAGGAGTCTGAAAGGTAGGTGAGAAGATCGCCAGTGGAGCGTCCCTGATGGAACCCATACTGACAATCGGAAAGAAGGTTGTGATAGGAAAGATGCCTTCAAATTTTTCTATTGAGAATTGACTTGAAAACTTTTGAAATACAGGACGTTAAAGCAATTGGACGATAGTTGGAGGGTTGGGAGTGGTCACCCTTCTTTGGGACTGGCTGAATGAGAGCAAACTTCCAGCAAGAAGGAAAGGTACAAGTTGACAGACAAAGGCGAAAGAGTTTGCCTAGGCAGGGTGTAAGCACAGAAGCACAGTTCTTGAGAACAACAGGAAGGACTCCATCAGGCCCATATGCCTTGTTAGTACTGAGGCCAGTGATGGCAGAAAATACATCAACTGAAGAATTTTTAATGTCAGCCATGAGGAAGTCAGAGGGGGGAAGTGATGGAGGAACAGCACAGGAATCGTCTAAGGTGGAATTGGAGGAGAAAGTCTGTGCGAAGAGATCTGCTTTATCAGTAGAAGAAATAGCTACAGAACCATCAGAGTAGAAAAGAGGAGGGAAGGATGATGAGGTAAAGTTGTTAGAAAGATTTTTGGCAAGGGTGCCAGAAGGAGCGGGGAGAATTCGAGTTGGAGAAGGAGCGGGAAGAATTCGAGTTGGAGAGCATTTAGTATGGATGAAATTATTTTTAGTAGAGCGAAGAACAGACTTAGCATGATTCTGGGCAGAAACATAAAGATGATGTGATTCAGGGGTGGGTTGGCTCCGGTACCTTTTGTAGGCCCTATCCTTGTTGCGGACAGCTTTAGAACAAGCGTGATTAAACCAAGGCTTTCTTGCGTTAATCAAAGGATATGAGAAAGGACTGTATGCTTCCATGCCCGAGAGAATAACCTCCGTAATGCGCAAGGCACACTCAGATGGCTCCCGGCCATGGAAGCAATAATCATTCCAGGGAAAATCAAAGAAGTACTGCCTGTGGGCCTCCCAGTCCGCGGCTCCAAAATGCCACAGACGACGTTTCCCTGGAGGGTCCACAGGCCGTACCAGAGTGATAAGACAGTTAAGGTAATAAGGTTGTGATTGGAGGAGCCCAACGGAGAGAAAAGATTAACAGAGTAAGCAGAAGGATTACGTGTGAGGAAGAGGTCAAGTATGTTGGAGCTCTCTCCAAGGCGGTCAAGGATACGGGTAGGATGCTGTACAAGCTGCTCTAGGTCATTATGGATAGAAAAGATGTAGGCTTGTTCACCAGGTGGATCCGTGAAAGGAGAGGAGAGCCAAAGGTGGTGGTGAACATTGAAATCTCCTAGAATGGAGGTTTCAGAGAAAGGAGAAATGGATAGAATGTGTTCCATCGTAGAAGTAAGATAGTCAAAGAATTTTTGATAGTCAGTAGAATTAGGGGATAAGTAAACAGCACAGATATATTTAGTCAGAGAATGACAGGAAAGCCAAAGCCAGAGTGTAGAGAATTCAGAAGAATCGAGTTCAGGAACACGAGAGCAAGATAAGTCGTTGTGTATATATACACAACAGCCACCTTTGGCTTTGAAATGAGTATAAAGTAGGAGGATACAGAAAAGGGTTTGCTGTCAGTTGCCTCAGTCAGCTGAGTCTCCGTTAGAAAAAGAAGGTGAGGTTTAGAGGAGGAGAGGTGGTGCTCAACAGAGCGAAAGTTAGAGGAAAGGCCGCGAATGTTGCAGAAATGAAGAAGAAGAGAGTCAGACAGTGGTTCCAGGCACCTCGAGTCGTCATCGGGAGAGGGGCGGATGGTGGGGGCATTTATGGTCCCCCCCCTGGGGACTCCGAGGCTTGATGAAGAGACGCCATTTTTGTTGAATTTTGAATAGGAAGTGTAGTGTGTACTGTGCATGTAGTTTGGTGTAGATAGTTAGAGAAATTTGTACTGGAGAGCATGCTGGCCTACTCTCTGTGTAACTGAGACACTGAAAAAGTTCAGCAAAGGGGGATGGTCAGGAACTAGTCCTGAGGGCTGATGAAACGGGAGCTCCAGCACTCCCTGTCATCAGCTAATTATTGTGCTCCAGTCGGATTGAACCGGTGAAGGTTTATATCCAAGGCGTGGTAGGGGTTTATTGCTCACGTAATGCCACTCAGGGATGAGTGGGGCTGGTCACTCTCATCTTAAATGTTGGGACCAACTGCCTAGCCCCGGGCTCCTACGCTCCTCATGGGGCAATGTAGGATTGGATGATGGATGGATGGATGGATTAATAATTCAAACAGCTTTGTTCTGAATTTTGTCTAGTTGTTTAATGCAACTTCTCCACATCCATTCCATAAGGGTGAGCATTATTCCAGGTGAGAGCGCACATGACTTATAAATTATAGCTAACTGCTCGTCAGTGAAGAAGTTGCAGACTCTGTACATTAGTCCAAGTTTCTTTGAGGCAGTTTTAGCTTGTGATCAGTACTTTTGGAGATGGGATTAGTAGCACTGAAGGTAATATACAAATCTGGCAATATCTGTCTGTTAGTAAATTGTATGTATTTGGTTTTACTAGCATTAAATGAGACGAGGTTATTTTTTTCCCCATTTAGTGATCTTAGATAAGTTTTGATTTATGAAGATAGCTGCACTGAGTTGAGAGAGATATTAAACTTTGTGAATGGGTGTTGTGTGTGAATGAACTGTGAAGTGTTGCATCATCAGCATGTGAATGGATGGGATTGTGGGTGACAGATAAAGAGATCATTAATATGAACTGGGAATAGGGTTGGTGCCAGAATTGATCCCTGTGGCATGTCAGCATTAACTGAGTGGAAATTGGAATATACATCATCTACTTTTACTCATATTTTTATGTCGCTGAGATATGAGGAAAGCAGAGGAACAAAAGATGTTAGTCCATAGCAAGGGAGTTTGGACAGCAGGGAACAGTGCCACACTCTGTCAAAAGCGTTAGAAATATCATATTACATATTGTCCATAAAAGGTTCTTCCTCCCACTTAATGGAATTTTAATAATAAATCCTCTCAGTTTGTTGAAGTGTGTGTGTTGTGTGTGTGTGTGTGTGTGTGTGTGTGTGTGTGTGTGTGTGTGTGTGTGTGTGTGGAGAGGGAGAGAGAGAAAGAGAGAGAGAGAATGACTGATTTGTTGATTTTGCACCAACTCAGAGAGGTATGTATATTGCAGGCCTGTGATGCCCACAGCAATGACTATATAATCAGTCTGCGTGATGAGATCCGTGTGTGTGCCATCATTGATAAGCTTCTCAAGTATGAAGAAGAGAAAGGTCTGCCAGCTGACATCTGCCGGGTGTATCTGCGCAAGATTGAGCACCTGTACTACAAGTATGAACCACGTGCAGCCAAACAGGCAGTGGTTAGTACCAACTTTCACATCTTTATTCATATACCGGTTGTTTTACTCAGTCATGGTGGAGGGTGTCTTATTAATGTTTGTGGAAATAACAGGTTGATTTAACTTTCTTGTTTAATTTAATTCATAAATAATCAGTGATGAATTCATTACAGGGTACAGCACATTTCATTTAAGCTCATGTATTTTGCACACGTTTGTAGTATTTCTGTTGTTATTCGAGCTAATTAATGAGCTATTTTGTATTATAATTTGAGTATTTAGGTTTAGAATTTACATGATGTTTGTCATTTTATTTTGTTGAGGAATACCAGTCATGGGAAAAGTATTGTTGTAGATCAGACATCCGTGTGTGAAATGATGTTCATTTACTTTCGTTCTTCTGGATTTGCTGAAGACAACCCATTTCTCTGATTAAATCTCTTTACATTGTTTTGTGTAAGTGAATATAATTGGTGTGTGAAGAGCTGTGGTGTATCCACAGGGAGAGTTACCAGAGACAAGTGACACCAGCCTTGCGGAGATGGATCGTCTGTGTAAGTACATCTACGTGCGTGACAACACTGATCGTCTGCGTACCCGTGCTGTGCTGTGCCACATCTATCATATGTCACTACATGACAAATGGTATGAGGCACGTGACCTCATGCTGATGGCTCATCTGCAGGTTTGTACTCTTGTATTTTAATATGTACCTTACCAGAAGTGGAGAACTGCCATTTATGTTGATAGTCTGTGCTTGTCAGGTGAAGCCAAGAGCTCACATACTTGGTGTCACTGATTGCATAGTCCATTTGCCCTTTCCTAATACAGTATAGCTTTTAACTGCATTTATTAGTGAGAATTAGGAATGGATGATGATAATGGTGAGCTATATTGAGTAAAATGAACAGTAGTTGCTGCACTGATGCTCATGGCATTGGAAGAATTTAGTAAATCTAAGTTGTGATGTAGCAAGATAGTGTAAACTTATTAGTTATTAATACAAATAATCTCTGATTTAGGATCAGTTAATAGTGCTGAGTGATGAAATGAATAGTGTGAATGGGTATCTTCCTAATTTTACTGGGCATGCTGCTGATCTCTCTCTCTCTTTCATATACAGTAATCCCCCATCAATCAGTACGTCCATTGTCTTTACAGTCCATAACCCGGACAGTGTGATCTGGCTGTATTAAACCATTATATGTACATTTTCCATTTTCTGTCTATCTATCTATCTATTGCCAGACGCCTCAATCCCATATGGGGTGGCCACAAACAAATTGCCTCCACGTCGCCCTGTCCCCCGCCATTTCACTGCCTGCTCCCAACTCCCACCCCCCTCTCTCATATTCCTCTCCACTCCATCCCTCCATCTCATCCTCGGCCTTCCCCTCCCTTTCCCCACCTCCGCCTCACTCACATACACTCTTCTCGTCAGTCTCTCACCCTCCATCCTCTCCACATGGCCAAACCACCTCAATGTGTTCCTCCTAATGCTTCCTATCACATCCACACCACAACGCTTCTTTATATCATTTACTCTTCTCTACATTTACACTCAAGGCACAATGCTAACAGACATCACCAAAATTCTGCACCAGTCTCCCAAGTTCTTGCCCGCTATTTGCAAGCAGTACTGCATCATCAGCATGCAACAAATTTGAGATATTCCATCCATCACTGTTCATTACCAATGGCATCCCTCTCTCCATTACTCGAGCTTTTACTTGTCTCATCACCCCATCCATATATATATGTTGAACAACCATGGGGACATCACACAACCTTGTCGCATGCCCACACCGATCGTGAACCATTGACTTAGATGCCCGTCAACCCATACACATGCTTCACTACCATCATAAAAACCCCTGACGGCACCTAGCAGCTTACCATCAACACCGTACATGCGCAAAATCTTTCACGATTCTTCTCTGTCTGTTTTGTTGTATTCCAGATCCATGAATGCCGTAAACACCTTATGGTCCTTCTCACAAGCCTTCTCTGCTATCGGTCTCACTGCAAATATTTGATCCACACATCCTCTGCCACTCCTAAAGCCACCCTGTTCATCACTCACTAGGACTTCTGGTATCTCTTACTTTCTCTATAATAATTCTTCCTTATACCTGCCCTACAACACTCAATAAACTTATGCCAAGGTATTTCTTGCACTCACTTCTCTCACCTTTATTTTTTGTACTGGAGTACAATCACAGCCCTTTTTCCACTCTGCAGGCACAGTTTCACTCATCCATGCCTTCTTACATACCTCCAACAAGTACTTCATTCCACTCTCTCCACTACACATAAGCATCTCTGCATACACCTCATCAACCCCAGCTGCTTTCCCATTTTTCAGCCGCTTCACAGCACTCTTCACCTGTGTGAGTGTCATGTCTCCTGGCACTGCATTCCTTCTCTGCACAGCTGCTCTACTCCCTCTATTCCCATTCATCAGGCTTTCAAAATATTCTTCCCATCTGGTCCATACTTCATCCCCAGATGGAGAGAACACTTTAAGGAATTGTTGAACATACAGGATGGAAGTAATGCGAGTATAAGTGGCTGGGGAATGGCTGGGAGAAGGAGGGAGGTGAGAAGACAGGAAGAAATCAGTAGGATAGAAGTTGTCGAAGTAATGAAGAAAGTTAAATTGGGGAAAGCCCCAGGAATTGATGGAGTGTATGGTGAAATGCTGAAGCATGGGGGAGAGATAGTAGTAGAATGGATGTGGAAGATGTGCAGATTGGCCTGGGAGGAAGGTAGAGTCCCAGAGAATTGGAAGTCAGGTATAATTATTCCCTTGTACAAAGGAAAAGGGGAGAAAGAAATGTGTGGTAATCATAGGGGCATTTGTCTTCTTAGTATAATAGGAAAAGTGTATGGTAGGATACTTATTGACAGAGTTAGAGAAAGAACAGAGAAATTAGTTGGAGAAGAACAGGGAGGCCTTAGGAAGGGAAGAGGTTGTGTTGATCAGATATTCATTCTTAGATCTTTAGTGGAAAAGTTTCTAGAGAAGGGAAAGAAGTTGTATGCAGCTTTCATGGATTTGGAGAAAGCATATGACAGGGTGGATAGACAAGGATTGTGGAAAGTATTAAGAATATATGGAGTAGATGGGAAGTTGTTGAATGCTGTGAAGAGTATGTATGATGGTGCTAAGGCTGCAGTGCGTGTGGGTGGTGAACTATGTGAATTTTTCTCTTTGAAGGTTGGGTTGAAACAGGGATGTGTCATGTCTCCATGGTTGTTCAATCTGTTCATGGATGGGGTAATAAAAGAGGTACAAGGTAGGGTAGTGGATGTTGGAGTGGCCCTGGTGACAGGGGGTAGTGCTTGGAAACTCCCTGTACTGTTGTTTGCAGATGATACTGTGTTGTTGAGTGAAGACGAAGGGGAGCTGCAAGGCTTGGTGGATGAGTTTGAGAGAGTGTGTAAGAAATGGAATCTAAAGGTGAATGTAGGGAAGAGTAAAGTGATGGTCTTTGAGAGAGTTGAAGTCAGTGAATGTACAGCGAGGTAGGATGGTGAGGAATTGGAAAATGTGAGTACGTTTAAGTACTTGGGTAGTGTGATGAGTAAGGATGGAGGTTTGGAGAGTGTAGTGCTTGAAAGGATACAGCAGGGAAGAAGGGTTGCTGGTTCTTTGAAAGCAGTGATAAGAAACAGGGAAGTGAGCATGGAAGTGAAAAAGTTACTACATGACAGTATTGTGATACCAACTCTAACGTATGGAAGTGAAGCTTGGACGTTGTTGGAAGGACACAAGTCAAGAGTGAGAGCAGTGGAAATGAGTTATTTAAGAGGAGCCTGTGGAGTCACATGGAGAGACAGGCTGACAAATGAGGATATAAAGGAGCATTGTGGTGTGGATGTGGATGTGATAGGAAGCGTTATGAGGAACACACTGAGGTGATTTGGCCATGTGGAGAGGATGGAGGGTGAGAGACTGACAAAGAGAGTGTATGTGAGTGAGGTGGAGGGGGGAAGAGGGAGGGGGAGGCTAAGGATGAGATGGAGGGATAGAGTGGAGAGGTATATGAGAGAGGAGGGTGTGAGTTGGGAGCAAGGCAGTGAAATGGCGGGGGACAGGGCGACATGTGGAGGCGATTTGTTTGTGGCCATCCCAAACGGGATTGAGGCGTCTGGCAATAGATAGATAGACTTTCAGTTTCTATCCACTTTCACTTCTACATTTCCGCACCTCTGTCCAGCATAACTTCGTATTTTCAGAGTACAGTAAACTCGCCCGGAACACGTTCTCGCCAAACGCGCTTGCAATTATACACAGTTAGTGCTGGGATATGTATAAGATAACGTAAGATTAAAGAACCATTACCAAAACTATATATTTACGCAAGAGAGGCCTTTGATAGGCCAAATCCTCGAACATCAGCTCGGCACGCACAGTTTCTTTTGATCACTTGATGTGATTCGATGTACTGCTTTTCCTCAGTGCTGTATTTGTAAGTTAAATATTTACAGTACTGTTCTGGTAAGTTTATGTGCAAGTTAAAGTATTATTAAATAACGTTCAAGCAAGAAATAAAGTCTTATAACCAGTTTTCTGATAGGCGTCAGAATACAGATATTACCTTTTTTATTTGTTTGTTAAATATTTGCTGTACTGCTTTTCCACAGTACTGTATTTGTAAGTTAAATATTTACTATTCTGGTATGCACTTGTAAGTTAAAGCACTTAAAGAAAGTTAAAGCATTAAATAAAGCCTTGTAACCAGTTATAGATTACACACAATCGGTGGGTTCCAAGACAATTCGCCATCATGTCAATTCCCCATCAAAACATGAACGATTCCCCATCAGGACAATTCGCACCCTGTATGATTCCCCGTCATTCTATAAATATATTAAATAATCAATACTTTTATAAATATACTTATTATTTATTAATCAATACTTTAATAACTATATTTCAGGGGGATCCATCAAAGTCTATGTTGTCTTGTTATTGTTGTGACGGCGAACTGGCTCGACAGCGAATAGTCCAGAAACCATTTTGCTCCCTAGACTCCCTAAATGTGGTATTTTGCTGTTATTTGCCATTGGTAATTAATCAATATGAAGCACTTTAAGTGGTTAGAAGGTTTATTTAATGTTATAATTTACAAATACAGTACTGCACAGCAAAACTTCAACATACAAATACTTAAACACAAGGCAACATTCCATCGCCGACTGGTTTCGGCATCGGAATGTTGCCTTGTGTTTAGGTATTTGTATGTTGAAGTTTTGCTGTGCAGTACTGTATTTGTAAGTCATAACATTAAATAAACCTTCTAACCACTTAAAGTGCTTCATATTGATTACCAATGGCAGATAACAGCTAAAGACCATGTTTAGGAGATCTAGGGAGCAAAATAAGTAGTTAAAACTTATGCGGTTACGGCCGAATGCGCCACGTTAGGAATGAAACCCACGCGTTGGGGGCGAGCTTGCTGTAGTTTGCATTCATTTTTCTTCCTAGATCATCATTTACCTCCTCTTTTTTCCTCCTCATTAGTCTCTTTACATGCTTCTTGCTCCCAGTATTTTCTGATAAGAGTTAAGAGGTGGGATGGGACTAGAGTGTATTGGTGTTGTGATGAGGAGAGGTCAGCTGCGGTGGTTTGGGCACGTGGAGAGGATGGGGGATGATAACTGGGTGCAGAAAGTGAGAAGTGTTAATCTTGGGGGTGGGGTTGTGAGGGGTAGACCGAAAAGGACATGGGACATGGTCATTAAGTGTGACCTCAGGGTTCAGGGACTGAACAGGGAGGCTGCAGTAGATCGAGCAGCATGGAGAGCCGCCATTAGTTGACCAAGGCCGACGCATGCAAGCAAGTTGGAGCCTTCAAAAATGAAATGGTATATAAATATATATATATATATATATATATATATATATTATTCTTCAGGTGGATAAGGTTTTATGATGTTAACGATGATGTGTGTGTGTCCAACAGGAAACCATACACCACTCTGACCTGCCGACTCAGATCCTGTACAACCGTACCATGGTACAGCTGGGTCTGTGTGCATTTCGTCATGGCAACATCAAGGAGGCACACAACGCTCTCCTGGACATACAGTCTGGAGGTCGGGCAAAGGAGCTCCTCGCCCAGGGATTGTTGCCTCAGGTGTGATTGCAATAATCTGTCCTTTTTAACTTGCCCAAAAATTGACATTTCGCTGTCATGACTGCTGAGTTGTAGCAAGAGATTAACAATAGTATGTGGTGCCAGTCACAAATAAGTTACTGATAGGATGTAGAGCAGTTGTATTGTCTTATTGAATTAAAGGGATTAAGCAGCAAAAGAATGAAAAACTCCATTGAGTTACGTTGGACAAATTATAATTTTTTTTTTTTAACAGCCTTCACTTGGATGGGACCTGTATTTCCAAAGAAGAAATAGATAATCTGTTTTACTGAGCAAGTTTATGTACATATATATGTTATTTATGACAGTGTGCCATATTTGTCTCATACTGGGATTTGTGTCATATAGGGTTATTGTGATTTAGATTTTTTTTTTTCCCCTGTAAATCACCACTGTAATCCTTAGAAGTTGTGTGTGCAAGTGAGTGAAAGTTCATTTTTTGTACTAAAGTAATTATTGCCTTGTTTTTAGATAAAATTTTTAAAACAGAACATGATGGAACATTATTACTTTCGTTCTGCTGATGTGTGATGTTGACTGATAACTGAGTGAAGTATTAGAGGTGGTGTTATATGACAGTGGAGTTGGTTAGTATGTAATGTTGTTGTATGTGTTGCCCACAGCGCCAACACGAACGCACCACAGAGCAAGAGAAACAGGAGAAGCAGCGCCAGATTCCATTCCACCAGCACATTAATCTTGAGGTCAGTTGTCAAATTCACCCACCACCATGTTTCTTAGTTATTTTTTCTTATTCTTTATCGGCATAATTCTGTTGTGGTCTCAAGCTATAGTGTTAAGGTCATTTTTGCTTTGGTGACCCCCTTCAGTAAAATTATTTTAGCTGAGGACTGACAGTTTAGTAATCATAGGAAGGAATTTTGGAGTACTGGGGTTAATGACATGGATTGAGAGAGGGTGGATGAAGTGTAATGCAAAATGCACAGAAGTGCAGAAAGGCTTGCAAAGAATTTAGGCCCTTTTTAATTCAGGAAGCACATTGCCATAGTTTGGCATCCTTTTTCTATTACATGTACGCATTGTAATGGCTATTTCTTACAGGTACATGTGAAGTGATTTATTATAATAAAAAAAAAAAAAAAAAAAAAAAAAAGCCTTTGCATGGGAAAAGAGGGAGATGATAATGGATGTGGACTTGTGATAGTAGATGGATTTAATGACCGCTGTATCTAACTCCATCACGTTGAAAAGTCGCCTTCAAGCCAAATGAAGTTGCCTGGCAATAGCAAAATTAAATTAATGAATATATTACATCATGTGGCTGAAATGACATGTTGATCCATTGAGGCTGGGGACATCTTTTTCATTTTACCTTTGTTATCTCCTGATTATTTCATTCAGCTTAGGGTAGACTTTTTCAGTAACCTTTGCAATATAAGAGAGCTTTGCTGAGTTGAATGCAGTTGTCTGGTAATAGCAAAAATGAACCAGAGGGATGTTTCCTGTGTTCTGTATGTCAGGAATGTTTCAGATATCAACACTCCCTTAAATCATTACCGTAAATTCAAGGAAAATTGGAAAATTTGATACACAGGTAGCATTACGTGTGTGTGCGTGTGTACATACACATATTTGTTATGGACCCAACTGCCAGAAAAGGACATTAAGAGAGCCATCATATAACAAGGACTTAGTGTTTATACTGTACTGCTTTCAGATGTTGGAGTGTGTATACCTAGTGTCAGCCATGCTCATTGAGATCCCATACATGGCCGCCCATGAATTTGATGCGAGGCGAAGGATGATCTCCAAGTCATTCCACCACCAGCTGAAAAATTCTGAGCGTCAAAGTCTGGTGGGGCCACCTGAGAGCATGAGAGAGCATGTGGTGGCCGCCAGCAAAGCTATGAGAAATGGAAATTGGCGACTGTGCAGGTCAGTCTTGAATAATTCTTTTGCCTTAATCAAGGTGATGAAGAGGGATGCCATCATGTGCTGGCACTGCTATAACTTTGCAGATAGTGGAGTAAACATGTGAGGAAAACTGTAAGATATTTATGGCATTCTTGGATTTGGGAAAAGCATATGACAAGTGTATATATGCTATGGAAGGAAGGCTGTTGAGTGCTGTAAACAAATGTTACAGTGCAAGTGAAACATGTAAAAGTAGGTAATTTCTAAGTAAGTTCTTCATTGTCACTGTTGAAGTAAGACATGGGTGTGATGTTTCCATGGTTGCTCAGTTTTATATATACAGTATATATATATATATATATATATATATATATATATATATATATACATCAGCATGCTTGCATGCGTCGGCCTTGGTCACCTGATGGTGGCTCTCCACACTGCACGATCTCTGGTAGCTTCCGTGTTCAGTCCCTTATCCCTGAAGTCACACTCAATGATTGCATCCCAGGTCTCTCTCAGTCTATCTCTCACAACCCTACCCCTAACATTAACACTTCTAACTTTCTGCACCCAATTATCATCTCCCATCAACTCTATATGCCCAGACCATCTCAATCTACCTCTCCTCATCATAACACCAATACTCTCCAGTTCCATCCTACCTCTCAACTCCTGCATCATGAACCTAGCCCCCCCCCCAGGCCTCGCACTCAAGGACGCGCTGCACATCCATTTAATCATTGTCATTTCTGTACATTCTGCAAGTATCCTCTTCCTGTACTTCCCAGGTCTCACTACCATACAGCATTACACTCCTAACACATGCTGCATACAAAGATCCCTTAACACATAGGGAGAGCCCTCACAATGCCAGGAGAGGCAGCAGCTCCCTAACTTCTTCCAACCACTCCTCACTCTAGCCATAGAGCTGGCTCGATCCTCACATCCAGCATTTAACATGTCTCCAAAATAACAACTCTTCCACACAGTCGAGAGACTCACCTGCAAGTTCAGTCCTTTCATGCCAGGCAATGTCCACCCAGTCTTCCCGACACATTGCACATGTGAAATCAGCATTATCTCACAGTCTTCCTTTAATACCACTATGTCTCTTATGCACCTACTTACCACAAGCTCTGTATAAGATGGAATTACTTCCCACACCCTTGTGGCATGTGGAGGTGTAGGAGGACTAGTGAGCCTTGGGGTACGCCACTGTCCCTGAGAAATAGATCCTGAAACCTTTGCCCAGTCGAACATGTTAAAAGGGGAGGGGGGGGGGGCACTCTCCCACTTCTTTGACAGTACCACCACCACCCCTAGATACCATCACCTTATCTGCATTTACTCTTATGCCCTTGAGCCTCATATCATGTCTCTACTTCCTAAATCTTTCCTTCGCCTCCCTTTCATTCTTTGCATTCAACACCAAATCATCAGCATACAACATCTCCCATTTGAGTCCTTTTCTAAAGCCACATGAGAGGGCTGCCAGTACCTAAGAAGGTGCTCAAGACTGACGTCTGATGCACACCACCATTAACAGAAAACTCATCACAAATCTTTATTCACTCTTACCTGGGTGCGAGCACCCTCATACTTAGCCATAACCACCCTAACCGGCCACTCCTCAGTCCCAAGCTTCTCATTGCCCACTTCACCAACTCCCTAGGGACTCTGTCAGTGGCCTTATCTAAGTCAACAAAAACAAAGTACAGATCCTTTTTCTTTCCTATATATTTTTCCTGAAGCTGTTGAACAATGAATATGGCATCAGTGGTCCCTTTGCCTGCCATTGACCCAAACTGCATCTCATCAGTGTTCACTCTTTCCCTAATTACATCTTCTAGGACTGTCTTTATTACCTTCATTATCTGGTCCAAAAGATTTGTGCCCCTATAATTTCCTCTTTCCAGGACATCATCCTTCCCCATGTGCACATTTACGATCACAGGCTTTAGCTAGTCATGTGGGACAACACACTCATATATACGATAATATTTATCAATTCAGTAACTAACCCCACTCAAGGCCTTCAGCATTTCAGTAGTCAACCCAGACACATTTGCTGCCATCGCCACCTGCATCCTGCCTATTGACCTGCTTATAGTTGCAGCGTCAGTCAAAGGCCAAGAGCCAAACAGCGAGGAAGGTGAGAAGATCGCCAGTGGAGCGTCCCTGGTGGAAACCATATTGACGATTGGAAAGAAGGTTATAATAGGAAAGGTGCTTTAAAAATTTTTAAAGTACAGATTAAAAGGCCTTGATAAGAAACAGAGGCTTGAGTGTTTCAGCCATGGAAGGCTTACATGAAGGAGTGTAAGTGCCAACTTTAACATATGGATGTGAGACTATGGTGTGGCATGACAATGAAAAGTCAGGAGTGAGAGCAGTGGAGATGAGACTGCTGAGGAATGTACGTGGAGTACAGAGAGTGGCTAGGAAACGAAATACAGAGATAGCCCGATTATCCGGGCTATATGGTTTTAAGGGGTGCCCGCTTAGTCCGAAAGCACGATTAATCCGGCGTTAACACAAGTACTGTACTGTTAGACTGATTTATTTACTGGTAAATGTACACTTTAAGTACCAGAAAGACCTTTCCAGTTCAATGTATATTCCTCCAGCTTGTTTCAGTATTTTTCAGACTATATTCAGTTCGGTAAATCATGTTTTCTTACTGAAAGATTTCCTCCCTGTTAGTATCGTCTCATTCTAAAGCTGTACCTACGATTGTTTCCAGCACAATGGACGAAACTCATCGTACTCAAATGTGGACTTCGTTTCCCAACTTCCCAACTGAAGATTAGGTTAGGTTACATTATTAGGTGCAGTTAAGCTAGGTTAGGCCAGGTTTAAACACTTAGATTAGAACAGTGTCTTCTGCCGTTATGTTAACGAATCAAAGAGTCGTCACACAAGAACAGCTAAAAACAGCGGGGAAAGATTTAACAAGAAATGTTTATTTACGGACCCAGAAATAATCAGAAATATATAACAGACTATCAGGATGAACTGATTTGGTAAGGTGCTTTTACTGCTTACAGCAAAGTGTATGTTTACCCCCCTCAAATTCTCAATGTTCGTGAGTTCAGAAATTTGTGTGCTCCTGTGGCAGACCTTGAAACCATTTTTTCAAAGTTATAAAGTCAGTTTCTTTTTCTTACAGATTTGAAAAGACTCGTCTGGTACACCTGGCTTCCCTCCTTCCTAAACCCATCTTGTGATTTGATATGATTCGTGAAAGAAAATTAGGGGGCATGTTACATTAGAATTTAAACATAAAGTTAGGGTGCATGTTACTTTAGCATTTAAACATATCGGCGAAAACATCTGGGATGAAAGGACCGCCGAGCTGTTTGGGATGGTTGAGTAGGGTCGTGTAAACATACCAGTGACCGTTCCCTTCCCATAATTGTTCGCAGTTTTTATGGCTCTCCCTAACTTAACGTTACTGACACCGGTACAGTAAAGCATTGTTCAAGGCTAGCAGCCATAAGGGGTTAATGGAATACATTATTGTTTGTATCAGTACTCTCTCTTTCACACATACACGAACGAACAAAAGAATGTGCAATAAATGGACACTTAACCGTAAGGAGCAGAAATAACTGTATGCTCTGTCGGTCCGAAATGTGTTGGGAAGCGACATCGAACACAGAATGTGGAACTGAATGCCACCTTACGAGAACACGTGAGATGAAAGTATTTTTTCTTATTAGTAAACATAATTGTTCCATTTCGTCCCCTATAGTTGTGAAACTCTTAAATTTTTGTCCAAGCATACGCCCTAATAACCTTACCAATTCAATTCATATACTCTAGTTTGTTTTCTTATTATCATAACGTTCCTTAAGCCTTACCTACGTTTGTTTCCGGCATAATGGAAGAAACTTACTCATAATTAGGGTGCATGTTACATTAGCATTTAAACATATCGGCGAAAACATCTGAGATGAAGTGGCAGGCCGCCTGACTGTTTGAGATGGTAGAGGATGGTCGTGAAAACATACCAGTGACCTTCGTTCCCTTCCCATAATTGTTCGCAGTTTTTTATAGCTCTCCCTAACCCAACATCCCTGACACCGGTACAGTAAAGCATTATTCGAGGCTGACAGCTATGATGGGGTTAATGGAATGCATTTTTGTTTGTATTAATACCCTCTTTCATACATACAGTACACTTAAGAACGAACAAAAGAGTGAACAGTAAATGTAAGAGGAAGAAATAACAATGCTCTGTTGGTCCGAAATGTGTTGGGAGGCGCGATACCTACCGAAGAATGCAGAACTGAATGCTAACTTACGAGAACACATGAGTAATTTTTTTTTTTTTTTTTTTTTTTTTTTTCTGATTAGCAGACATTCTTGTTTCATTTCGTTCCCTAAAACTAGGAAACCCATTACTTTTCATCTAAGCATACAGCCTAAAGACTTCACCAATTCACTTCATATTCCTCCAGTTTGTTTTCTGTGTTTTTCTATTTTGAGGGTAGTAAATTACCTTCTCTTGCTGAAAGATTTTCTCTTTTATCACGTTCTGTAAGCCTTTTGCTTCGGGCATAAAGGAAGAAACTCATCGTACACAAAAGTGGATTTAGTTTCCTAATTTCCAAACTGGAGCCCAGGTTAGGTTAAATTAGGTTAAATTATTAAGTAGTTAACCCCTACACCGCGGGCTTGTTTACCAATAACTTGCGTGTGCCGCGGGGTTATTTGGGCTCCGACAGACTCTCAAAAAATATTTGCCAAAAATCAGTTATTAGTCCTAGAATAATAAAATTACATATGCTTATGGCACATACCTTCAGCTTTCTCCTGGAATGATTGTTGAGCCTTCGTCGGTTACCGTAGGACTTGTGGAGACCTCTGAAGTAGGGTAACGAAGTCTCCACTTTACACTTCCCGACAACCCGTAATATGATTACCACAGCCAGATACAAACACTATAAACACTATTCTACAATTTTCAAGTAGTTTGGGATCCATACTAAAAAAAAAAAAAAAAACACTGTGAAAGCAATGGAAATTACGAGCGCGTCTGATCGTCGCACTGGCACTAGTTCGCTCATGGTAGCCTGTCATTTATTATTCATAAAACCCCTCACACTTTATATTTCTATTACTATATAACACTTATATATATCTACAGTCTTTATCCATAAGTTTCCTTCAGTAGTATTAGTTTATTGTCACTGTAGGGATTCAATTTCTTTCAGTAAAATACGTAGCATTCACTTTCTCGTCCTGTATACTGGCATTGAGAGTGAATGTCACTTTCATCTTCACTCTCATAACTCATAGCATTCAGACATGCTAGAGTGAAACTTTCACTTTCATTACTCCTAGGGTATATACTCGTAATCTTATAATACTACTCATTTACATTTCTATTTACGTTCTCTATTTTATTTACGTTATTTACATTTCTATTTTATTTACACTGTGTTGTGCAGTCACTTGAAATAACTTATAAAACTATTTTCCATTGTTCACGTATATTTACATTCATTACTTTCACTTGCTGTTTACAGATTATTTACACATTATTTACAATTCCACTTGCACTGTTTTACTCAATAGAAAGATCATAGTCACTCTTTTATCAATTGTCAGCCCTTTACCTCTTTCCACACGAGGTTTAGTAGGGGGTAAAGGTCACAGAGCCATTTGCATGGGGGTGAAAAAAGGCCTTGAAGTCAGCAAGATGAAACGTACGTCCTCTCACTTCGGAAGATGAGAGTACACTGATAACGCAGGGGCAGCCTAGAGGCCTGCTTTAGGGGTTATTCAGAGTTACCAATATTACTTCTTGAAACAGCTAAGTCTAGCACTGATATGATTGGCAGGAAATCTAGACAATACATTATAAATCTGGTAGTTCCAGGTGAATGTAAATATTCTCCCTTCCCTCCTTACATGTATATTTATTACGAAAATAGAGTAGAGGCCTCCTTAGGAGATATATAATCAGAGCTACCAATGTTAAATCTTGAAACAGCTTTGTGTAGCACTGATATGATTGGCAGGAAATCTAGACAATACATTATAAATTAGGTAGTTCCAGGTGAATGTAAATATCATTTAGGCTTCTCCCTTCTCTCCTTACATGTATATTTATTACGAAAATAGATTATACGGCATATTTCAAGGGGAAAACAGCGAAAATTAGCGAACGAGTGCACGTGAGGTGTTGTCAGGTGATAATTAGCCAATTCCAGGTGTATGGCACTCTCACTTACCTGATTTCTTACTTGTATATATTATTTGGTATAAGAATACGACATAGGGCTTATTTCAATGGATGAAATCAGTGAAAAATTCCAGGGAAGATTTACTTAGCGTAGCATGGCCGGGCAGGCGAGAGCATAGGGTAATGGAGGGGGGGTAGGGAGGGGAGTCAAGAACGGGGAGAAATGGCTAAATTGTCAACAATGGATGGGAGTACAGATGAGATTAGGAGTGCTGACTAGTGTTGGACATTGCCAGTACTGATAGATGATACAAGCCCCCACTGGAAAGCCCGGGTGAATTCAAAATAACACAGAATCACAAAAGCGACGCCCCGCGGTATGATCCATTGCTCCCAAGCGTCACGAAAGTGACGCCCCGCGGTTAAGGGGTTAAGCAAGGTTAGGCTACGTCAGGAGTATCAGTTGCCTTGCCAAACTCGATCCTACCACCCTTGTGATCGAGTTGTGAGCAGGAGGTGTGGGTGGGGGCAGGGTGAGCAAGACCCTCTCTGGTTTATCCATGCCTCTCTCCCTAGCAGCTGGATGCTTCCTGTTTAAACCGGAGCTATCGTACGGATAATTCTATGAATTACTGTACCACTGAACCATTGGGTCACGGCCCGGATACACCGAAAGCTGGATAATCCGAGCCTGGATAATCGAGCTTCCACTGTAACTTGATTCGTGAAAGATGTGGAGTGAGGAAATCTGTGGACACCAGAATCGAAGAGTGTGTACTGAGATGGTATGGTCATGTGGACAGAATGGATAACAGTAGAGTGGTGAAAAAGGTATATCTGAGCGAATTTGAAGGAAGGAGGAGGTGAGGTAAGCCAAAGAGAAGGTGAAGGGATATAGTGGATGAGTGTGTGAGGAAGAGAGGAAGTTGGTGAAGCGAAAGGACTGACAAGAGATTGAGCTGGCTGGATGAATTTTGTGCAGAGAAGCGCATGACCAGGGATTTGGCACCCCTTTTTAACATGACAGTGTTTGGATTAGCTCTATTAGATAAGTACAGTAGACCCTTTTTATCCGCGGATTTAAGTTTCCACGGATCAGACTTATTTTAATACTGTACTATGAACTGTAACTTAGTTTGAAAGTAGCACACAATGCACACTTCTTTTGTTGCTACAGTTAGCATACCTGCACCCACAGGCATTCCCGCCACTCCGCCAGTCTTATTGTAAACACCAATCAGTTCGTTACTTAAGTTGTCATCGCCCTTCTCGTGTTTACAACTCTACTGTACTTCATTGTGTAAGTGAAAAATGGCTCCCAAGGAACAAGTAAAGGATAAAAGCAATACTTCTAAGCCAAAGAGAGAGCGTAAGGTGTTATCTGGCGTCCTGTCAGGAGGGTCAGACTAGACTCACAGCTAACCTACAGTGCTGCCACACATCTCGTTGCCTTACCTGTAGGAAGTGCACTACAATCATTGTCGTCATCATACAGCAATCATCGTCATCTGTAAAGCAATCATCATCGCCATACAGCAATCGTCATCACTGTATGAAGGTTATGAAGAGAACACAGTCTTTTGGTGAGTGTTAATATGTGTTTGTAATATTTTAAAGTATGTTTTTATTTTTTTCAGGGATGTGCTTAGCTTATGTGGAAATAATATGCCATTTTGTGATGATGACTTGAATATCCGCGAAATTTGCCTTCTGCGGGGGTCTCTGGAACCTAACCTCCGCGGATAACTAGGGTTTACTGTATTTATAAAGCTACAGTACACGATGGAAGGTTTTGGTCTATCAGGTGGAGCCAGCACTCCGTAGGCTTGAATGATAAGTGAATGAAAGTGAATGAATTGGGCAAATTTGGGCCGTCTGGACACTGCTACTCCTCACCCCACCTCAGGGTGGGAAAGGAGGTCCGGATGATGATGATGAGGTGTGTGTAATGTGCATGTAGTTTGATGTTGACAGTTCGAGCAAATTGTATGGGAGAGTATGCTGGCCTACTCTCTGTGTTACTGAAACACTGAGAAAGTTCAGCAAAGGAGTATGATCAGAACAGTTCCAGAGGGCTGATGAAATGGGAGGTCCAGCTCACCCAGTCATCAGCTTTACATCTATTTTGGGAGTACTGCACTGCCCTGTTCAACCGGTACTGTAATAGGAAAGAGAGATGAATATACAAAGGAAATGGAAAGTTGAGAAACACAGTGAAAGGAAGGAAAATGGCTGGTGCAATGAAGACCTTGATGATAAACAGAAGTCTGACTGTAAAGGCTGCAGGAGGGTTACATGTAGGGATATTAGTACTGTGCTCGCATTAACATATATAGTTTAACCATCTTGATAATATTAAGTGTGAGACTTTGATATGACACGAGTGAAAAGAGTAAGTTCACTGGAAATGGTTTATTGAAGAACTTGTGTGGAGAGGATAGGTTAACCGTTATTCATGGAAGAAGTGGAATAAGGAAATCTGTTAGTATGAGGGTAGAAGAAAATGTGTGTAGAATGTTTATTCTCTGTGGAGAATGGGTATAGATAGAATGGTGAAATGGGTATATGTGAGTGAATTTGAAGGTGGGAGGAGGTATGGTCAGCCATGAAGGAGAATATTAATATGATAAATGAGTAGGTAAGAACGGAGATTTGGAAGTTGGTGAGACTAGGGAATTGACAGGATCATGTTACTGGAATGAATTATGAATGGAGGAGCAAATGACAAAAGTTTGACAGTCCTTTTTCAACTTGATAATCAATAGACTGACTCTGGCAGGTGTACTTGAAGCACATGTACTGTACCATATAGTATAGAAAAATACTAGAGAAAATATGGTGATTTTTAGGTCACTGAGATGGAGCGAGGATTCCAAGGGATTGAATGATAAGTGTGTGGCCTGCGAGGTCTTTTCAGAAAGTATCCGACCTTAGGCTCTAAAAAAAATTAATAGCTAACTTTTTGAGCTAGGGTACATATCCCCCTCAAAGTAAGCCTCTTCTGACGTGCCACACGTAGCCCAGCATTCTTTCCACTCCCTGAAACATTATTCAGAGTTGGTTTTCTGTATCTCCTGCAGGTGCTTCGACATTTGTCATGATCTCTTCTCTCTCCTGAAATTGGAACCCTGCAGCAAAGTTTTGAGCTTGGGGAATAACTAAAAGTTGCTTGAAGCCATGTATGGCGAGTAGGGAGCCTGCTGTACCTGCTGGATGTTGTGCTTGGCCAAAAATTTCCTGAATCAGTTGAGAAGAATGGGCAGGGGCATTGTCATGGTGCAACTTTCAGCTTGCTGCATTCCAAAGGTCTGGTCTCTTCCGCCAACCTATGTCACGAAGATGACTGATAACGTCGAGGTAGTAATGTTTGTTGACGATCTGACCTTCTGGTGTGTATTCGTGATGCAGAACACCACAGTAGTAAACAAATAACAGTCAACATGCATTTCACCATGCTGTGGACCTGTCTGTGCTTTTTGTGGCTGATGTGACCCAGCATGCATCCACTGGGACGACTGTGCTTTAGTTCCTGGGTCGTACCTGTACACCTAAGTCTCATCTCCAGTGATGACAGTTTTCAGAAAGTTTGGATCACGATTTGCACACACTAACATGTCTTGAGCAATGTTCAACTGCAGAGCAGAGCATGCTTTTCATGTGAAAGGAGCTTTGGAATGAACTTGGCGGCAACTTTTTGTATGTCCAAATCATTCTTTAAAATTTCATGTACTGATCCATCGCTGATTCCAATTTCATTGGCAATTTCTCTGACAGTTGGCTGACAACTTCCTGACCAAATTGCAGACTTTCTTCACAGCACTCCTGCTTGTTGATGGCCTCCCAGGATGTAGATCACACTCATCTGACATTTGGCCATTTTTGAAGCAATTATACCACTCCATTATTTGTATTACCCACATGGCTTCATGCTCAAAAACTTGGTGGATCTTCCTGTTAGTTTCAACTTGGGTATCATCTAGTATTTGGCTAAATTTATTACAGAAATGCTGTTCAGCTTTTTCGGCCATCATTATGAGCACAGGAACGAGATGAGCATAAGGTGCATGACCATGAGCACAGGCTGACTGACAGTCACAGACTCATGACAGCTGGCATTAATCACGTGTGTGCACCAAGGTCCTGCACTGCGCCGCAGAAAATCCCACCACTATCCTCCAACTGGTTGATGAGGAAAAATAAATAAATAAATAAAATTCTGAACAGACCTTGTACTGTATATGACTATGCTTACTGTTGATAGTTTTCAGCTGCCTTTTGTTGTTATTGCATCCTACTTCATCCCATCCATAGCCTAGGTGTATGTTCTTTGTAAACACACACAGTCTTCTCCAGCTTAAGACTTCCACCAGTATGTTACTACCCCTGGGGGTTGGGGGGGTTTTCAAGAATACTCCCCCAGTATCCCTACTTGTTGTAAAAGGCAACTAAAAGGGTTGGCGGAGGATTAGTGTCCCTCCCCGGAAAACAGCTAACTAAAAAAACAAACAAGAAGCCTCGGACAAGGACTGACCAAACGATGACGACCCAGGACCGAACAAAGGACTTGGTAATGGCTACGTGAAATGTAAGAGGAGCGAATGATGAGGTGAAAGAGAGAGAGATTGTTCAGGTGCTTGAGAGTGCAAAAATGGGTGTATGTGGTATGACTGAAACAAAATGGAGAGGAGAAAGTGTGAGAGAATGGGAGTATGGATGGGGTATATGTGCAGGAGTAGGTGAGAATGAGAGGGCAAAGGAAGGAGTATGTATAGTTGTGAGTAAAAGATGGAAGAAGAGCATAAGACAGTATGGATCAGTTGGGTCAAGGATTGTGTGGGTAAAGTTGAAAGTTGGAATACAAATGTGGGCGATTGTGTGTGTGTGTATGCGCCAATGCAAGATCGTGCTAGCAGAGTCAGAGAAGAGTTCTGGACAAATGTGGAAGTGTGCATGGAAAAGTTTGGAAGGAATGATAGAATGTTTTTGATCGGTGATATGAATGGTAAAGTAGGGAATGTGAAGGTGGATGGAATAGTTGGTGAGTAGGGTGTGCCTGCTGCGATAGATGAGAATGGCAGTGCGTTAGTGGACATTTGTGCTGGGAGGGGGTTGGTGATAGCCAATACCCTTTTCAGGCATAAAATGATCCACAGGTATACATGGCGAGTGATGAGAAGGGTGGGTGGTGAACTGAATGAAAGGAAGGCAATGATTGATTGTGTGTGTGTGGATGAAAGGATGCGAAGATGTGTAATGGATGCAAGAGCTTATAGAGGTTGGGGGAGTGGACTTTCTGACCACTACTTGGTGGTGGCCAGAATTAGGATACAAGTAAGATGGAGGAATAGAAGAATGGAAACACGAGAGGAAGGAGTAGTTGCAAGGAGAGTGGAAAGGTTACAAGAGGATGAGAAAAAGGCAGAGTATAAGAGAGAAGTGGAGGAACGATTGGGGAAATATGAATTGGAGCAGATGGGGGACGTGGAAGGTGTGTGTAGGATAATTACAGAAGAAATATGTGCAGCATGTGATGTGGTGTGTGGGAGGAGGAGAAGACGGAGGGGGGTGCAAGGAACAGCGTGGTGGACTGAAGAGGTGAGACAGGCTGTGGTACAAAAGAAGAAAGCATACAATGAATGGATGAGAAATAGGGGCGCGGAAGAAGTTGAGAGGCGGAAGAGAGAGGTATATGTAGAAAGAAAGAGAGAGGTGAAAAGATTAGTAAGAGAGAGTAAGAAGAGAGTGGATGAGGAATTTGGAAGGAATTTGAGTGAAAAGTGGAGGGACTGTAAGAAAATGTTCTGGAAAGAGGTGAAGAGAGTAAGACAGGGTGGAAGTGAGGTTACCAAGGGAGTGAAAGATGAAAATGGTAGATTACTAATGGAGAAGGGAGAAAAAGTGAGCAGACAGAGAGAACACTTTAAGGAATTATTGAACATAGTGGATGGAAGTAATGCGAGTATAAGTGGCTGGGGAATGGCTGGGAGAAGGAGGGAGGTGAGAAGACAGGAAGAAATCAGTAGGATAGAAGTTGTGGAAGCAATGAAGAAAGTTAAATTGGGGAAAGCCCCACGAATTCCCGATGTCACTAACCAAGGAAAAACTGCCACTCTTCACCAGATTACTGTATTTAATTTTCGACATCAAAGTCGGTCTACTAAACTCCGTTCATTTTATGTGCCCTCTGTGTCACTAAAAGGAAGGGAGAAATTATAACATTATTTTAGTCACTCCTACAAGGAAGAGAGGCTGTATTATAGTCAAGGAAAATAAAGAAATGATGGGCTGAGTCTACCATCTCGGTTTGGGGACGGTTATTATTCTTTCCCTCCATAAATATCGATAAGATTTATTTTACACTTATTTCATGTATGTGTCAATCAAAACAAAATAAACATTGTTATGAGAAACGTAACGATTCTTCATTAAGAAATATTAGCATGACACGGCTGAAGATCGTACGTTAGGATTATAAACAATAACAAACTCACGTGTGTCTACTGCCCTGCTGGACCTACTGTACAAAGACCATTGAAAACCATTGCAGAAAAAAATGGACAGTGCCTAGACTGAAGTATTTCCTGAAGTCTAGAGGAATACCCTGTTCAGGGTACACCACTGGCGTGTTGTTTTGAGTTTTTGTACGGTATTTTGGAGCCCTCGGCATCGTCGAATTTCGGCCGGCGGTCTCGTCTCTGCACGATTTCGGCTTTAAACATTGTACAATTTTCATATGAAAAACTTTGTAGATATTCTTCAGCATTGTGGAGATGAAGCATTGTTCTTTTAGAAAGTTAAATTATATGGGTTTCAAACAAAATGTGCACCTAGAGACTTGTAAATATGTGATGAATGCTGTCACACTCGGTGTGCTTTCACGGCGGCTATAGTAACGTTTTCCTACATTTACCGCATTAAAGCATATCTAGGAAATTAGTATAACTACTAAAGCATATCATGAAATATCGCGGGAGAGATTTTTAAAGATGTGCGATTTCTGTGGTCTCTGCATGAGTAGCCCAACTTCCATATTGAACTAGCTGGCGATCAATGGCAACTCTTGAGTTAGCGACGGTGGGAATTGGTGGAGTGTGTGGTGAAATGCTGAAGCATGGGGGAGAGATAGTAGTAGAATGGATGTGGAAGATGTGCAGATTGGCCTGGGAGGAAGGTAGAGTCCCGGAGGATTGGAAGTCAGGTATAATTATTCCCTTGTACAAAGGAAAAGGGGAAAAAGAAGTGTGTGGTAATCATATGGGCATTTGTCTTCTTAGTATAATAGGAAAAGTGTATGGTAAGATACTTATTGACAGAGTTAGAGAAAGAACAGAGGAATTAGTTGGAGAAGAACAGGGTGGCTTTAGGAAGGGAAGAGGTTGTGTAGATCAGATATTCATTCTTAGATCTTTAGTGGAAAAGTTTCTAGAGAAGGGAAAGAAGTTGTATGCGGCTTTCATGGATTAGGAGAAAGCATATGACAGGGTGGATAGACAAGAATTGTGCAAAGTATTAAGAATATATGGAGTAGATGGAAAGTTGTTGAATGCTGTGAAGAGTATGTATGATGGTGCTAAGGCTGCAGTGTGTGTGGATGGTGAACTAAGTGAATTTTTCTCTTTTGAAAGTTGGGTTGAAACAAGGATGTGTCATGTCTCCATGGTTGTTCAATCTGTTCATGGATGGGGTAATAAAAGAGGTACAAGGTAGGGTAGTGGATGTTGGAGTGGCCCTGGTGAGAGAGGATAGTGTTTGGAAACTCCCTGTACTGTTGTTTGCAGATGATACTTTGTTGTTGAGTGAAGACGAAGGGGAGCTGCAAGGCTTGGTGGATGAGTTTGGGAGAGTGTGTAAGAAACGGAATCTAAAGGTGAATGTAGGGAAGAGTAAAGTGATGGTCTTTGAGAGAGGTGAAGTCAGTGAATGTATAGCGAGGTAGGATGGTGAGGAATTGGAAAATGTGAGTATGTTTAAGTACTTGGGTAGTGTGATGAGTAAGGATGGAGGTTTGTTGAGGGTGAAGTGCTTGAAAGGGTACAGCAGGGAAGAAAGGTTGCTAGTTCCTTGAAAGCAGTGATAAGAAACAGGGAAGTGAGCATGGAAGTGAAAAAGGTACTATATGATAGTATTGTGATACCAACTCTAACGTATGGAAGTGAAGCTTGGACATTGTTGGAAGGACACAAGTCAAGAGTGAGAGCAGTGGAAATGAGTTATTTAAGAGGAGCCTGTGGAGTCACATGGAGAGACAGGCTGACGAATGAGGATATAAAGGAGCGTTGTGGTGTGGATGTGGATGTGATAGGAAGCGTTATGAGGAACACACTGAGGTGGTTTGGCCATGTGGAGAGGATGAAGGGTGAATGACTGACGAAGAGAGTGTATGTGAGTGAGGTGGAGGGGGGAAGAGGGAGGGGGAGGCCGAGGATGAGATGGAGGGATGGGGTGGAGAGGTATATGAGAGAGGGGGGTGTGAGTTGGGAGCAGGGCAGTGAAATGGCGGGGGACAGGACGACTTGGAGGCAATTTGTTTGTGGCCACCCTAAACGGGATTGAGGCATCTGGCAATAGATAGATAGAAAAATAAATAAAACTTAAGAAAATGCATTATTGCTGTTCTATTCTAATGTGTATGTTTTAACATTTTTAGTTTTTAAATTTATTTATTTATATAGTGTATTATTTTATTAGGAACCTTCTGCTGAACGATAAGATGAATGCTAAGGTGTGGGACCTCTTTCACGAAGCTGACCATGTGAGGAAGATGCTTGGGGGCAAGATTCAGGAGGAGAGCCTTCGCACATATCTCTTCACATACTCCCACGTTTATGACTCTATTTCACTTATTAAACTTTCTGAAATGTTTGAGCTGCCCCATGGCACTGTCCACGCCATCATTAGCAAGATGATCATCAACGAGGAGATAATGGTGAGGCAGTAACCATGGTTTTATAATACTGTTGTGGAATATGAATGGTGTGAATGAAGAGTCAAGGATATTAAAGATAATGAAATTTTTGAAGAAAGAAATCTATAATGTAATGGCTTTTTGCTAAACATAGATGAGAAAAGAGTAAAGTTGATGGCTGGGAGGTGTGGCATGTTTTAGGTCCAGACACAATGTAAGTATAATAGTTACACATTGTAAAAGGTATCTGTTAAGTCTGTTTTACGTGGAAGACTAAGGACTTGAAAGTAATACATTCTAGGGCAAATATTTTTTTCAAGCCATTGAATACTGTACCTCCTTATTTCATATTCATAATTTTTCTTGGCTATCACATCTAGCTTCACAACTCAGCCATGTTCTCAGCTGTTGCTTGGTTAGCCTACTCACTTAATATGAGAAACGGCAGGATTTATGTTTGTTCATTCACTTTAGTCAGTTGTGTGTAGTACAGAGGTGTAGTAGATGCTTAGCTTTGTCTTGTCCACAGGCCTCCCTTGATGAGCCCACGTCATGCCTGGTGATGCATCGCACGGAGCCATCATCGCTGCAGAGTCTGTCCCTCCAGCTGGCCGACAAGCTTTACAATCTGGTTGAGAACAATGAACGCATCCTGGACCAGAAGCCCTTCTTCACACGCAACATGCAGGTTCTGTGCCACTGCCTCTTGTTGTCCCTTTCCTTTACTAACTTTGACCCCTCCAGCCATGTGATATTTATTCTAATCTTAAATGGTGTCCTGTACGACAGGAAACCATTTGCTACGCTGGGTAGTAACCATATACAGTCACTACTCGTTTTACCATGGGGTTACATCATGTCATACCTTGACGTATAACGATTTTATCGTAAATCGGGAGATTGAAACACATTGTAAAAGGGGGGTTACGTCAACTCAACTTCCCAAAGTCACCTACCCAAGACTGAAACAAAAATGACAACCCACCTTAATGACTTCTTGTGTCGGTCCAAGTTGTCTCCAAGACCAAACCAACACTATCACATCAATACAGGCAGCGTTACTCATGTACAGTAAATCATTGCAACAACACAACAAACACACTTGCGCAACATTGGCCTGGTGCTATACGATGTATAGGCCTACAGCAGCACGATGTTTGGCTGAGAGGTGATGATAGCTGGGGTGCACATGTGAACGAGTGGAAAAGATGGCTTTGAAGGGGTAGCGGGACCACAACTGAACCAAAACAATGCTCTGCTCGCTGGGGCCGCCGTCTTACCTGAGACAAGCGACAGTCACCTTGCATGTGCCTGGTGCTTTATACGAAATTTTCCAATGGCAATATTGTTATAGCAGGAAATTTATCTTAAATCTGATTTTGGGGTGGAACTTTTCTATTATCGTTGTAGCGAATTATTGTGTACCTTATCAATGTAAAACAAGTAGTGACTGTAACCAAATTATGGCGCTTGGTGGTTTAGTGGGTAATTAAGGTGCTCCAGTCGGATTGAGCCTGTGTAGGTTTATATCCAAGGGGGTGGTTGGGGTTTACTACTCACATAATGCCACTCAGGGATGAGTGAGGCTGGCCACTCTCATCTTAAATGTCAGGACTAGCTTGCCTAGCCTCGGACTTCTCTGCTCCTCATGGGGCAGCATAGGATTGGATGATGGAAGGATGGAGTTAACCACCGACAGGTACAGTAGTTATATGCAGTTTGGGAGAACCCCAGTGTAGTGAAGAGATTAACAAAGGGTGTGTCTAACCCCTTCAAGAGTATGCCAAGCTTAATGGTTTGGATATAGTGAGATTGAAGTAAATATCATCAGATTGAATATATTAAGCCTCACACTGGCTGCCTAGGGATGGAGGAGAAAGCATGCTACCCGTGTAGGCTATTCCGTGTTTTGTAAAAGTTGGGCAATAGGAGGCTGGAAGCTTCTTTTCTTTATACAAGTGTTTGTAGTTGCCAGTCCCACTGCCTAGTTTTTGTGTTGAAGTCAGTCTCATTTAAGTGGTACGGGCAGGTAAAAATTTTCCTTGACTGGATATAATCGTTTAGAATTAGCCAGAATAAATTAGAAAGTAGGACGGAAGTAGTGGAAGCAGTGAAGTCAAAATGGGGAAAACCGCAGGAATTGATGGAGTTTGTAGTGAAATGCTGATGCTTGAGGGAGAGATAGTAGTAGTAGAATGGATGTGGAAGATATGCAGATTGGCCTGGGAGGAAGGTAGAGTCCTAGAGGATTAGAAATCAGGTACGGTATAATTATTCCCCTGTACAGGAAAAGGGGAAAAGGAAGTGTGTGGTAATCATAGGGGCATTTGTCTTCTAAGTGTAATAAGAAGAGTACATGGTAGGATACTTATTGACAGAGTTAGGGAAATAACAGAGGAATTAGTTGGAGAAGAGGAGGGAGGTTTTAGGAAGGGAAGAGGTTGTGTAGATCAGATATTCATTTTTAGGTCTTGAGTGAAAGTTGTGTGTGGCCTTCATGGATTTGGAGAAAGCATATGACTGGGTGGATAGACAAGGAATGTAGATAATGTTAAGGATATAAGGTGTAAATGATAAGTTGTTGAATCCTGTGAAGAGTATGTATGAGGGTCCTAAGGCTGCAGTGCATGGGGATAACGAACCGAATGAATTTTTCTCTGAATGTTAGATTGAAGAAGGGATGTGTCGTGTCTGCATTGTTGTTCAATCTGTATATGGATGGGGTTATGAAAGAGATACAAGGTAGAGTAGTGGATGTTGGAGCAGCCCTAATGAGAGAAGGCAGCTTTTGGAAACTTCCTGTACTGGTGTTTTCAGATGATACTGTATTGTTAAGAGAAGATGAAGGGGAACTGCAAGGCTTGGTGAATGAGTTGAGAGAGTGTGTAGAAATGGAATCTAAATGTGAATGTTGGGAAAAGTAAAGTTATGATCTTCGAGAGAAATGAAGCCACTGAAAATACAGTGAGGTTGGATGATGAGGCAATGGAAAATGTGAGTGCATTTAAGTACTTGGGTAGTGTGATGAGTCAGGATGGAAGTTTGGAGGATGAAGTGCTGGAAGGGGTACAACAAGGAAGAAAGGTTGCTGGTTCTTTGAAAATAGTGATAAGCAATAGGGAAGTGAGCATGGAAGTAAAAAAGTCGCATGATAGGATTGTGATACCAACTCTAACTTACGAAAGTGAAGCTTGGACCTTGTTGGAAGGTTACAAGTACAGAGTGAGAGCAGTGGAAATGATTATTTGAGAGGAGCATGTGGAGTTACATGGAGAGAGAGACTGACAAATGAGGAAGTGAAGGAGTTTTGTGGTGTGGATGTGGATGTGGTAGCAGGCATTAGGAGAAATGAATTGAGGTGGTTTTGCCATGTAGAGAAATGAAGAACAAGAAACTAATGAGGAGAGTATGTGTGAGTGAGGTGGGAAGGGGGAGAGGGAGGGAGAGGCCAAGGATAAGATGGAGGGAAAGTGGAGAGGTATATGAGAGAAGGGGATGTGAGCTGGGAGCAAGGCAGTGAAATGGTGGGGGATGGGGCGACTTGGGGGTGATTTGTTTGTGGCCACCGCTTATGTGATTACGGCATCTGGTGATAGATAGATAGAAAATTTCAAAATGTGAAAGTGCTAATGAGGGAAAGGGTGATTGTTGAACTTTTCAGCTTGACCGTTACATTTGCACTTGCTCCTTCCTTTCCGATTCCATATCTTTCTGTTTGTATGGAAACTTTGCCTTTGAGATAAGAATTCAGTTTGTTTCTATGTTTATTTGCATTGTTGGTGTAACTCACTTTGTTGCCAGAAGTACAGTACATAATAATATGCTTTAGGTACTGGTTTTCTCAAATTTTTAATATTTACATGATGACTGAAATACTTTCGTTCTCCTGAGACAGTGATGAGAACAGTTTGAGCTGATAAAATAAAATTGTTTAGTATTTCCCTATGAAACTGTGGCTACCGACTCTTATCATAGCATTGTATTGCAGGGCGGGGGCTACCGTGATCGAAGGGAGAAAGGGAATTGGGGTGACCGCAGAGACCGGCGAGACCAAAACATCCATCGCCGTGACAGGGAATAAATTGTCCTCACCCTTACCGGCCGTCACTACAGCCACCACAACCATTACCACTACTTCCACTGATGATAAGCACAGTGGTGGCACATCAGTAGCTTTTATTTCTTTGGCTGTCATTACCATCATGGAGGCCTGCAAGAAGCTGGAATTACATGAATTAGTTGGTGGTTGGGGATGTAAGACCTTACCCTTCAATCTTTATATCTGGTTTATGCTCGCCCTGGTGAACAGTCTCATGGCAGGTGAGTGCAGCCTGAGGTATGGTTTATCTGTTTTACAACATTGCTCTTGGTGCCTTGATGTGTTTGCCAGGGCGAGCAAAGAAGAGAGATATTTAACAGGAAATCTTAGAACTGTATTATGGTATTACCAGATATTGTGAACATGTACAGTTGCCCCAAGAGGTAGTGGCAGAGTTTCAGATTGCTTCGGTCACTCTGCACTGGTATACGTTCAGTGAAATCTTAGTGAATATTCGGTAAAACTTCTTTGCCTCCAGTACATCATATAAAATGAAATATATATATATTACATCACACTAAGAATTATGGAAAACAAATAACATGAGGTAGTGATATATTAGAAGTTAACACTCAGATGCTTCTCCCGATTTGAATGAATGTGTAATGTATTACTCCGTGCGCGGTGTGCAGCATAACCCCATGTTCCTGATGTATTTGCTTCCCAGGATTTCAAATACAGATGCTCTAGTTTCGAAGTTAAAACTCATGTAACTGCAATACACTACCTTATTTTCAAATACTATGGTGATGATACAGCAACAATAAGGATGCTGCAACAATGAAGTTTTTCTTAGTAATGTTACCCTACCTGCAGTAGCAGCAAGACTATTCTGCCTTTTATTCCTTGTTTTCCCCTCGCTTATAATAATTTGCAACTTTATTCCTAATTCATGGAAAATTATTTCAAGTTGTAAGAAGATATGAGATTTTCCTATTTTCTCATACACAAGGCAGTGAAGAGGGCCAAAGCATGAGTTTATACTCTTGTAGTGCAAAAGCACATACTTTTTGCTCTATTTATCTCTAGTATCCTTCTTTTAAAATAAACTTCTGTGTCCTGCTTAACTGAAAATGCTGATTTGAAGGTTTTGAACTCAGTTATTTGTTTATGAACATCTACATTTTCTTTCTTTTGCCAGTTATTTAGACACTGAGGATATTAAGCAGTGACACAGGTTTGTCGTTCTCCAAGGAGCTCTGACTCTCGGCAAATTTTCGAGGTTTTCCTCATTTTTCATTCATTGATGGTCCTCTGGCTTATCTTAACACTTCAAGAAAACTTTGTTAATGAAAAACTGGCCAGATGCAGTGTAATAACTGCATGTCTTTGAGTAAAAGTTGTTTCCTTCCATGCATGTTGATCGAACCTTTTAAATTAGCTTGCTAACTTATGCCGCATTCTCGCTTTCTGTCGTCGACGTGATGACAAAAACGGAAAAAAATTACTATAAACTATTCCATAGTATTGTAACAGAAATTATCTTAAAAATAATAATGACTGATTTTAATTG